>NC_140486.1:65288599-65698599 GCF_964271855.1 Acomys minous
GTAGATGCATCATATTTTCTGGAGCTGGAGTTACAGAAGCCTGTACATTACCTAACCTGGATTTTAGGAATTGAATTTAGATTCTCAGCAAGATTAATAAATAGTCTTAACCAATGAGCCACTTTCCAGTTCCTGAAAGCTTTTAAAAATATAAATTATAGAGTGCTGAATGGGAAAGCAAATGTAAAAATTAGAAATACGCAGGACTCATCTAGACAGTGCTGATGAAATTATAGAAGTGTGTGCTGACATTTCAGATGAGGAAAGTTCTCAATTAGTATGCTAATTTCCTTCCTTAAGGTGTTCTATAAGGAAGCACAGAGTCAGCATAATAAAATAAGTAATAAGGACAAAACTGAAGTAATTGAAACAGAGAAAATATATGAATTAAAGGATATTTCTTTGAAAAAATTTAAAGTGATATATTTCAAAAGGTAGTCTAAAAGTACAGAAGAAGGACATGTATATCATCAATTCTAGGAGTAAACTGTAGACACCATTAGCGATTCAGAACCACTGAAAGTAAACTTGCAGTCTGGATAGCAGGAACAGCTGGTGCTAGTGCTTGTCACCAAGCCTGGCAACCTCAGTTTGTTTCTAAGAATCCACAAGGCGAAAGGAACAAAGTGCTCGTATAACTTGTACTCTGACCTATACCATGTTTGGCAAGATATATATGTGCATGCAAAAAAAAAACCCAAACACACATTTTTGAAAACTCATGTTCAAAAAGTATACAATGAGAAGAGAATATTATTTAAATAATCAAAACTGTAAAATATAATATAAATATAAAGCAAGAGCTAACTAATCTCAAAACAGTAATGTATACACAGTGCACCTGGCGCAGACCCATGAAGGCTCTGTGCATGGGGTCTCGGTCTCTGAGTTCCTATGACCTTTAGTCATGTTGGTTTAGAGGGACATGTTTTCTTGGTCTTCCTGCTCTGGTCCTTATACTCTTCTGTCTCCTCTTCTGCTGTACAAGGTTCTCTGAGACCTGAGGGAGAGATTTGATGGAGACATCCCATTAGGGACTAGTTTTCCAAAATATCTCATTCTCTGCATAATGTGTGGTTATGGGTCTCAGCATTTGTTGCTTGTCCCACTATATTGCAAAAGGACTCTTCTCTAATGGTGGCTGAGCAAGGTTCTGATCTATGAGTACAACATTGTTGGCATGTTTTTGTGGACTGAGTACTGTTTACCCTTGTTTATTCAAATGCTAATGTATATTTTAAGTACCTCCTGTCTCAAGTCTATGTAATCACGCCCACCATTTGTTCTCTGTTCTGTCAATAAAACATCAACTAGCCAATGAAGAGCAATACCGGGGACAGGGTGGGATATCCTGGACCAGTGAGAGGTTGAGAAAGAGAGAGAGGAAGTAGGAGATAGAACCACGAGAAAAGGACTAAGAAACATCAGAAGAAATGAACCAGACCTAGGAGAAGATTCAAAAGCAAGAATAAAATGGGAAATCCGAGTGGGAGAAGTGATACTAGCTTGAATGGAGTAATTATTGGTCAGTATTGTGCGCTAGGCTAATTAAATAAATCCTAGTCTCTCTGTGCGGTTATTTGAGTGAATAGCTGGTTAAAGATCAACTGCTGTCACCAACTGCGGTGGTGTATACCATTAATAACAGCACTTGGAGAAGCAGAAGCAGGCAAATCTCTGAGAGTCTGAAGCCCACCTGGACTACAAAGTGAGTCCAGGGCAGTGAAGGCAACACAGAGAAACATTTTCTTGAAGAGCAAAAAAGGAGCAAACCCTGTTTTACTAATAATATGAATTAATAATCATTCTGCAAAGCAGAAAGCCATTAGGAGGATTTTTATTTTTATTTATGTATTTATTTATTTAGAACAGTAGTACTTGGTTTTATGCAGCCAGTCTAGTCTCAGGGTCATGGATACCCGAGGAGGGTTAACTACGTTTTCCATCTCATAGAATGGGCTTTAGTAAAATCAGATATTGGTAGATTACCCCAAAAAGCTTTATACTACCATTGTCCTACGTACAGGTTCTGTGTTGGGTTGGTGTTTATATTTCTTGTTTGGTAGCATGAAGAGCACATTCCTGTACCAAAGATACTGACAGTAGAGTTGAAGGCTCTATGGAGGCACCGTCTTGACCTCACCAGCCATCATCAGTGAGTTGGGTAGGTGTCCTCTTTAGGAACAGGGCATTGACTTTAGTTTGTAGAGAACAGCCTGTAGTATTGGCAACAGACTCAACTGTTTGTGTATTGCCATAGGACACCTTTGGCTAACAACTCAATTAGTTTCGACCCAATCCTAGTACTTTTTTTTTTAATCTTTATTTTTTTTATTTTTGAATTTTTTATTAATTTATTCATATTACATCTCAATGGTTATCCAATCCTAGTACTTAAGGCTTCTTTTACAGACAAGAGACAGCCTGCTGGGGCTGTATCTCCTCTATTATCTGGCAATTTCTTTTATATGTCTTACAACACACACACACACACACACACACACACACACACACACACACACACACACATACACGGCAGTGTCTCCCTTATACTGACCCTCAAATGTCCCTAAATTTTAACTCTCTTCCTAGATTTCCTTCCTCATACCATTCTCCATTCCTCACTCTATTTGATCATGTTCTAGCCAAATTCTTTCATAACTATCTATTTTACTTCCCTTTCCTAAGGATCAATCTGCCTTCCCTAAGACTATACCTAGCCTCTGTGTTTATATGTACTATAGCTACTTTATTATTGACTTAAAAGCTAAAATCAACATATAACCAAATATGAACTCTATTGGCATTTATGGGTCTGGGATAACAAGTTTAGAGTGGTTTTTCAAGTTACTTTCATTTATCAGAGGATGTTCTAAGGGCTGAATAAAGTTTTATTGCATAAATGAGCCACATTTTATTTCTTAATTTTAATTTATTATAATATATTCAGATTATATCCTGAATGTTACCTCATTGCTTGCATCTTCCCATTCCTACCCCCATTTCACTTCCACCTCATTCTCCTCCCCCAGACCTCTGACAGAAGAGATCTCCTCCCCAACCGTATGACCACAGCATAGCTGGTCTCAAGCCTTTCTTTGTGCGCTACCAGAACTCCCCATGAAGTGGAAATTATCAAATTGGGGACACCAGGGTTCATGTCAGAGGCAGTCCTGGCTTGCACTGCAACTGGAAAGAATGAGTTGTCCATTGGCTATATCTGAACAGGTGGTCTATGTTTGCTGCATGTGTTGTCCTTGGTTAGTGTGCAACAGATTGTGCACCCCCTCACCCCCCCCCAGATCCCCCAGCCTTGATGGTCTCTTCGTTGGGCTCCTGAACCCTCTATGTCTTTCCATCCTCCCATTCTTTGATAGTACCCTCATCTGCTCAGCAGTGGTATAGCTGGGTCTAATGGTAGCACTATTTTCAATTTTCTAAGAATGTGCCAGATTGATTTCCAAAGTATTTGTGCAAGTTTGCACTCCCATCAGCAATAGAGGAGTGTTCCACTTTCTCCATATCTTCACCAGCATGTGCTTCCACTTGAGTTTTTTGATCTTAGCCATTCTAAAAGGAATAAGATAGAGTCTCAGAATCATTTTGATTTGCATTTCCCTGATGACTGAAGATGTTGAGCATTTCTTGAACGGTTTCTCAGCCATTCGATATTCTTCCCTTGAGATTTGTCTGTTTAGCTTCATACCTCATTTTTTAAATTGGGTTATTTGGTTTGGTAGTGTTTAATTTCTTGGGTTCTTTATATATTTTGGATATTTTAATACTCATTATATTTGAATTTTTAAATTTAGTTTTAATATATATATATTCACTTTACATCCTAATCATAGCCCTTTCCTCCTCGCTTCTAGGTCTATCCCTCAGACCCTGTTTCCCCTATCCCCCTTCCCCTTGTCTTTAGCAAAGGGGACTCTCCCTCATCAACTCACCCTAGCAAATCAAATCACATCAGGCCTGAGTTCTGCCTCATGCACTGATGCCAGGAAAGGCAGCCCCATCAGGGCAATGTGATCAGAACAGGAAACAGAGTCCATGTCATAGGCAGTACCTGCTGAACTTAATAGGGGACCCACATGAAGATCAAACTGCCCATTGGTTACATATGTGTAGCAGGCCTAGGTCCAGTCTGTGCACACTTTGTTTGGTGCACTTGTCTCTGTTAACCCCCATGGGTCTATGTTAGTTGACTCTGCTGGTCTTGCAGCATTCTTGTCTCCTCCAGATCCTTCTATCCTTTCCTACTACTCTTCCACAGCATTCCTCCCAGATCTGCTTAATAAATAGACATTGGCAGAAGAAGTACAGAAAGAACTGGATAGAAGAGGGTGTGGGGAGAGAAATGAGGAGAGGGGGATCAGATGTAGGGAGAGTGGGGAGGGGAGGTTTGAGGACCTAGAGAGAAAAGGGAAACCATAGGAAAAGGCACCATGAAGACAAGCTGGAGACCTGCAACAGGGTAGGCTACAGGGAGGAAATGGTGTTGTCTCTAGCTGAGCCTCCTAGCAGCAGGGCACAGGAGACTGAGGAGGCCTCCTTTTAGCCAGGCAAGACCTATAGTTTCAGGAAGGGAACTACAATCTACCTATAAAACTTTCAGACCAAAATTTACTCTGCCTACAAGATGTGCAAACATAAAGATAGAGACTGAGGAAAAGCCCAAACAATACTTGGCCCAACTTGAGACCCATACCATGGGAGAGGGCCAGTCCCTGACACCATAAAAGATATTCTGCTATGTTGCAGACAGGAGCTTTACTTAACTGTTCTCTGAGAGACACCTAAAGCAGCTGAGTGAGTCAGATGCTGAGACTCAGAACCATGTTTCCTTTATCCATTCTTCTTTTAAGGGAAACCTAGGTGGTTTACATTCAGGCTATTGTGGACTGAACAAAAATACATATAGTTAAGCATGTATCTCTTTGGTAGGATGAAGTGTCCTTTAGTATATGTCCTATAGTCATTTAGTTGGATAATGAGTTTAATCAATTTCCTTCTTTTTGAGGAAACATCACAATGGTTTTTGTCCTGGCTGTACATTTTTTCACTACCACCAGCAATGGATGAGTGTTTCCCTTACTCCACATCTCACCTGCAGGACCTTTCACTTGTTTTATAGATCTTAGTCATTTTGATGAATGTGGGATAAAATCTCAAAGTAGTTTGATTTGCAATTTCCTGATGATTACAGATGTTGAACATTTCTTTAAGTGTTTCTCAGCCATGTGATTTATCTTTTGATAATTCTCTTTCAATCTTCACTTCAGTTTGAATTTGATTGCTTTTTTGAAATCTGGTATATTGAGTTCTTTGTATATTTTGGATATTGTGACAATGAGTTCAAGACTACTCTGCTCTCTTTTTCATGTATCAGAGTCAGTGCTAATGCTGAGGTCTTTGATCATTTGGAATTGAGTTTTATGCAGGGTGAGTAGTATGGGACTTTTTGGGCTCTTTTATCAGTGGCTATCCATTGTGATCTGCACCATATTTTGTGCTGGATGTTGAAGATGCTGTCTTTATTCCAGTGTGTATTTTTTCTAGTGCCTAATTGTATATTTTTTAAAAAATAAAAACATCAGGTATCCATATATATTTAGATTTAGCCTAGGTTGTCAATAATATTCAATGGATCAATATGTTAGGTTTTTGTGTCAATACCATGCTGCTTTTATTATTATGGCTCTGTAGTATAACTTGAAAAAGTGATGGTAATACCTCTAGCAGTCCTCTTATTATTCAGGATCATTTTCACTATCAATTTTTTTGTGTGTATTTCCATATGAGGCTGAAAGTTATCCTTTTGAGATCTGTGGAGAACTTTGTTGGAAATTTTATGGGGATTGCAATGAGTATGTCTATTGCTTTTGGTGGGACAGCCATTTTTACTGTACTCATTCTCCTGATCCATGAGCATGACCAATCTTTTCATTGTCTGATACTTTCTTCAATTTCTTTTTTCAATCTTTCAATTTTTTTGTTTTTTGTTTTCATATAAATCTTTCATTTACTTAGTTAGAGTTCCCCCAGAATATTTTATGTTATTTGTGGCTATTATAAATGTGGGGATTTTGTTGTGGTTGTTTGTTTTATTCTTTTTTTTTTTTCTGATTTCATTCCCTGTCCACTTGTCATTTGCACATAGACAAACTATTTATTCTTATGAGTTAATTTGGTATCCAGGTACATTGCTGAAAGTGTTTATCAGCTGTAGGAATTTCCAGTGGAATTTTAGGGTCAGCAAGTGTTCTATCATATCACCTACAAATGTGTGTATCCTTGATCTCCTTCTGGAAGTTGTCTTATTGTTTTAGCTAAGACTTAAAATATTATATTGAATGTTAATATAAAAAGCTGACAATGATGACTTGTTCCTGATTTTCATAGAGTTCCTTTGAGTTTCTCTCCATTTAATTTCATGTTGGCTGCAGGTTTGTTAACTGCCTTTATTATTTTGAGATATATGTCCCTTGTATCCTCAATCTTTCCAGGGCTTTTATTATGAAGATGTGTTGGATTTTGACACAGGACTTTTCTGCATCTGATGAGATGACCTTGGGTGCTTTATCTTTTATTTTTATATAGTATATTACATTTATCAATTTGCATATTGTTATGGTTATTTTGTTTTGTTTTATTGGTTTTTATAAATAGGGTTTTTCATTGTAACAAGAGCCATGGCTGTCCTGGACTCACTATGTAGACTCAGATGGCTTTGAACTCACAGAGATCCATCTGCCTCTGCCTCTTAAGTTCTGTAAGTAAAGGCCTGCACCATTACACGCAGCTCAATTTATGTATGTTAAAACATGCCTGTGTCTCCAGTTTGAAGTCTACTTCATCATGGTGAATTACGTTTTCTATGTGTTATTGGATTTGGTTAGCAAGTATTTTATTGAATAGCTTTGTATCTATGTTAATCAGGGAAATTGCTCTGCAATTCTCTTTTTTGGGGGATGAAGGGTAAATGTGGCCTTATAAAATAAGTTAGGCAATGTTGCTTTTGTTATTTTGTGGAATAATTTGAAAAGTATTGAGTTAATCCTTCTTTAAAAGTCTGGAAGAATTTTGTGCTATAATCATCTGTCTCTTTTTGGTTAGGAGATGTTTAATTACCACTCCTATTTTACTAGGGTTATAATTCCATTTAATTTGTTTATATGATGATGATTTACCTTTCATAGGTGGTCCTTGTTAAGAATATTATAAATTTATTTTCTATTTTCAAATTTGGTGGGGTACATGTTCTTAAAATATATCCATATCCTTCAAGTATGTCCATATTCTCTGGGTTTCCTTGGTGTGTGATTATTTTACTCCTTCTGTTTCTTATACTGTTAGTTTGGATATTCTTTCTTTTTCTTTAAGTTGATTTGAATAAGGCTATGTCAAATTTTAAGATAATTTATTTATTTTTATATGCATTGATGTTTTGCCTACATATATGCCTCTGTCATGTGATTCTGTCAGATCCCCTGAAATTGGATTTATGAAAGTTGTGAATTGCCATGGGGGTGCTGGGAATTGAAACTGTGTCTTATGGAACAGCTTCCAGTGTTCTCCTGGGGAGCACTGGAGTTTTTTAGTCTTACTGATTTTTCTCAAAGAATCAACGTTGTTTCATTCTCTCATTGTATTTTTCCATTATATCGATTTCAATCATGAATTTGATTACTTCTTGTTGTCTAGTCCTTTTGAGTTTCTTTATTTATGTCTTCATTTTTTTTTTCTTCTAGAGCTTTCAATTGTGCTGCTATGTTACTATTACAAGATGCCTCCAATTGTGTTAAGTAGGCAGTTAATGTGAATTTGCCTATTAAAACCACCTTCATTGTGTCCCAAGAGTACGGGATGGCTGGGTATTTATTTTCATTCATTTCTAAGAAGTTAATTTCTTTTTAAAAATTGTCTTGCCCTACTTTTCTTTCAATCATGAGTTAGCCAGTTTCCAGGAGTTGGCACATTCTGTTATTTCTGTCTTTGATAGTCTACTTGAATCTGTGATGGTTAGATAAGGTGCATGAAATTATTTCAATTTTCTTTGTATCAGTTGAGAATTGGTTATAGTCTGAAATGTACTTAAAAGCTGCAAGCACTATGCTGGGCAGAATCTAACTGATTCTAATCTACTCGTAAACTAAAATAAACTACTCTATACCTCATAATATTTTATATCCCAAGCACTTGCAAATCTGATCCTCAGACACGTCTTCCTCCTGTCTCCTGTCAACCATACGCTCTCACCGTCAACTGTCAAATCTTGGCTCGGCCCCCTCTCTAGGAAGTCCTGCCTTCCATTTCCTAACCTTCTACACAGCTGATTGGCTAAACAGGGCTTTATTGATGGTTGTTACATCCACTCAAGACATTTCTCCACTATGCCTTGTTTCTGTCCTCCTACCATCCTTCAAATTCATGTCCTCTCATTGTTCAGTTGTTATGTGTGTGTGTTTGTGTGTGTCTATGTTTGTGTATACTCATTCTTCCGAATATAAATAGAACACATTCACTCTGTACAATCATACTTTTGTACATGTTTTCAAGGATGATTATTTAAATTTGTATGACCAAAGGTGTGAATATTTTAAATAAAATATAATTATGTTAATTACCCCTTTTTCCTTTCCTCCCTCTAACCCTTCCCACATTGCTCCTTAAAACAGTCTGAACAAGGCATGAGGAGCAGGCAGTAGCATTTCTTCATGGCCTCTTAATCAATGACTGCAGCCATGTTTTTTCCTGTTTGAATTCCTGCCCTGACATTACTGAGAGGAAATAGACATTTTATCAGTTTGGTCAGAATTTTTTATCACAACCACAGAAACCCTCAGACATACTTCTACCTTTTCCAACAACTCTAAAGCACCACAAGCTGAGAGCCAGTATCTCAAACCATGAAAATTTGAGGGACATACAATATCCAAAGCATAACACATGATCAACCCAGAAATCTCAGCTGTGTTTTTCCTCTTCCAACAATAGGACAATCTCACAAGAAGCCACTTACTGTAGGTGTGATTGTCCAGTGCTGTAGCCTCTTTCTCAAAACAGAGTTCTTAAAAGAGTAATTATGGGATTTTCATGCAGCTAACAGTTCTACCCTATGGAAATCTGTCTGAGGAAATTGAAACACATGGATTTTGTATAAAATATTCATAATGGTATTACTTGTGAAAAAAATAGATAAGATGAAAAATATTCATGGACTTAAAAAATGTAATGAAAATGGCCAGGTTGGTGGCTCAGATCTGTAATACCAGCACCTGATGGACTGCAAGTTTCAGGGCTACCAAAGACACCATAGTCCTTGAAACTGGACAGCAAGAGTTACGAGCGGCCCAACGTGTGTGCTGGTGACCATTCTCTGGACCCTCCTATGAACTGCAATCGCTGTTTACTACCATATTTAAAGCCCCCATATATTGTTTTATATAACGAAATTATAATAAACTACTATTAAAAATTATTTCTAATGTTGTTGCAATTAAGATTCATACTCATAACTTCAGACATTTTTGCATTTATCTTTATTACTGATAATACATAGAAAATGCAAATGATACACAGAAGATTAGGTTATAGACATTCCTGTGTCCACTCTGTTTCTTCTTCATGGCTCAATAAGAAAAAAAGAAGGTTAATTCTATTATTAGACAATCCGATGGAAAAACACAAAACAAAAAAAAATTGTTTCATATCTATGACCATATAATTGAGGCTAATACAAATGTATATGTATATATACATATATATTTATACATGTCTATATATTTTTTGTATTTATACAGATGAATAACCTAATGATCTTAAGTTCTCATCCACATTTTATAACCATTACTATTTCCCAATTCTATATATGCATGTGTATTTTCCATGATATTTAATTTTAAGTAGTA
This sequence comes from Acomys minous, assembly GCF_964271855.1. NCBI lineage: Eukaryota > Metazoa > Chordata > Mammalia > Rodentia > Muridae > Acomys > Acomys minous. The sequence continues at coordinate 65,298,514 of NC_140486.1, forward strand.
TCCTTGAAAGTGGGCATGTCGGTTTTAAACCATATGAACATTGATAATCTTAGCTTTAAATTACTCAGTTTCAAAGTTATATATATTTTAAATACATGTTTTACCTTTAACGTTTCAAGAGAAAATGGTATATTACATAAAGGAGAGAGCAATAACATTTTAGGATCATAGAAGACATCTATGGCGAGGTTTACATAAGTAACTGTGTGCTGAGACCTGGACTGAAAGAAGGGAGAGAAACATGCTAGTTAAAATAAGACTGCTTAAACCATTCATTAATAGCACATCTAAATTTTATTACAGCCAAAATTATCTTAGATCACCTTAGAGGAAGATAAGACATAATTAAGCACTTAATGCGGAAGATAAAAATAGGTTTGTCCTACAAAGTTAGGGAGACAGCGATGAAGACACACTGTCACTGGTTCTTCAAATGGCTTTTATAATATTCAAATGATACAGGTCTATTAAGCCAGAGATCTCAAGGGCCTGATATCTTGAGCCCACACTTTATGAATTGAACAATTAAAATACATCCATATATTACACTTTTTCTGTTTTCCTTTTTATTGCTTAACTGAAAGTCATTAAAACATGACATATTTAACATACTACTATATTTTATCAATCATAGGGCTATACATAGAAATATATTTATATATTAAATTAAAATAACCCAGTTTTCATTATCTGTGAGTCTAAATAATCTGTAGTAAGTATAGATACTTTTTTCTAAGTATCATGTTAATTATTTGAAGGGTTACAGCAGGACCTTCTTTGGACCTGCCTGCAGTTAAATAAAAACACGGGGAACTATCAAAATCTAAAACCTCAGGCAGACATTTACCTGGGAAGACTCCTAGCTAGCTGATTTCACTTGAGCCCCAATTAGTCCAGGCCGTGAACTAAAAACATTGTGGCTTGTTCTTTACCTCTCTGTCAGCTCCAGTACATCTGTTTCTTCCTGTGTCTTTCTGATGAATCTGCCAGCATCTCAGTTCTTTTCTCAGACACCCTGCACTGCTGGGTCTCTGGGAGAAGTCTGGTCTGAAGTCTGGCCTTCCCCTTCTGCCCAGCCATTGGCTGTCAGATCTTTACTAAAGCCAATCAAATACAATTCTAGATTACTATTAGTTGCATATTTACAAAATATGAAGGCAGTGATGGGCCATAGCTCTCTGCAGGTACACAATAGCAATTGAATATACAAAGACACACCTTCTCACAGTGCATCCCAACAAAGGGCAAGAATGCATTTTAGTTTTGTGGCTATTATGTTTTTAGTTAAAAAACATGAGGAATGATTGATCCTGTCTGCCTTCAATTTAAATTCTTCTTTCATTTTATTTAATCATTTTAAAGATATGCTTTTCTTTAATTTGGGAATTCCATATAGCCCACAATGAATTGCAATCACATCTTCCCATCTGCCCTTTCAACCTCATCAGTACAATATACAATCTCAGAAATCAAATGCTATTTATTTTATTGGTCCTTACTTAACTGAGTTCTAGATTTTGCAAATGCTTTCTTACCCTCAGCTTTGTAATCATGCATATCTATACTGTGTATGGCTTTAGATCCACCCCTCCATTACTTGTTCTTTACAAGTGATCTGTTACAATCACTTTTGGATTCAATACTTACCTGTGGTACTCAGATTTAAAAATATTTATCAACATTAATGTGTGTTTGTGTGCATATGTTCATATGTGTACGTGTGAGTGTGGGTATGTGTGCTTTAGGGTGAGTACATGTGCATGTGTGCATGAATGTCTGTGGGATTGTGTGTAGCATACATGTGCATTGTGCTAACATGCATGTTTCATACGGCACATATGAATCTCAGATACAACACTTAAGAATCAATATTCTACTTCCACCATAGAACTTTTGGGATAAAACACTGGTCACTGGGCTTGTTCAATAAGGACTTTTAGCAGCTGAGACAATTGTCTGCTCTAATGTAGGAATTTGAATGATACCTGCATTAAGGAGGTGCTTAGGCTCAGAATAGGAATTAGCACATTGTAACCATTCAATTAATGGAAAGTATTATAATTTATATTAATTGTGCAATTAAAATTACAAACTAGTTCTATGATTTCAAATGCTCTAGAGAAAAAACTCTTGGTCTTAAAGGTAAAGACAATGACACTTTATATAATATATAAAATGTCTTTGTTCTGGGCACTTCATGAGTCTCCAGTTTGTGTCATTAAAATCTTAGACATGATTAACAGACATGGTTCTCATTCTGAAGATCACATACAGAAGGGATTTATCTCTGTCAGGATAAAAGACCCAAGGGCATTTTCTAAAAGAATTATTTCATGCTTTTCATCACTTTCTGGTCCATTCTACCATCGTTTTCTAGAAAGCCTTCCATACGCTTATTGCAGATGTCTTATTTCATGTTTTTTAAATTACCTATACACACGTGGTTATTTTTGTTCTTGTGAATTGTTCCCCCTTTGCCCTCTAGACCCACGTTCCTTCTGAATCTGTGAACTGCTAGTTCTTTCTATAATTTCCAGTTAGGTGCCCCTCTCCAGAGCATTGTTTCTCAAGAGGTGCAAGAATGTGAGGCTGTTGTATTAATTCCCTAAGTGATTTCTCATAGAAGCATCTGGCAAAGTTATATCCAGAGAACCTTATCTCCATAAAAGTCTGTGACTGCCTTTTCATTGGCTTTTTAAGTGATAACAGCAAGCATTTATTTAGTATGAAATGTGTGAATGTCCATATACATATACAAATTTGCATAATTTGTCTGAGAATTATGCTCCATGTTACAAAGGAGAAATTATACATGTAAGTAAAAATGCTTGGATCTTCTAAGTGGGAATTGGTAGATCTGTAATATAAACATAGGTATTTGAAATATTTTATAACCTTTGAACCTTAACATACCATGTATCCTTTCTTTTTCCTCCCTCCAAAGCCTCCCATGTACCTCCTGCTTTGGCCTCTTTTCCTTTAACTAGTGTTACATAAAAGTCTTATGGGGGTGCGTGTATGTGTGTTATAGGTGTGTGTGTGTCACTAAATACATACATACATCCTGTTTAGTCAATATAATGTTACATATATGCGAATATTTTCAGGACTGATTATTTGGTATTGGATAAACACTTGGTATACTCTTGCCTTGGGAAGACAATTTCTCTTAATTATTTAGTTGACTGAAGTTTCTTGAGGTTTAATGTACAGGCCTATGAATCACACAATAAGGTTTCGGCATTCACGTACTGCACCATTATTTCTCTTCTTTTCTACCAGACTCATTCTCCTTTATTAAGCTTTTCTTCAGTTCCACCTTGAGCATTCCATGCCTTCTGGATAAGAAGGCACTTAGACATATATGCTTGTCCCAATAGTTTGATTATCTAACAAACAAAGGCTAAAATATCAGCAACCAACAAAAAGCCAGAAGATTTTTGTACTCATGAGGACTAAATGGTCCAGGGATGATTAAAGGTATATTACTATGATATTCAAGAAGAGAACTGTTTGCCTTGTCCACAAGAGCTCTGACAGCTTCAAATAAGAAGAGACGCAGATGTTTCCCCTTATAACTTACCAGCTTCAGAATTGTCCAGTGGTATGTTCAAAGGAGACAAGTGAATGGCAGTAGAAGGAGAAGTGTGCCTTTATGACATAACTTCAGCCTTTCCAGCGGAAGCAGGAAAACAGTTTAAGGGAGGAGCTCTTCTTCATACTTTTATACTTACACTGACCATTATATTTAAAAAAACACAGAAGTATTGGTTGATGGTGAATGAATAACATTTGTACATATCAAGAGGAATTAACAAAATGTATTGAATCTTAGGAGCTTTTGATCCGATCTTTCAGAATAGAGAATCTTCCGGAAAGGCAACTCCACACAGTGGAAAGCTCCGAAGTCGTGTTTGAGAATTCTGAGTTCTAACTAAAATTCAAACGCGGCATCTAACACAAATGTTTTCATCTAAGTGTGTCTGTAATAGTATTTTCCTCAAATTTATCCTTTGACAATTTATACATATATAATTCAGTATGATTGTTCTAACTTCAAACTTCCTCATTTCCTGTCACCGTGTCAAACTTCCTTCTTCCCTACAACTTTATTTTCCACATTTATTCTTTTGGTGCTTTTTGTTGTTGTTGTTGTTTGTCTGTTTCTTTAATTTTTTTTTATTGTGGCCGTATTTTACCAATCCTATCTGTATGACAATAGATTTGTTACTGTCCAGTAGACACTGGTGGGCTCACAAGTGAGTACACAGCTGGGGACAAAAACTACTGTCCCTCAGTAGCAACCACTACCCAACAGTTCAGCAGAGAAGGTAATATTCTTTGAGTTCCCCTGTAATCCATAATTGATTGTGTACTGTCCCCGTATTGTGCACGCCTGAATGATATAACCATGGTTTTTGTGAAGTCTTGATTGCAATGGCTATGCCATACCCTGAAAACAGTGTTTGGTAACATTTTCTGTCTCTTCTTTCTGTATACCTAAAACCCTTTTTTTTTAAAATTGTGTATCTTCTGCCTTAAATGGTAATATGAATTCCCTACATATAGTAAGCTCTTTGTTAGAACTTATTTTCACTGGATTATACAGCTATGAGTCTACATTCAGTACAGAAAACTACAAAAAGAAACTACTCTGATTAAGGCAGAAATTAGCATTTGTCTTGGGGTATAAACACACATATGTAAAGCCATTTTTGTGTTTGCCATGCAAATTTGGCAAAGCAAAAGTGATAAAGTCATCCTGATCCCTAAGACCTATGACTCTCTCGTCTCTTTGTGGGGAAGGCCAAAGTTCAACCAAAGTTATGCCACTGTTGTACCAATATCCAATCAAGTCTGAGAAGTTGATATTGGCATTCATAGTACTCACAGTTGATTAAGATCATTGGCACTACCACCCACAACTGCTTGTTTATCACCCTCTGCCACCATGAAAGTTAGTCAGAGATGAAACTTTGGATTCAGGCCCAGCTTGATCTCATTCTATCTTGTACCAGATTAGATATTTTCTTCTATAGGATCTTATCAATTAAATCTGTTAGATAACCCAGAACAACAAGAATCTACATTGTTTTGGGAGACTTTGGAGACTCTTTGGTTAATATCAAAGGATATATTTTATATTTGCCCTGGGTTTTTAATTTGTTTTATTTTTTATTTTTATTAATTTATTCTTGTTACATCTCAATGGTTATCCTATCCCTTGTATCCTCCCATTCCTCCCTCCTCCAATTTTCCCCTTACTCCCCTCCCCTATGACTGTGCCTCAGGGAGACATCCTCCCCCTGTATATACTCACAGGATACCAAGTCTCTTCTTGATAGCCTGCTATCGTTCCTCTGAGTGCCACCAGACGTCCCCCTCCAGGGGACATATTTAATACATTCTAATTAGTGTGATTTTCACCCATCAAAAGTAGATTCTTACAAATTTTTCTTGAAAACATACATCATTTATCTTAGCTTAGGTACAAGAAGGTAGGTTTCTATTCAGCTTTTTTTTTTTTAACTTTTTTTTTATTAATTTATTCTTGTTATATCTCAATGGTTACCCATCCCTTGTATCCTCCCATTCTTCCCTCCCTCCTATTTTCCCCTTATTCCCCTCCCCTATGACTGTTCCTGAGGGGGATTACCTCCCCCTGTATATGTTCATAGGGTATCAAGTCTCTTCTTGGTAACCTGCTGTCCTTCCTCTGAATGCCACCAGATCTCCCCCTCCAGGGGACATGGTCAAATGTGAGGCACCAGAGTATGTGAGAAAGTCATATCCCACTCTCCACTCTACTGTGGAGAGTGTTCTGTCCATTGTCTAGATCTGGGTAGGGGTTTAAGGTTTATCGCCTGTATTGTCCTTGGCTGGTGCCTTAGTTTGAGTGGGACCCCTGGGCCCAAATCTGCCTATCATAATGTTCTACTTGTAGGTTTCTAGGACCCTCTGGATCCTTCTACTTTGCCATTCTCCCATGCTTCTCTCATCTAGAGTCCCAATAGGATGTCCTCCCCTCTGTCCCAGTTTTCTGGTAAGTGAAGGCTTTCGTGGGACATGCCCCTTGGGCTAATATGCAGATATAAGTCTATTCAGCTTTACATACTCCCCTCAGTTTGCTTCAATACCCCATTCCACCCACTTTTTCTGTCTCTCCATCCTATTCACTATTTAACCCTCTCTAGCTCTAGTTTCCTTTCTCTCTTTTCATGTCACTTATTTCCTGCTCCCCTACCCCATAGGGAATTTCCCTCTTCCCTGGTACCTTTCTATTTCCTGGCATCTAAAGGCACTACATAGTTAACATAAAAATCTGAAGATTACACTCTAGTCTCCACATATGAAGTAGGATATGTAGTGTTTTACTTTCTAGGACTGGGTTATCTCAAAGTGGACTTTTCCCACTCCATTCATGTATCTGTAAATTTAGTGCTTATAATACAATCACTTCATTGCCTTCCCCCAAACACTGGGCAATTTTAGAAACATATCCCAAGTATATTTATGAGGTCATTTATAGCTAACAAATAAACCTACATTTATACATTGTATTATAACAATTAATAACTTGATTTTTGGAGAAAAACACTATTTTTTCATAATATAATTCTTGTAAAGATTAGATTAAGTTCCCACTTAAAACAATGTGTTGGATTAAATACTAGGGACAAAAAGTATCCTGACTAATACACTAAATAAGAACACAAGAAAATCCAAAATAACAATTTCAAAATAAATAATGAGTATTTTTTAGGTATTGAAGAATAAAATAAAAGCTACATACCTTTTATTGCTACAATTTCCTTTTTTTGTGTAGGTGTCATAGGGCAAAAAGCTTAGTATTGTAACAAGAAACTGGACATGTGAATATTGTGAAATTACTACCAAACTACTTAGTTTGACAAGCTAAACAAAAACAAAGGTCAGTTTTAGTACTTTTTTTCTGTAACAATTTGACATTTCTTATGAATGTTCTGTGCCAGAATATTGTGTTGTCTTCAGGAAAACAGGGAGAAACTGACATGTTCCTCTGGTTTTCAACAGCATATTCTTAGCATGATAATGAGAACCTTTTTAGTGTTGTCCTGTGACATTGGTTCTAGCCATAACCAATTAGTAAACAGATCACAACAACCAACAGATATAGCACCTTTTCCAGTGTTCCTCTCCGTGTCCTCTTGCTGTCTCTTGCCTCTGGCCTCAGTGATATTCTGTCCTTATCCTTTCCAGCCTTCTATGATTTCAAAATGATAAAACAACAACAACAATAAGAAAAACGTTGCTAAATCTCAGTGCCTACCTCAACTTCTTAATGTCCATGTAACTATCTCATACATCTTTCTCTGAGTATCTCAAACCCTTTATATCTTAGATTTGGCACACATTTTACATATATATATGTATACATATATATGTACATACATACATACATATATATATATATATATATATATATATATATATAAAGCTATGCAAAGAAAACATGAACAAATGGATACTGTTATAACCTACACCATTAGTAATGATAACCTAGGTCCAAACTGAACTCAGTTCAATGAATAAAACTTATGGAAAATCTGTTATTATGCTGCTTTCTACCCTTCTAGAAGCTACTATTCTGATTTTTGTATAAATACTCAGGATCATTCCTTTTATAGTATTATCACACCCTAGTATATCAGTACATATCGAATGTGAAGGATTTGCCTCCCATCAATTTCACAGTCACATGTGAGCAGAAGACCTTCTTTGTACTTTGAATACATTTTTATGCTGAAGTGAAGCAACAGGCACATATTTTACAAGTGCAGGCTCTCAGGGGAGAAGGCTCTTTGGCAAGATGTCAATGAAGAGCTGTGCACTGTTTCTTGACCAGTTCCTGAGGCCAAGACATTTCAGTCAGAAATTATGCATGTCAGAAAGCTACAGCTTACTCTAGTAGTCTCATTCAATTTTAGAAGTCTATAATATTTACATAGTATTTATAATAATACACTCATGCCTTCTTTTTCTTATATAAATAACCTCCCCCCCCCAAAAAAAAAAAAAAACTAAAACAGAAACAAAACCTCACTTGGGATAGAGAAGTGAGCAAAATTTTATATTATGCCAGACCAAATCATCTGTGATGGTAAGAGCACAGTTGTTTGTTTCGATAAAATGAAACAGCATGGTCTTTTAGAATAAATTATCACTTAAACTTTGTTCTGTAAGTAGCTTTTCCCGCAAATCTTAGTTTTAATTTTTTTCTGTTGACCTTTCCTGTACCTATGAATATATCAATTCTTGGGCCACTACTACTTCATTTCGACTAATGAGCTAAAACTTCTTGCTGTATCATTGAAATTGCCAAAGTGAGTCGTCGCTGTTTATTTCTTTTGTCTCATTTGCACTTTTTAAAGGGCCAAGTAATTTATTATAAAAACAAACCCAACCAGTTTAAACCCATCAGGTATGAAACCAGCCATGGACCCTCAAAATATCCAATCCTCTTGCTCGAGGGACACCTATGAGAATGCCCCCTCCAGAAATGAGACCCCCCTCCACCAGGCATTAGAGGCCCACCTCCCCCAGAAATGCATCCACCAAGCCCATAAGACATGGTTAATAAATATTAGCCCTTCTTTTTCCCTGCAATGCATCTTGTGAAATTGTGTAGACTTCAAACTTTCTAACTGCTCTTACTGCATTAATTACAGATAATAAACACATAAACACGTAGAGAGATTGAAAAAAAGTGTGAAAAGAAATAAAATAGAGGAAGCTACTGACATTGAACATTTCCCCCTTAAACCTCACTCTGCATACTCATGTATACACACAAACATGTACACACACACACACACACACACACACACACACACACCTGTCCTCAAACAGTATATTTACTGCACAGCATGGGATTACAAAAGAAATTATTGTATAGTATGCACTTGATAGAGGTACATCTTGTGTAATGTAAAAACAGAATCAAAAGAAAATCAAACAAAACCCCACAAAACATAACTCCTGAGGGAGATCCCACTTCTGAATCCACTTCCCACGTAAGCTGGCCAGTGGATGTTTTGTGTCCCGTGATGAAGAATTATCTAAACCTAACAAATCAAAACTATTAGTAGACACATTAATGGCTCTTCACATAGCATGCTGATACATTTGAAGCTATCTGGTTAATTTTTCTCCCAGCAAAGCCAGCATGTTTTTAAATCTTTTGTTCTTGGGATTCAGACCTGCCTAAGAGCAAGCACATCCATTTCTCCCGGCGATGTGAGCCTATGACCTCTACTTCCTCCTCTGCTTCTACGATGCTATTAACAGGTTCTGTGCAACAGCCAAAGGCCCGTTAAAAGGCAGAAATGCGATCTTGATCTTTTTAGTTTCTCACTAAATTACAGAATCAGTTCTCTGCTTGGCAGCTGCTGACAATTTCATAACAGTTTATTTTTCAGTACCTCTCGGAAAAGCACCAATTTACGGTTTCAGGTGCTCATTTATGTCACGGCAGAAACCGCAGTGGTTAGATGGGGTCGTTCCAACTAACGCTCGATTTGCAGTTGACCTTCATGTCTGTAATTTTTTTCTTCTGAACAGAGAGAAATTAAATGTGCCTTAATTTAATTTCTGCTTTTAAATGAGTAAGGCATAATTTCAGAAGAAGCGACTTTCTGTCACCGTGGAAGGAGAAACACTCCAAAAAGAATGATATCCAAACATTTAAAAGTTAAGGCTGTAACACTATTTAAAATGTTATAGCCAATGTAAATTATCTCAATGTGATGCTTACCTGAGCTTTAGTATTTCAGACATAGTAAAGCCTCTTATATTATTCTTCTTACTTATTTTTCCTTATTGCTGAAAATATACTCTATTTTAAGCAAAATGCCTTTGCATACCATGTATTTATATTTTGAGAGAAACACTTACTTTCTTAGCTTGATGTTTAAAAATTTTTAATTGCTTTATAATTCCTAATAGGAAAGATAATATAAAATCCTATGATTTTTTTCCTAAATTGTACATACAAACAAAAATCAGAAAAATTAGTTTATGTGTCAATGTTATGATATCACTCACTAAATTTTGGGTTGGTTTTAAGTTAACAAATTAAACCAAATGAAATGTATTATTCATATTTACAAATGAAAATTTGGTAATTGCCTTGAAATTCAAATAAATTTACTGATATTGATTATATTCATGAAATTGTCTGTGTCTTCTCACTTAAAGCAATACAGCTTGGTCTGGGAAGACTCTAATGAGAGGAATATGATGGAAGTTTCCAAAGTTTTGTAGTTTTTATTAGATTTATAAATATCATTCTACGTGTTAGTGCTTTGCCAGCACGTATTTATGTACATCACGTACATGTGTGCTCCCTGCAAAGGTCAGCGAAGGTCAGAAGAAGACAAAGGGTCCCATGGACCTGGAGTTCCATATGGCTGCGAGACATCATGAGGGTGCTAAGAATCAAACAGTGGATCTTTGTAAAATCAAGTGCTTTTAACCATTTACACATCTCTCTAGCTCCCAAATTTGGTTCTTTTGTTGACTTTTTTATGTGTGAATGTGTTTCTTTCTATGCTATTTATGTCTGTATACTACATACATATCTGGTACCTACAGAAGCCAGAAGATAGCATCTGATCCCCTGGCACTGGAGTTACAAACAGTTGTGAGATGCCATTGTGGATTCTGGGGATTGAATGTAGTGCCTCTGGAAGAGCAAAACGTGGTCTTAACCATTGAGCTATCTCTCCCATCCTCATCACTTTTAAAACTTAAAAAAAAATTTTTATGTATGTGCCGTTTGTGTGTGTGTGTGTGTGTGTGTGTGTGTGTGTGTGTGTGTGTGTGTCATTGTACTAATGATAATGGATGAATCCAAGGATAAATGCATCTTGAGAGAACAGGTTTCCTGACCCTATCCTAAGAACACATAGCATCAAGCCTTGCTACCATCCAGAGAGAAACAGGGCATTGACAAAGAGGGTATCTGTGTAAGATGAGAAATCTAAACTCCTCTAAGTGTCACTAAGAAAGCATGAGGCACAGAGAAAGTCTGTGACTTTGTCCCTACTGTGGCTCTAAAGGCAAAGTAAAGCCTACTAATAACAAGAAAATCCCTTTCATGTTTTTTTTTTTTTATGGAGAAGACACAGGGAACTTAGTGCTGGTTTTGTTTGTAAATGTAAGCACATAAGTGCTTAAACCTTAAAATGCAAAATTTTTAATGGAATATTTAAAGGAAAGAATCATAATTTAGTATTGCAGAAAACATAAATTGTGCTAATGAATGCATTATATTATTTGTTGTGTTAAATAGAGTGTCATGAGTTACTGTGTTATCAGGACTGTGTCAAGTATCATTTTCACTATCTATACAATATTTATTATTTCTACTCTTGAAAGATTGATACCTATGGCCTATCAGGAAATATATGTCACTGAATTATCTGAAATAAAACTTTGAGCCTCTTAATATTTCTAATGTAATAAGACCTTGAATAGCTTAATGTCTTAGTTCTAAAATTAAAAGAAAGGACCAAATTATATTAAAGTACTTAGAATTTAGTCACCTGAAGCTTTGAGCTAAATTAAAAAAGAGTTGCTATAGCTTTGCATCACATTAATAGAAGACTGATGAACTACTCAACCTACAGTTGATGATTGTTATCCAATGAACGCAGAGTGGCTCAGTAACAATTTTTTCCTAGACAGCCAGAGAGAAGAGAGCATTCCCTGGACAGTGCCAAGTTTATTATAATCTAGAAACTGAGGGAATTAATTTTCCTTCATGAGTGTATAATAACTCATTTTTAGCACATACGGATCATCAATAACAATTTCCAATTCCATTTTAACTAACCTGCACTAAAGTAGTTAACAGCACTGCTAATTTAGCTTGTTTTGCTGTTTAGTAGCCTATCAGGTCTTTCATATATGAACTTGATAATAATTGAGAACATATTAAATTTAACTTATGCTTTATTCCTAACTCTTTGCAAAAGCTTTAATTATATTCTAATTGGAAAAAGATTATTTATATCTTATTTCTGGAAGTATAATATATTTCATAAATCAGAGACACTTATTTGATAACTCTCACTCTTTTGTTATCAAACACTTTGTTTTTGGAATCTTTTATTATTTTACAGAGACTTTTTAGCATATTTTATTATATGTGCTATATCCTTATTTCTATCATCTTAAAGTCTGATTCTATAATTATGTTTCTCTTCTATATAGTGCATTTTCCTCCAAAATTAGTTCAGAGTATATAGAGGGAGATAAATATATAAGGGAAGCATTAAGAAATAGGCACTCAGAGGAAGGATAACAGGTCACCAAGAAGAGACTCGATACCCTATGAGCATATACAGGGGAAGGAGGTCCCACTCAGTCATAGACATAGGGGAGGGAGTAGGGGGGAAGCGGGAGAGAGGGAGGAATGGGAGGATACAAGGGATGGGCTAACAATTGAGATGTAATATGAATAAATTAATGAAAAATATCCAACTTAAAAAAAGATAAGCAAACCCTGAAACACACACTAGTGGTTTATTATAAGAGGTCAGATATCAATTATGCCAAGTTTCAAAGATAAAAATTGATTATATAAATTCAAAGAAAGTATATTTTTATTCTTAGCTATGAAAAGGAATATAACTATAGCATCCAATAATAATATTTACCCCTGCCCTAATGGATGTGCTGTTAGACTATATATAAAAATAGGGGCGTGTGTGTGTGTGTGTGTGTGTGTGTGTGTGTGTGTGTGTGTGTGTGTGTGCACGCGAGGGTGTGGTTGTGTGTATGTATGTGTGTGCATGGGTCTGTGAGTCTGTTTTTATGTGTGTGTGTGTGCATGCACATGTATGCGTGTTACAAGATGCCTCTAGTGCTCACTCTAATCTATGGAAACAAAAAGCTAGAACAACATGTACATTTCTTTTTTCATATTTTTCCAGAGTAGAAAATTTTAACAGTAATAACTCATTCTATGCATTAAAAATGCAATAAAGCAAACATACCCTCCTCTTAGTAACTATGAGAAAAAAATCTATCACTATAAAATCAAAGATTTCTGAGTTCTAAATAAAGTGATTGATCTGATGTAAAGAGTAGATTTCTCTATGGAATCATGATATGAAATATATATACATTATCTATTAGGAAACTTTCTGTTTTTTTTTTCAGAGAAATATTTCTTTCTCGCTCCATTAGAAGAGAAAAGTAGGCCTTCCATCACCATGTAGATACTTAAATGAGTCCTTCTACTGCATTAAATCCCTTCCCTTCTCACTGCTGGTCTAAGCCTGTGCTTACAGGCTCTAAGGGAAGAATGCCTCTGTGGAGAATTCAGCCACAAGGGACACAAGTTATCAAGAGAGATGGATGTCTGTGGTTTTGTATCATAAACAAAATGATAACCTTTATAATGAAAAATTATTATAAACAATAATTACAGCTCTCCTCTGAAGGGGGAGCTGTACACAAACAGCAACAGCAACAGCACATATTTGGTCAGTAAAATATTTACTAGTTTTCATGTTTTCCTTCACTCATAAGCTTGTAAAATTTTATCTCTTGATCATATATTCTGGAGATATGTGACTGAAGTTTTGATGGACTTTGACAAAAATCATATTTTAAAAACCTCTGTCTTTGGGGTTTTCATCTCCATTGCAAAACAGAAATTCAAATTCAATCATTTTATTTAATGAGGTTATAATCACCAATTTATGAAATCAGGGTGATTTAAGAATAAAGTAAACTAGCAGAGAATAGAGGCAAATGAATTGACAAATGACAAGATTGAATGTGAGGAAGATATTTCAAGTCCTTATTATACTTAACTTGAAGAAATCCATGCATGTGCTCTTGAATGAATCAAGTATTGTTTGCAATACCTATATGATATGCATGTGTTGCGAAAGGTTTCCTTCTGCTCAAGGATTATTTCGCAATACTTGGAGACACACACCACTGCTTATTTCACACAGCTGTGATAAGTATCATAAACACCAATTGAATTGAAAAATTAATTGAGCATGGAAGAAAGCATAACATTTATCAAATTATTAGTTACCACCAATTTAATATAGGCATGCCTAATTATAAATTAAACAATTATAGTCCATCTCATCCTCTTTCCCACATCTCTATGCGAAAGGATCCAGGGTTGTTCTCATAGTGCTCAATGTTCTAAACAATCCAATAACCACCACTGCTGTGATCATCAACTACCCTCAGGTATATTGAGCACAGGTATAGTAGTCTGCTGAGTTATTTCTGTGCATAGGTGGAGTGTAGCAACATTTTTAAAAAGCTACTGGAAAGCAAATGTAGCGACATTAGGTGAGGTGGCTTTGCAATTCCTGGGATACTGTTTAGAAGTCCAATTGTTCATGGAGTTTCAATATTGTGTTTCACTAATATACTAGAAACTTTTATGTACTTTCAGCACAATATATCAATTTGGTAATAGATAACAGAACAGTGTACATTTAAAGAAAATGTATGAACATTTTTTCAATGAGGTAAACTAAAGCATCTCTGGGATTGTGAAAATGTTTTCACTATTCATTGAATTGTGCTTTTCTAATTCTATAAGGACATTTTGTACAGATAATGTAAGCAATTAATGTATAAATTAAGCTTGAGGGGGCAAGAATTTTTTATTTCCTGTACTGTTTGTAATCATTTATTTTTACAACCAAAATACAATGTGATTTAACTGGGTGTCATCTCTTAGGTCAATACTCTTTAACATTTTTTTGAGCAGAAAATGATTTTTAAATAGTGATAAGAATCCTCTTCACATTTTCAAAGCATACCATTTCTATTAGGTTGTTTGCTCTACCAAATATTTTCAGATTAATAATAAATAAAACAGAAATGGATATTATTGTGATTGTACACATATTATTAGAGTACAGAATTAAATATATCCAGGGCTGAATACTTTCCACAATATATCATATTACAAACATTTGAGTTATTAATAAGTATTTATTAAATACTTAAATAAGTATTTATTAAAATAAGTATTAATAAAGACTTTGTCTTCACTGTGCTTACAGGAGCTTTAAAATTATCTAGAGAAAGAACTATAAAGGAGGAAAAATGATAGGAGAAATGGATAAGAATGTCTCACTGTATTCCTTGGGTCAATACTCCCATATACAAAGGGAAGGCAGATAAAGTTTGAATTAAATGTGCTAGTGTGAATAATTTCAATTATAAGACTGCTATGTTTGTAAGTTCCCATTTAATGATAATATCATTTTATACACACAAGCAAAAGATGCTGAGGTTAAAACAATATTGGAATAAATTTACAGCAATCCTGTCTTCCTTACCTATTCCAGCAAAAGTATCAGATTACAGGCTATGTTAAAGAAAGTCCAGAGGGTCCTAGAAACCTACAAGTAGAACATTATGATAGGCAGATTTGGGCCCAGGGGTTCCGCTCAAACTAAGGCACCAGCCAAGGACAATGCAGGCCGTAAACTTTAAACCCCTACCCAGATCTAGACAATGGTCAGAACATTCTCCACAGTAGAGTGGAGAGTGGGATATTACTTTCTTATGTACTCTGGTGCCTCACATTTGACCATGTACCCTGGAGGGAGAGACCTGGTGGCACTCAGAGGAAGGACAGCAGGTTACCAAGAAGAGACTTGATACACTATGAACATATACAGGGAGAGGTAATCCCCCTCAGGAACTGTCATAGGGGAGGGGAATAAGGGGAAAATGGGAGGGAGGGAAGAATGGGAGGATACAAGGGATAGGATAACCATTGAGATGTAACAAGAATAAATTAATAAAGGAAAAAAAAGAAAGTCAATTGCTTTTCATCCTGGTTTTGACAAGACTTGTCCCAGAATTACTTTAGTGTTTCCCAAATATGAGGTTGAATCTTGTCTTTGCAAAACAAAATAGTGCCAGTGATATCTCAGCTCTCCATTGTTTAGTCATAACAAGGTTTTAATTATTTTATTTCTTCTCGAAGACAGTTATATTTGAGATAAATTCTTCTTCATGAGAATCTGTTGTTTACAGAATAAACCTTGTAGAAATGAACACTTGGATAACAAAGTGGTTTTTCTTGTAGAATGTATTTGTATTATAGAGCATTCGGAAACCTATACCTAACCTTTCTCATTTTAGGCTAATTGAATCCACACAATAAAGTTCAGAGTAGAAGAAGGAGTCTCCTGTAAACAGATCTTATTGCAATTGCCACCTACTACAAGCACATCTTTTTCTTCTTTGAATAGTGATCACAGTTTCTACAAACTATGACTAAATTCTATCTATATCTTAAATACCCTTGATCTAAGGAAACTCTGTGGACTATCTTTGTTAAGGCTGTACAGAGCTGTTGCTTTTAGAAAAATGTCTGCCTTAGGTCTAAAGAAACTTATCTAAAATTAAAATATGTAAAAGTAAAGTTTCAGATAACTACATTTTTATTAACTTATTCAATGGCACATTTGACATATTCGACTAAGAATACAAATATATCCCTTAGTGGTACTTTCAACTGATATCTACTCTGAGCTTTATAAAAAAGAGTAAAGTGTAGCCTGATAATATTGATATGCACCAATCAGAAATTTTATTAGTCTTTCATGTCATACAAGGAAATGATCTTAGAAATGAACAATAGGTACTTACTTTTCTCTATCTACTAATAATCCTTTCCAATCAAAATAATACTTTTTTCTAAGCCTATGGAAGTCTCTTAGATTTGAAAAATTAGAATCAAATAATTCTAGATAATGTCATAATGGGAAATAAACCAATTAAAATCACTAAACTGAATACTTCTGATTCTGTCTATTCATTCATAAATGGTTCATCTCTCAAGGGCAAGTTGACTCTCAAATTTAGGATCAAATTAAAGTACAATAATATTAGGATTTATTCCTCAGAATCAGAAGCATTTATTTAATGTGTTATGAGACTAATCTCATGTTACATGATTTCAAAATATTTAAATCTTAATTTTAAGTTTTATAGTTATTCAAATCAAGCAAAAAATATGTTACACAAACTAATAAATTTTTAAAATTATTACAGTTTCAGTTACTCTGTGAATATATGAACATAGATGAACCTATGTATCTATGTAGAGGTACGTATGTGGAGATCAGCGGACAAGTATTGGGAGTCACTTCCCTCATTCCACTGTGAATCTGGAGGACAAACCTCAGACCACCTGGCTCATGCATCAACTCCTTAAACTACCTGAGTCGTGTCATCAGCCATAAATTATTGAATTTTACTAATAAGTTAATTATACTTTTATTTTTATCTTATATATATTTTTATTATGCCCCTTGTCTCAGTTACTGTTCTATTGCTGTGAGGAAGCATTTTGGGGAAAAAAGCAATTACACTGTAATTTGCATACATCTTCTGAGGGTTAGTAAGGGAGCTTACACCTGCCTACAGGCAGGACACAGCAGGAGAATGGCCATGCCAGTTACACAGCCCTTCCAACAAGGCCATAACTCCTAATCCCTTGTAAGAATAGGGATTGCTTCTCCTGTGATAACCATGGCTTCCCTAGAACTGAGCAGTTAATTAAGAAGGTGTATTATGATCTCGAAACCATATAAAAAGGAAGAGAAAATTCCTTTCATAGTGATAAATATCCTGGCATTGTAAACTAATACTTCTATGCCTCCTAAAAAATAATAAACTGATATTTGTGTTCTAATTCATTCAGAAGGTGGTGCTTTGACATAGCAAGCAAAATTATGACATTGTTAATGGAAACATTGTAGGAAATTCTAAACGTTGACTGGTCTATGATCATTAACATAAATAGGAATTTTTAAAGTGAATGCTTTATAGATTTAAGGTGTAAACAGTTAAGAAAAATCTTATCACATATGAACAATATTTGATACTACCTTATAATGAATCTAAAATATCAAAAGATTTGCCATTTATAATGAATAGGAAATGTGTTAGAATAAAGCCTAAGGCTATGGAAATTGTCTATCATTTTCTTCTGATTTATATTTAAAATTATCTTAAAGTTAAAATACTTTTAACTTAATCCATCTTTCACTTTAATATAATTTAATGATGAATTTTTTATTTCCAATCTAAAACTTTATTTTGTGGCAACGTGAATTGAATATCAAGTGATTTCTGAGATGTGGAGAATACATTTTATATATTTTTTAATTTTACCCTTCCTCATATCCTTGAATCATGTATATGTCTTTGCTAGAGATATATTATTATGATAAATTAATCACTTTGTGCTGATGCTGATGGAATATAATATTGAGTAGTAAATCTATAAGACTAATAGCAAATGCTTACCTACATTATATATATATATATATATATATATATATATATATATATATATATATATATATATCACCCACGACTATTATATATTTTAAAAGATAATATTGAATCATTCTCTTTAATATTAATTAATAGATTTCTCAAAGCTAATTATTTAATTGTACTTATCTTTTATTATTTTTATATTTATTAGGTAATTAATTACAAATTGAGTAATTATACTGCATTAATAATATTTCAATTCAGTTTGAATTGGGAAACATCCTAGTGATTTGGTTTCTTCTGTGTTTTATAGTAGAATACTAAAGTTTACAACGCTATTTCACAAATACAACCTTGTTTGATTACATAACATTTTGTAAGCACTGTACTTGCGGACTTTGTTCATTTTGATATGATATATAAAAGTATCAACTTGGGATGATAGTTTATACTATATGATATCAAATATTGCATTTGTATCAACTTCGAATAATTTCACTATGCAAATTAATTTATAGTCTACCAGAAAGAACATTTTGTGTTACATCAGCACCTTGGAAGTGATAAGTTCTTAACTCTGCCATAAATTGAATGTTTACTTAACTGAAATTTATTTGGAAGCAATTTCTATTACCACACATTAAGATATGGGGAATACTGGAAATGTGTCCAAGTCATGAGAACACAAAGCCTTATAACAGAGGTTGAAAAAATTTGCCCATGCCACTTTTGTTTCTTTGTTTTTCTGACAAACAAGCACAGAGTGTTTTAATATCGATTGTTCTCTAAAAGATTTTCAGGAGTACACTAGCTCTGAGATACCAAAGTAGCTTGTACTAAATCACACACTGTCCGCTGTTGATTTTTTACTATTATAAAAATAAGGACGGATCGGTGCATGTTTTTTTACTCCTGTTATCTCAGCACTTGGGGAGGCAGAGGCAGGTGGATCTCTATGAGTATGAGGCCAGCGTGGTCTACAAAACAAGTCCAGGACAGCCAAGGTTGCAAAGAGAAACCTGGTCTCAGAAAACCTAAATAAATAAATAAATAAATAATAAATAAATAAATATAAAGCAAAGACAGTAGATGTTTAGCAGTTAATAAATGATATTAATCTACATCAGAAACTGATTATTTTTCTTGTACATCTGAGACAATATGAAATATGAAAAACCCCAGAGATTATCTCATCCCTGAGTGAGTGGTGGTTTTCACCTTATAGTATCTTCTGAATGAGTGAGTGGCATTTGGACTCATGCCTGATAGTTACTAAGTCTTTATTATGATGTTGTTCTTCTTGCTTACACTTACTCTAAAGTCTTCCTAATATATATACATTTTTAAAGATACATTTTTAACACAATATTAAGTCTAATGTATTTGATAATTCTTGGTGACAGAGCAGTATGTATTGACTCATGATGCAATTTCTTCTCCCCATGGGAATTATGTGGTATTGAACCTGGAGCCTTGCATATTTGAGACAATTCCTTCAAACCATAAAAGAACATTTTGGTTCAAATAACTTTAAATATATGCAGTGAGTAGGAAATAGTCCAGTTTACAATTTATAAAAGACTAAAATAACAAAATTAATCATGTGCCAAACTGTATTTACATAATGGCTTACAAGATATGCCTAAGAGTGGATATGAAACAAATTCAGACCTATGAATGAATAATTGAACAACTGTCTTCATTATTACAATGTGATGTCTAGAAAGAATACACAAATGGTAGCATGGAAAGTTCCTACAATCACCCTTATGAAAGAAACAGACTTGTAAATCTGGGAAAATCAGTATTTTTTAAATTTAACTTTTAAACTATTTCCTGAGAATTTTGTAGGAGAACCATTTTCACCACTCCCCTTTCTCTCTCTGACAACCCAGTTACCCTTTACTCCCTCTCAAATTCATTACTTCTACATGTATTTGCATTGCTTTTAGGTTCCTCTGTACTTACACTTAAAGATGACAATTTAGGATTAGATAACCTATCAGTGACTCTTCTGTAGAAGATTGGTGCCCCCTCTCTCCAGAGCCATTGATTAGCGTGTAGCACTGAATGCTAAGGCATTATAAGTGTTTTGACAAGTAACTTAACCTCATTTTTAACTGGGTTATTTGATTCCATGATATTAAGGGTTTTTAATCTATCTATATATTCCACATTCTAACCCACTATCAAATGTATAATTGATAAACATCTTTCCCTGTCTTTATGCCTCCATAATGCCTAAATATTGGAATCCTTTGCTGTACTAAAGCTTTACAGCTTCATGAGTCCTCACTTATTAGTTGTTGATCTTATAGCTTGTGCTATAGGTATTCTGTTCAGGAAATCTTTTACTGTGTCAGTGAGTTCAAGCCTATGTCCTACTTTCTTTTTTTAAAGATATTTAGAGTATTTGTCCTTATGTTGAGGTTTTGGCTCCACTAGTCATTGATTTTTGTTTAGAAGGATACATACAAAACTGTTTTCATTCTTATGTATTTAGCCACTCTGTTTGACCACCAGCAGCTGTTGAGTGTGAAAAGAATCTAAATGGAGCAATCAAATAAAGGAGAATACAGGACCCCAAGTAGACATATTATGCCACTAAGTACAGTCTTCAGTGTTAGGAAATGGTTACATCTTGTTGAAAAAAAAATGGGTAACATGTAACTTACAAACATAGCAGGCTGTTTTAAAGGCTATTGTTTCCTTATCACTGCTTTACCACAGCTGTAGTAGTCCCCTACTGCTGATGAGAAGACCTTCATATGTCATCTAATGCAGAGAAGTTGAGTTCTTTCTGGCTGTAGACTTCACTCACATAGATGAACATCCATGGTACTGAAAGACACTTCTCATGATGCAAGAAGAAAATGCTCATCACCGACACCATCCAGATGCATAGTATGCTACTTTAATCAGTAACTTGCCTGCAATATGTATTAGTGGAAGAGTGACAAATCTTTTACTAAAGTGGCAATTCCTTTGTAAAATTTAGTTTAAAGTTGGCCCATCCCATGAGACAGATTCAATTCCTGCCACTGATACAATGACCTAAAAACCTAAGAATAGATAGGTCAGGGCCTCTATGGGAAAACCAGATACTGTTATCATTCTACTGAAGGAACCTAGCGATAAAATGATTCTTTTTTTTTTCCTTCCATCTTTTTTTATTAATTTATTCTTGTTACATCTCAATGGTTATCCCATCCCTTGTATCCTCCCATTCTTCCCTCCCTCCCATTTTCCCCTTATTCCCCTCTCCTATGACTGTTCCTGAGGGGGATTACCTCCCCCTGTATATGCTCATAGGGTATCAAGTCTCTTCTTGGTAACCTGCTGTCCTTCCTCTGAGTGCCACCAGGTCTCCCCCTCCAGGGGACATGGTGAAATGTGAGGCACCAGAGTACGTGAGAAAGTCATATCCCACTCTCCACTCAACTGTGGAGAATGTTCTGACCATTGTCTAGATCTGGGTAGGGGTTTAAAGTTTACGGCCTGTATTGTCCTTGGATGGTGCCTTAGTTTGAGCGGGACCTAATGACACGAATAGATCAGTTTTGTCCTACTTAACCCATGCCAGAGAAGATTCTTCTTGAGGTAAGTAGAAGTTAAGACAGAAGCCCATATCTGGTAAATTTACAGGATGAGAGCACTTGGAGCTTTGAGCTTTGGAGCACTTGGTCCAATAAAAGATATGTCCAGCACATACTTTCTCTCAAGGCTCAGGTACCTTTGTAAACTTGGAGGCAGAAAGATTGGAAAAGTCAGACATGAAAGATGATGCCATCAAAACAGTGAAGTCAAGATACATCAGGATTATTGAGCATATGAACTCAAAGAGGCTGTGAAAGCACTCACAGGAATTACACAGGAGAAGCCCAACAATATCCCAGCATAGAAATGTGGAAGTAGAAATATTAAGTTACAAACCTAACTAAAAACCTACTTGCAATTGATACTCACTTACAGAGGGTAAACTCCGTGTTTTCCAATTCATTGTCACTGAGTAAAGTAACCACATTATACGGTAGGTCCAATAAAAAATAAAGTTAATTTGGGTTTTTTTGTTTTCTTGTTTGTTTGTTTTGGTGAGTACCTTTCAAAATTATTCATTATTTAGGCAAAAATAATATTTTTACCCAAAGTTATTGTAAAATAAGTTGTAAAATTTATTTTAAAACAATTGCAAAATTATTTTCTAAAAACACTATAAAATCACATTAAAATGATTTTGAACAAACCTGCCACTTTTGTGAGACACAGATATTGTAAATTTACATCACATTTCTTTGTTTCTTTTTTTCCAAAATAGATTCTTTTCTCATACAGTGCATCCCACCTAGTTTTCCTTTTCTTGACTTTCCATCTTCCTTTCATCTTCCCTCATTTAGATGCACTTCACATTGTTTTCCTTCACAAGAGAGCAGGACTTAGAGAGACAACAGTCAAAGGGAACAGAACAAGATTCAATAAGTTTCTAGGACTCTCTGGATACTTCTATTTTTCCATTCTCCCATGCTTCTCTCACCTAGAGTCCTAGTAGGAAGTCCTCCCCTCTGTCCCACTTTCCTGGTAAGGGAAGACTTTCATGGGAACATGCCCCTTGGGCTAGTGTCCAGATATAAGTGAGTATATACCATTTGACTCTTTCTGCTTCTGGGTTAACTAATTCATTGTGAGCATATACATGGGGAGGAGGTCCCCCGCAGTCACAGTCATAGGGGAGGAGAACAAGGGGAAAATGGGAGGGAAGGAGGAATGGGAGGATACAAGGGATGGCATGACAATTTATATGTAATATAAATAAATTAATAAAATATATTAAAAAAGAAAAAAATAAATGTGATTTTAAGAAACTGAAAAGCATCTTTAAGTAAAGAACATTGTCAATAAAACAAAGCAACAGCCAAAAAAAAGATTCAATAAGACAGCATGAGAGAGCCCTTCTACAGAGGCTGGAGAAGGCAACCCAACAGGAGCAAAAGAGTTAGACATTCAATTGCTTTCAGTAGTAGAGCACCATAAAACACCAAGATAACAGCCATAACATATACACAGAGGACCTGGCACAGACCCAGGCAGGACCTGTGTTTGCCTTCTCAGTCTCTGTGAGGCCATGTGAGCCCTGCTTAGTTGATTCAGTGGACCATGATCTCCTATTGTCCTCCCTCTCCGCTGACTCTTAAAATCTTCCCTATCCCACTTCTGCAGAGCTAGCAGGGACCCTGTGGAGACCTTCAATGTAGACTCTCTAAATAATGTCTGGATGCAGGTCTCTGCACCTTCTCCCAATTGTTGCCAGAGAAAGCCTCTCTGATGACAATTGTTCAAGGAATCAATTGATAACTATACCAGAATGCCATTAGGAATGATTTAATTGATTTTTTGTTATTGTTATTTTGTTTGTTTTACCAGTCATATTTGGTTATACCATAGGTCTCCTTGCTATCCAATTCTCCAGTTCCTGGACATACAGGCAATATTCACCATGGAGTCCTTTATGTATAGTGGGTCTCATGTTCACCCAAACATTGGTTGGCCACTCCCACAAGTTTTGCACCACTATTGCCTCATTATATTTTTCAGGCAGAACAATTTGTAGGTGGATGATTTGTTGCTTTCTTGGTTTCCAGGCTAGTCTTTTTGTAGGCTGAAGAATATATTCTCAAGACAAAGAGACTAGTACAAGGAGTTAAAACTCCAAGATCACACATGCTTTGTTTCTCCACATGCAATGAGCTATGTGGATGTTGTCTTTTGCAATGGTACCCTTCTGTCATTTTTTAAACAGCAATCTAGTATCATAGCATCAGCCTGGGTTTTTGAAGAATCTCCATGAGACCTCCTAGATCAACAAGTCAACAGAATGAAAACCCTTTTCACTACCAGACGCTGGACCTGGGTATAAAAAGATGTCACCTTGCACAAAACTCAAATCCAAGTGGATTAAAGACCTCAACATAAATCCGAAGACACTAAGTCACTTAGAAGAAAAAGTGGGGAAGAGCCTGGAACATATTGGCACAGGAGACTCCTTTCTGAACAGAACACCTACAGCCCAGGCCTTAATGTTAACAATTAATAAATGGGACCTCATGAGGCTGAAAAGCTTCTGTAATCCAGGAGACACTGTCAAGAGAACAAAGCGACAGCCTACAGATTGGGAAAAGATCTTCACCAACCCTACATCTGACAAAGGTCTAATATCCAAAATATATAAAGAACTCAAGAAATTAAACACCACCAAATCAAATAACCCAATTGAGAAATGGGGCTTGGAACTAAACAGAGAATTCTCAACAGAGGAATATCAAAGGGCTGACAAACACTTAAAGAAATGCTCAACCTCTTTAATCATCAGGGAAATGCAAATCAAAACAACTCTGAGATTCCATCTTACACCCATCAGAATGGCTAAGATCAAAAAATTCTAGTGACACCACATGCTGGCGAGGATGTGGGGAGAGAGGAACATTCCTTCATTGCTGGTGGGAATGCAAACTAATACAGCCACTTTGGAAATCTATCTGGTGCTATCTCAGAAAACTGGGAATAGGACTTCCTCAAGACCCAGCTATTCCACTCCTTGGACTATACCCAGAAGATGCTCCAGCACACAACGAGAAAAATTTGCTCAACCATGTTCATAGCAGCCTTATTCATAATAGCCAGAACATGGCAACAGCCTAAGTCTCCCTCAATAGAAGAATGGATAAAGAAACTGTGGTACATATACACTATGGAATACTACTCAGCTATTAAAAACAAGGAATTCCCAAAATTTGTGGATAAATGGATTGAGCTAGAAATGATCATAATGAGTGAGTTAAGCCAGAAGCAGAAAGTGTTTCAAATGGTATATACTCACTTATATCTGCATACTAGCCCCAGGGGCATGTCCCATGAAAGCCTTCCTTCCTCCCTCTTCTGCCTTATTCCCTCCCCTAGACCAATGAAGGGCAGGAGGAATTCTCCCCCACCATCTGACCAGAGCCTATCCATCTTATCAGAACAGTCTGCATCCCTTTCCTCTGTGTGGCTGCATGGTTGCCAGGCCAAGGGGAAGTAAGTGTGCAAATCAAGAGCACCAGAGTTCATGTCAGAGGCTGTTCTCCCTTTCCCCTCCCCTTCTCCACCCAACTGTGGAGAATGAGCTGTCTATCAGCTATATCAGGGAGTCCAGTTTTTCTGCATGCATTGTCCTTGGTTGGTACACCAGTTTTGAGCATGTCTGTCTGGGTCCAGATCCACTGTCATTGATAGTCTCTTTGTGGAGAGCTCCTGACCCCACTGGGTCCTTCCATCCCCCACCTCTTCCATACAACTCTCAGTACTTGGGCCATAGTCTGCCTGAGAGTCCCAGTATTTGTCTGCACAGAGCTAGACTTTTTACTCTTTTACTGTCCTCTAAGGACTCTGATTTGCCAGATGGTGCTGACTAATTTCTGAGAGGCTTCTAGGTCTTCCTTCTAGAAGTTTTTGGCTTTTCAAAGTGCCTCTAATGCCTTCTGCACCCGGATTTTCCTGATTCCTATTTTAAATGTGATTTTTTCTGGAAAATACATAAGTGCTTTAAAGTTTATTCTGATATTAATTTTTAAATAATTATTATTTTAATCATGCAACTATTCTCTTTTATATAAATTTTCATATTCTTTTACTTTATATTATGAATATTTTTTAAGTTTTTCCATATATATTTCTATTATTAAATGTATATACAGACCTTTTAAAAATATATTTTATCAATTTATTCATATTACATCTCAACTGTTATCCCATCCTTTGTATCCTCCCATTCCACCCTCCCTCCCACTTTCCCCTTACTCCTATTCCATATGACTGTGACTGAGGGGGACTTCCTCCCCCCGTATAAGCTCGTAGGGTATCAAGTCTCTTGTTGGTAATCTGCTATCCTTCCTCTGAGTGCCACCAGGCCTCCCCATCCAGGGGACTTGGTCAAATATGGAGCACCAGAGTTCATGTGTAAGTCAGACCCCACTCTCCACTCTACTGTGGAGAATGTCCTGTCCATTGGCTAGATCTGGGTAGGGGTTTGAAGTTTACTGCACATATTGTCCTTGGCTGGTGCCATAGTTGAGCAGGACCATGGGCCCAGATCTGCCCATTATAGTATTCTTCTTATAGGTTTCTATGACCCTCTGGATCCTTCTATTTCCCCATTCTCCCATGCTTCTCTCACCTAGGGTCCCAATAGCATGTCCTCCTCTCTGTCCCAGTTTCCTGGTAAGTGGAGGCTTCCATGAAACAATCCCCTTGTGTTAGTGTCCAGATATAAATGAGTATATACCATTTGACTCTCTCTGCTTCTGGGTTAACTCACTCATTATGATCATTCCTAGTTCAATCCATTTGTCCAAAATTTTCTAGAATTCCTTGTTTAATAGCTGAGTAGTATTCCATAGTGTAAATGTACAACAGTTTCTTTATCCATTCTTCTATTGAGGGACACTTAGGCTGTTTCCATATTCTGGCTGTTATGAATAAGGATGTAGAGAGAGAGAGGAAGACACCTACACTGCTGGTGGGAGTGCAAACTAGTACAGCCACTTTGGAAATCTATCTGGTGCTATCTCAGAAAACTGGGAACAGGGCTACCTCAAGACCCAGCTATTCCACTCCTTGGAATATACCCAGAAGATGCTCCAGCACACAACAGGGACATATGCTCGACCATACATACAGTATTATACAATGTATTTTGGTCACAGTTTTACCCCTACAGTTCATCTCAGATGATATCCATCTTCTCTAGCCACCCAACTTTATGTTCTTTTTATCTCTTTGTCATAAAAAAGGAATAAATGAGGAAAACCAGAAATGTATAGCTGCATATACAAGATACTAGTAATGATAATGCGAAATGCCAAAACAACATATAATTCTTTGCAGAAACCATGTGCAAAGTTTAAAACGTCATGGTTATGTATTAACTTTATGTGTTTGTATTTCTGGTATTGATGTCCTATGTTAATAACCATTGTTATTATTAATGACTGGCATTAATATATTAAAACTAATACCAATTTATACTGGCTCTTTCAGGCCTGTGTGGCAGAAAGGAGCAGACACTAGAGTTGATGATTTCATGCCACCCTGGAAGGAAACGTACAGTTATTACTCTAGCTCTTTCTCTTTACTTTCCCCTACTTTGTACTCACTCCCTACTTTGTGGGATAGTTTCCCCTCACTCAGAGTTGCTCATGCCCCATTATATAGTTCTTTCTTGACACATTAATAAATTGATTTAGCCAGGCATGGTGGTGCACACCTTTAATCCCAGCACTTGGGAGGCAGGAGCAGGTAGATCATTGTGAGTTCGAGGCCAGCCTGGTCTACAAAGTGAGTCCATGACAGCTAAGGCTACACAGAGAAACCCTGTCTCGAAAAACAAACAAACAAACAAAAAAAAAGAAGTTGATTTAATAAACCCACAAGCAACTCTCAGTCCAATAAAATCATCTGGATTAACTACTACATCTTTTTACTAGCCATAGTTTATCTGTTGTAATTAATATTGGCAATTTAGACAAATTTTGAGCACCTTTTTCTTTTAGATTCTAATGCATACATTTTAGAAGTAATTTGCTATATAAATTTAAGGCTCCCACTTTCTTTACTCTTACTTCTATTTTTGTCATACCTACTTAGCAAAATGGCAGAATAATTAAATATGTGACCTTTAAAGCAAAAGATGTATGAGAGGAATAATAATCAAAATGTACCATATCTCAAATGAAACAAACCTATGTTAATGAACCATATGATTATGGTAATTCATCAATGATATACATCCCAATGTCTAAACTGACAACATAGTTTTTAAATCATATATCATATTTTCTTTTTTCACATAAGTTTTTAGCTAATAAAATGTTTTATTTTCTTTTATTTTATTTTCATTATAAGTAATAATATAGAAATTCACATTTACATGAGAATGAAAATCAACTTTTACTTAGATCTTTACTATCTGCATAGCTTATATGTAATATATTATAATATATAGTACATATATTTGTTATTAATTTTTATACATTTATATGCATATATTATATAATAGTACATATACATGTATATGTCAGAATAATGAATTATATGTCATGACATTTTAATATGTTGAACAACTTTTATACCTCTTTATATAAGGACCATAATTATTGATATCCCCATCAGTATTATAATTTTCTTCATCTCCATCTTACTCTTGATACCAGTACTTGGAAGACGTGAACAAATTTCTACTTTCCCCAGATAGAAAATGAACTATATATCAAAGTATGGATACTATCAAACGCCTATCTGTTGAACCACTGATTTTATTGGTTTTTGTTTGTTTTGTTTTTGTTTTGTTTTGTTTTGTTTTGTTTTTTTTACAAAATAATTGGTAAAGGGTTACTTTTAGGACCAGGCAAGATTCAAAGCAAATGCATTACCAAAATCTTAACCCAGCATGTGTGACTAACCACAAAATCTAAATATGAACGTCAATTAACAATTTATAGGTAGTGCAACAAGTTAAAGAGTTTCTCCTCTAGGCTGCTCAGTTGGTCTGAGACACTTCCAGGCAGCTTGGCTGGTCTCTACCTTTCAGAGAACTTGCTAATCTATCTTCCTTAAAGCTTGGATGGCCTGATTCACTTCTAGGAAGCTCAGTTTGTCTGAGGGTGTCGTTTAGAAGCTCCTTATGATCATATAACCTTAGAAAGGGAGCATCCTCGGACTTACGGTCAACTTTAAGGATTTCCTGAATCTTCTATGTTGTTTACTTCCTGAGTCTTAGCGGTCCTTTCCTATGTAACATCCTGAGCTAATCTCAACTCAGGAAATCTAACAACAGTTATCAAATCTTATCATTATTATAGTTTTAAAGTAATGTTTATTTTACTCAATACAATGCAGTGTCTCATTGAGGTTTTCAGTCTTTGTTCTCACTACAGCTAATGATTGGTGATGCCTAGCATTCTTTTCACACATCGCCTTTTCAATTGCATGCCTTTCTGAGAAGTATTTATTACACATCTTTCTTTTTGTTAACTGAGTTAAATGGTGTTTTGTTCAACCATTGTTGCTAATGCTGAACGTTCAGTCTCTAATATATTTTGGAAATCAATTCTTTGGCAGACATGTGGGTTGAACATCTTCTATATGCTTATATAGATTGGTATTTATTATAATTAATTATTTTGTTCTATATAATGGATAGAATAAGTTAATTCTATGTGTGAAGTTTTTATAGGTTGCTTCTCTTTTGTGTAGCATATATAATAAAGGAATTAACAAAATAAGAGGTCTAGAAGAAAATATTTGTAAAATATATTTTATGTCACTGTTTAGTATAATACAACTGAGTATGAATTTCAAATGAGAAAAAAAAAAACAACCATAAAAATCAAGGTGCTGACAATCTTAACTTTCTACCTATACAAAATGTGCTGGGGTAAAGGTGGAGCACAAGTGAGGGGATGGCCAGCCAATGACTGGTCCATCGTGAGACCAATGCCTTGAGTGGGAGCCCATCCTTGACACTATTAATGATACTCTGATATACTTACAGATAGGAGCATAGAATAACTCTAATCAGAGAAGCTTCATGCAGCAGCTAATAACAACAGAGGCAGAGACTCACAGCCAAGCATTAGGTGGAGCTTAAGGAATGCTGCAGTAGGGGGAAAAGGACTGTAAGAGCTAAAGGGATTAAGAACACCACCATAAAACATGCAGAACCAACCAACCTGAATACATAAGGTCTTACAGAGACTGAGCTGCCAACCAGGGAGCATCATGGGACTGACCTAGCCCCTCTGCTCATATGTTACAGTTGTGTAAATAGTTCTTCATGTGAGACGCCTAACAGCTGAAGCAGAGGCTATCTCTGATTCTGTTGCTTGCTTTTGGGAGCATTTCCTCCTACCAGGCTGCCTTGTCTAGCATCAGTAGGAGAAGACTAGTCTTACTGCAACTTGATATGCCAGGACTGGTTCGTATCCATTGGAGGCCTCTGCTTTTCTGAAGAGAAATAGTATGGGAGTGAATGAGTGGAAGAGGTGATAGAGAGAGGGAAGGGAGAAGACAGAGGAAAGAATGGAGAGGAAACTGTAGCCAGAATGTAAAGTTAATTAATTGATGTAAAAAATTAAAAAGAGCTCTTATACTATGTAGAAAAAAGTACAGATAGATTAAAAAGGGGTCATAAGGAAATTTAAAAGTATTTAGAAATAGCATGTTGTTGACTAGAAATTAGAGGTATAAATATAAATAGCGCTGAAATATTATGAGACAAATAATATTATAAGACAAATTATGAAACATATTTCAGTTACAAATGTGATGTCTTGGTCACAGTAACAACTGAAAAAGGCAAACAGAAATTATTAATAAAGCATTGAAAATTGAATGAATTAGATAATTTGTTTTCTAGAATATACATGTAAAGATTGTCAAAAAGCCTTACTTTAAAAAAATTAAAGTTTATTTATTATATATTTATAGTGCTTTGCCTGCATATATACCCACAGGCTAGAAAAAGTCATCAGATTACATTATAGATTATTGTGAACCACCATGTGGGTCTTAGAATTGAACTCAAGACCTCTGGAGGAGTAGACAGTGCTCTTAACCACTGAGCCAAATCTCCGGCCACCAAAGCCTCACTTTATTAATTATACCATACTAGCTCCTCTTCAAGTGTGAATGCACAGATGAGTACTGAAGTACAGGACTGTATTACCCTATGGGTAGTAGACTATGGTACCTTTACAAATTGATCAAATGCTTGGTGATATCCTACATGAGCTAGAATTCAACATATGTAATTTAAAATCATAAAAACCAAAGTCATGTAACTGTGTAAGTCTTTAAACCCTTATTTTCTTTTGATGTACTTAGATATGTTACTTCTTGATATTAAAGAACATTAAATTACCTTTATTTGAATTATACTATTTACCATGGTATTCATACAAAGAGAACATATTTTCTTGTTGTGTGCTGAAGCATCTTCTGGATATATTCCAAGGAGTGGAATAGCTGGGTGTTGAGGAAGCCCTATTCCCATTTTTCTGAGATAGCACCAGATAGATTTCCAAAGCGGCTGTCCTAGTTTGCATTCCCACCAGCAATGAAGGAGTGTTCCCCTCTCCCCACATCCTTGCCAGCATATGATGTCACTTGAATTTTTGATTTTAGCCATTCTGATGGGTATAAGATGTATTCTC
The DNA here is from genome assembly GCF_964271855.1 of Acomys minous. Taxonomy (NCBI): domain Eukaryota; kingdom Metazoa; phylum Chordata; class Mammalia; order Rodentia; family Muridae; genus Acomys; species Acomys minous. Next base: position 65,330,088 of record NC_140486.1, read on the forward strand.
AGAGTTGTTTTGATTTGCATTTCCCTGATGATTAAGGAGGTTGAGCATTTCTTTAAGTTTTTCTCAGCCCTTTGATATTCCTGTGTTGAGAATTCTCTGTTTAGTTCCAAGCCCCATTTCTCAATTGGGTTATTTGATTTGGTGGTGATTAATTTCTTGAGTTCTTTATATATTTTGGATATTAGACCTTTGTCAGATGTAGGGTTGGTGAAGATCTTTTCCCAGTCTGTAGGCTGTCACTTTGTTCTCTTGACAGTGTCTCCTGGCTTACAGAAGCTTCTCAGCCTCATGAGGTCCCATTTATTAATTGTTGACATTAATGCCTGGGCTGTTGGTGTTCTGTTCAGGAAGTTGTCTCCTGTGCCAATATGTTCTAGGCTCTTCCTCACTTTTTCTTCTAAGTGACTTAGTGTCTCTGGTTTTATGTTGAGGTCTTTAATCCACTTGGAATTGAGTTTTTTGCAAGGTGACAAATATGGGTCCAGTTGCATTTTTTAACACATAGACATCCAGTTAGACCAGCACCATTTGTTGAAGATGCTATCCTTTTTCCATTGAATGGATTTGGCTTCTTTGTCAAAAATCAAGTGACCATATGTGTGTGGGTTCATATCTGGGTTTTTAATTCAATTCCACTGATCAACCAGCCTGTATAGCAGCCTTATTCATAATAGCCAGATCATATAAACAGCCTAAATGTCCCTAAATAGAAGAATGGATAAAGAAACTGTGGTACACATACACTATGGAATACTACTCAGCTATTAAAAACAAGGAATTCCCAAAATTTGTGGACAAATGGATTGAGCTAGAAGTGATCATAATGAGTGAGTGAAGCCAGAAGCAGAAAGACTCAAATGGTGTATACTCATTTATATCTGCATACTAGCCCCAGGGACATGTCCCATGAAAGCCTTCACTTACCAGGAAACTGGGACAGAGGGGAGGACATCCCATTGAGACCCTGGATGAGAGAAGCATGGGAGAACAGCAAAGTAGAAGGATCCAGAGGGTCCTAGAAACCTACAAGTAGAATATTATGGTAGGCAGATTTGGACCCAGGGGTCCTGCTCAAACTAAGGAACCATCCAAGGACAATACAAGTGGTAAACTTTAAACCCCTACCCAGATCTAGCCAATGGTCAGAATAGTCTCCACAATTGAGTAGAAAGTAGGATATGACTTTCTCACATACTCCGGTGCCTCACATTTGACCACGTCCCCTGGAGGGGGAGATCTGGTGGCACTCAGAGGAAGGACAGCTGGTTACCAAGAAGAGACTTGATACCCTATGAGCATATACAGGGGGAGGTAATCCCTCTCAAGAACAGTCATAGGGGAGGGGAATAAGGGGAAAATGAGAGGGAGGGAAGAATGGGAGGATACAAGGGATGGGATAACCATTGAGATGTAACAAGAATAAATTAAAAAAAAAAGATTAAAATCTGGTGTCCTAGTCTTTAAAAAAAAGAAAGATCATATTGATAGGATTTTCCTCAATGTTTGGGTTAACAACGTATCAGTTCTATAAATACCTTCCATCATTCATTGCCTGGTGAAGCTGAATGAAAGGCTACGGCCCTGTGGAAAATTGTACTATATTTGTTAACACTTAGTTTGGCCTATTTTGTTAGTGCATATCAATGACGCTCGCAAAAATATACTGAGTTATTAAAATTTTTAATGTGTCAAATGATAGAAAATCAAATCAATGTGTTGATGAGACATTGAGTCTACTGAGAAATTTAGTAATAATTATAAAACTCTATGTAAGAGAACTATGGAAGAAACATCAAATTGGGAACTGAACAGAAATATAAGTTGCAAAATGAAACTACTACCTGAAGAGAGGAGTTTCTTGAAGAATTCTCAAATGAAATTAATGAAGAATTTGCTCTTATATATAAACAAAAAATTTCTAGACTCCTTACTTCAGAACATTTCCTTAGATTGTATTTTATAAAATCAAAATACAAATCACCTTTTTATGGCATAAATTGTTTTATAAATGTTAAATATTCTGAAAAAAATTGTTTGTCAAGATCCTATTGCTTGAGGATTGCTTTGTAGATAGTCATGGGAGTCATTATCTACTTCCCCTTCCAAGAGCTGCAACTATATCTGGCATAAAGCTGTGATTAGAACGTGTCATATGAAAACTATTTCTAATAAAAATTATGAAAAATATCCTGAACATTCAGAACCTCTTAGAAATGTTGTTGTCGACATGGTGTTGGATAGCCAATCATGCTTTTTTGGGATAAGTTGGGCTGTGGAACTAAATGTCTAGCCTTGGCTATCTCAGTAACACTAAAAAGTTAATTAACTATGTGGAAAATAAAAGTCTAAATTAATCTTTTTTTAAAGGTAAAAGGCAGGTAATCATTTTAAAAAATAAACTTAGCCAGGCAGTGGTAGCACCCACCTTTAGTCCCAGCACTTGGGAGGCATAGGCAGGTATATCTTTGTGAGTTCAAGGCCAGCCTGGTCTACAAAGTGAATCTAGGACAGTGAAGGCTACACAGAAAAACCCTGTCTCTAAAAACCAAAAGTAAACAATAAAAATAAATAAATAAACAAACAACATTAATAAAATCTAACTGTATTAGTCACTATTCTATTGCTGTGAAGAGATAACATGACCAAGATAACACATACATACACACACACACACACACACACACACACACACACACACACACACACAAACACAAACGCACACACAAATAGAATTAAGAAAAATCTAGTTTTAATTACAAATCAATTAATCAAACAACCTAGTTTGAACGTACTAATTCGAGTTAGGAAGTACTTACTGGGTGACTTTAGATAAGTGTCACACTCAATATTCTATAATGCAGCCTCAGAAATGTTCCATTGTGACTATTTTTCACCTAAGAAATTGTTATACTCTAGATGTGTAGGTGTGTATAATAGTTACAAATCAAAATTTGTGGCTACCAAGTTCATTTTAAAAACAATTCTTTATTATCTTTATAATTTTACAATTTATTAGCACTGAAAGCAAATCTGCATACTAGCATGAGAGGTGTATTTGTTTGTAATGAAGAACTGAATCTTGGCTGAGTATTTCATCGTGGAGCACACAGAACGTTCACAATTCGTGAAACATTCGTTGAGAGTTTAGCTTTATAATCATCAGTTCTGAGAGTACTGCTGTTGTGAGTTTATTTTCCAAATGGCAGAAGTAAGTTTATGTTCCTTTCAGAAATGTTGGTGAATTCTGCTCCAATCTCAATTCAGATTTCATTGATTGATCTTTCTAAAATTTAAGTCAACAATTGAAACACCACATTTTGTAAAACATACATTCTAATATAATCCAACTTAATCTGATATAATTTGATCCAAATGTGTACTGATTTCATAGTTACAAGCTGAAAAGTGATGTTAGAAAATTATGAGCCTTTGTTTTCCCACAATTAAGTTACAATGTTTATATAAGAACAGAACATTGCTCAGGGCAGTCGCAGTTTCTCTGCTGTGAAGCAAGCTGGGCAGAGCGCTCAGTTCCGCCCTAGGTGCTTGCTCAGCACAGACGCAGTTCTCCTGCTGTGACGCAAGCTGGGCGGAGCGCTCACTTCCACCCTAGGTGCTTGCACAGTGCAGCCACAGTTTCTCTGCTGTGACGCAGGCTGGGTGGAGTGCTCAGTTCTACCCTAGGCGCTTGCTCAGTGCAGTCGCAGTTCTCCTGCTGTGGCAGATGGTTCAGGCCCTGAGAAACTAGCTGAGCTTGACGTGAGGATCGGGCCCAGTATCCCTGGCTGGACTTGGCAGGGAACCCAAAAGGCTGTGGATACCTTGGCCTGATCCAACGCTTATTCAGAGACCCAGAATGATTACAGGACCCACAGCAAAGGGGAGCTGAGGATCACTGGCTGTGAGAGCCCAAATCGACAGGGCTAACCTCCTGACATCCACACCAGTGAAGTATCAGGGCTTCCAGCCTACGGAAATCGTGAGAAAACAAGTGAATCTATCATCAGACTCCCTCCACCCAACTCTGGAAGTTACCCAACAAAAACAGAGATGGCAAGATGTCTAAAGGACAGCATAAAAGCATATGCAAAAAACCCCAAAACAACATGGCATCTCCAGTTCCCAACTATCCCAAAGAAAACAACCCAGAGAACTCAAATACAATGGAAACACAAGAAAATGACCTCAAATCCTTGGTAATGACGATGATAACAGAGGAAACAAATAAAATTCGAAATCAGATGCAAGAAGATGCAGCCAAGCAGTTGTGAGACATAAAAGAAGCACATAGAGTGAAACTGGAAATTTTTAAGGAAAATGTAAACAACCAGATGAAAGAAATAAAAAAATCTGTTCAAGATATGAAGATGAAAATAGATTCAATGATAAACACGAGAACATGAGGCCTCAGAGAAAAAGGCAAATGACACAGTGCTGAGCTTTTCTAACAGAATCCAAGAGATGGAAGAACGAATCTCAAGTCTAGAAGATACAATAACAGATCTTGAAGCAACCATTAAAGAAAATGCCAAATCTGGAAAACTCCTGACACAAAAGATCCAAGAAATTAAGGACACCATGAAAAGAAGAAATCTGAGGATAATAGGCATTGAAGAAAGAGAAGATATCAGACTCCAAGGCCCAGAAACTATTCTCAACAAAATCATGGAAGAAAATTTCCCCGATCTAAAGAAAGAGATGCCTATAAACATACAAGAGACATACAGAACACCAAATAGAATTGACCAGAAAAGAAAAACTGCCTGTCACATAATAATCAAAACACAAAACATAAAGAACAAAGAAAAAATATTAAAAGCTGCAAGGGAAAAGGGCCAAATAACATTTAATGGCAAACCTATCAGAATTACACCCGACTTCTCAGCAGAGACCATCAAAGCCAGAAGGGCCTGGACAGAGATCCTGCAAACCCTAAGAGACCACAGATGCCAGGCCAGCCTACTTTACCCAGCAAAACTATCAATAACCATTGATGGAGAAAATAGAATATTCCATGACAAAACCAAATTCAAACAGTACCTATCCACAAATCCAGCTTTACAGAAGGTACTAGAAGGAAAACTCTGTCCCAAAGGGTCAAGCTACAACCAAAACTACTCAGGAAATAGATAACTATACCATGGCAAAAACACAACTACACAAACGCTCAACTGGAACCAACATCAAAATTAAGACTCTTAATAGTAACTGGTCATTAATATCTCTCAACATCAATGGTCTCAATTATCCAATAAAAAGACACAGACTAACTGAATGGGTGAATAAACAGGATCCAACATTCTTCTGCATTCAAGAAACACATCTCACCCATAATGATAGGTATTACCTCAGGATAAAAGGTTGGAAAAAATATTCCAAGCAAATGGTCACAAGAAGCAAGCAGGCGTACCCATTTTAATATCGAACAAAATAGATTTTCAACCAAGATTAATCAAAAGGGATGAGGATGGACACTTCATACTCATCAAAGGTAAAGTCAACCAAGATGACATCACAATTCTGAACATCTATGCTCCCAATACAAGGGCACCCACATTTGTAAAAGATATGCTAAAAAGGCTTAAACCACACATCGATCCCCACACAATAATAGTGGGAGACTTCAACACCCCACTCTCACTGAAGGACAAGTCATTGAAACAGAAACTAAGCCGAGAAATAACATCATTAACCAATGCCATGAATCAAATGGATCTAACAGATATCTATAGAACCTTTTACCCAAACAAGAAAGAATATACCTTCTTCTCTGCACCCCATGGAACCTTCTCCAAAATTGATCACATCGTAGATCACAAAGAAAGCCTCAACAGATACAAGAGGATTGAAATAATACCTTGTAGCCTATCAGATCATCATGGTCTTAGGCTGCAATTCAACAACAACAGAAATAACAAAAAGCCTACACATATGTGGAAACTAAGCAACTCTCTGCTAAATGACATGTGGGTCAGGGAAGAAATAAAGAAAGAAATCAAGGAGTTTCTGAAATTCAATGAAAATGAAGGAACAACATACCCAAATTTGTGCGATACATTGAAAGCAGTGCTAAGAGGAAAATTCATAGCACTAAGTGCCTTTAAATAGAAATTGGAAGCATCGCACATAAGCACCTTAACGACACAACTGGAAGCCCTAGAAAAAAAAGAAGCAGAAAAACCCAAAAGGAGTAGACGTCTGGAAATAACCAAACTCAGGGGTGAAAGTAACAAATTAGAAACTAAGAAAACAGTCCAAAGAATCAACAAAACCAAGAGCTGGTTCTTTGAGAAAGTCAACAAAATAGACAGACCATTAGCCAAACTAACTAAAAGGCAGAGAGACAGTATTGAAATCAACAAAATCAGAAATGAAAAGGGAGACATAACAACAGACACTGAAGAAATACAAAGAATCATAAGATCCTACTTTGAAGGCATATATGCCACAAAATTTGAAAATCTAAGGGAAATGGACGATTTTCTTGATCAATTTCACTTGCCAAAGTTGAGTGAAGAACAGATAAACAAGCTAAATAGTCCCATTTCCCCTACAGAAATTGAAGTAATCATTGATAGTCTCCCAACGAAAAAAAAGCCCAGGGCCAGATGGCTTCAGTGCAGAATTCTACCAGACCTTCAAGGGCGAGCTAATACCGATACTCTTCAAGCTATTCCAAAAGATAGAAAGGGATGGAACATTACCAAATTCATTTTATGAGGCCATAGTCTCATTGATACCTAAACCTCACAAAGACTCAACAAAGAAAGAGAATTTCAGACCAATTTCTCTGATGAACATCGATGCAAAAATACTAAATAAAATACTTGCAAAACGAATACAAGAGCACATCAAAGATATCATTCATCATGACCAAGTAGGCTTCATTCCAGGCATGCAGGGATGGTTTAATATAAGGAAATCCATCAATGTAATCCACCACATAAACAAACTGAAAATAAAAAACCACATGATCATCTCTTTAGATGCAGAGAAAGCATTTGATAAAATCCAACACCCATTCATGTTTAAAGCTTTAGAGATATCGGGGATACAAGGCACTTTCCTCAACATAATAAAGGCTATATATAGGAAGCCAATAGCCAAAATCAACGTAAATGTTGAGATACTCAAGGAAATTCTTCTAAAATCAGGAACAAGGCAAGGGTGCCCACTCTCTCCATATCTCTTCAATATAATACTCGAAGTTCTAGCCAGAGGAATAAGACAACAAAAGGAGATCAAGGGTATTCAAATGGGAAAGGAGGAAGTCAAAATATCCCTATTTGAGGATGATATGATAGTCTACATAAGTGACCCTCAAAATTCCACCAGAGAACTCCTACAGCTGATAAACACCTTCAGCAAATTGGCTGGATACAAAATTAACTCAAAAAAGTCTATAGCCTTCCTATACACATATGACAAGCATGCAGAGGAAGAAATTAGGAAAACTACACCCCTCACATTAGCCACAAGCAATATAAAGTACTTAGGAGTTACTCTAACTAAGCAAGTGAAGGACTTGTTTGAAAAAAATTTCAAAACTCTAAAGAAAGAGATTGAAGATGACATGAGAAGATGGAATGATCTTCCTTGCTCATGGATCGGGAGAATTAACATAATAAAAATGGCCATCCTACCAAAAGCAATCTACAGATTCAATGCAATCCCTATCAAAATACCTACACAATTTTTTAAAGACATTGAAAGTTCAATTCTGAACTTCATATGGAAAAACAAAAAGCCAGAATAGCTAAAACAATCTTGTACAATAAAAGGTGCTCCGGAGGAGTCTTTATACCTGATCTCAAACTGTACTATAAAGCAATAGTAATTAAAACAGCATGGTACTGGCACAGCAACAGGCTGGTTGATCAGTGGAATCGAATTGAAGACCCAGATATGAATCCACACACATATGGTCACTTGATTTTCGACATAGAAGCCAAATCCATTCGATGGAAAATGGATAGCATCTTCAACAAATGGTGCTGGTCTAACTGGATGTCTATGTGTAAAAAATTGCAACTGGACCCATATTTGTCACCTTGCGCAAAACTCAAATCCAAGTGGATTAAAGACCTCAACATAAAACCAGAAACACTAAGTCACTTAGAAGAAAAAGTGGGGAAGAGCCTGGAACATATTGGCACAGGAGACAACTTCCTGAACAGAACACCAACAGCCCAGGCATTAATTTCAACAATTAATAAATGGGACCTCATGAGGCTGAGAAGCTTCTGTAAGGCAGGAGACACTGTCAAGAGAACAAAGCGACAGCCTACAGACTGGGAAAAGATCTTCACCAACCCTACATCTGACAAAGGTCTAATATCCAAAATATATAAAGAACTCAAGAAATTAAACACCTCCAAACCAAATAACCCAATAGAGAAAATTTGCTCAACCATGTTCATAGCTGCCTTATTCATAATAGCCAGAACTTGGAAACAACCTATGTGTCCCTCAATAGAAGAATGGATAAAGAAACTGTGGTACATTTACACTATGGAATACTACTCAGCTATTAAAAACAAGGAATTTCCAAAATTTGTGGACAAATGGATTGAACTAGAAATTGTCATAATGAGTGAGTTCACACAGAAGCAAAAAGAGCTAAATGGTATATACTCACTTATATCGAGACACTAGTCCAAGGTGTACGTCCCCATGAAAAACTGTACCTACCAGAATAGTGGGTAAGAGGGGAGGACATCCTATTGAAACTTTAGGTGTGAGAAGCCTGGGAGAAAGAGGAAATGGAAGGATCCAGTGGGTCCTGGAAAACTACAGGCGAGTCTGGGCCCTGGGGTCCTCCGCAAACTGTCGCAACAGCCAAGGAAAAAATAGGCAGTAAAAACCTTGAACCCCTACCCGGACTAGCCGATGGACATTCTCCACTGTTGAGTGGAGAAGGAGATCTAACTTTCACACAAACTCTGGTGCCCCATATTTGAACATGTCCCTTGGACGGAGATGCCTGGTGGCACTCAGAGGAAAGATAATAGGTCACCAAGGAGAGACTTGATACCGTATGAGCATATTCAGGAGGAGGAGGTCCCCCTCAGACACAGACTTAGGGGAGGGGAGGGGAGTAGGGGGGAAGTGGGAGGAAGGGAGGAATGGGAGGATACATGGGATGGGCTAACAACTGAGATGTAATATGTATAAATTAATAAAAATGTATTTAAAAAAATAAAGAGATAAATAAAATAAAATAAAAAAAAACAAAAAAACAAAATAAAACCTGTTAATAAAAAATAATAATAATAATTATACCAATGGAAAAATAGAAAAGTTACAGTGTATACTAGGAGATCATCTATATACATTTCCAGATATTTTATAATACTTATCTATGGTGACTGTAATGGGTGTGTTTGGAAGGAGGTATTCATTAGAGACAAAATTAATATGATTTTACTATAAAAATAATCTCTGTGTATCATAATTTAGCATATGGAGTGTGAAGTAGTCTTACAATATGCTAAATCAAGTCAGTACTAGATTCTGCTCTTCAGATGCTTACCATTTTTAGTTTCTTGTTAAATACACTTAAAATCTACTCTGCAATTTTTATGAACTCAGTATGTTATGTGAGGCCACCCAGAGGCAGAGTAGATCCCTAGAGCCTTATCAGGCTATATAAGTAACTTTTGTTTTGTTTGTTTATTTTGTTGTTGTTGTTGTTTTGCTGCATTCATAAGCACTTCTTAGGTCTCAGCTCTAGTGATCACTATATTTTCCTATCTCTACAAATTCTATATTTTCAAAGTAAACATATCTCTGCTATCATGTGGTCTGTGTCATCCCTATCCAGGTGATTGTGAACTATGTGATAGTGTTACATGGGCTGACTGTGCATAGACCTGTATTCATTTTGTCTCTGGTCGTGATTTTGTTTGTGACTGTTTCTTGGCACAACTCCCATGACTTCCCAGAAATGTTGGGTTGCTCCCTCAAGTTGTGAGATAAGATGTCCTGTTTCTATTATGAGTTATTTTGTTGATACATATTATCACAGACACAGGAAAGAATATATTTTCTTATGTTGATTTTCTCAAATTAAAAATAAATATTAAAGTGTTTGGAAATAATGCACTCCAAATGTAAATGGTGTGTAATTTTGCCAGGGCTTCCTCGTCTTCTTACCACTTAGCACAGTGTTCATTGTAAATGCTGCAACAAAAAGTTGTGGTTGTAAAAAGATTCATGTCTGTGGAAAACAATGTTGAGCATAACAATACAGGGAAGATCGATAACATATTGTAATTTCTGATAAAAATTTCCTGCCAAGAAAACAGCTCTCCAGGAGCTAGCATGTGTTATATATGGCAATGTTCTCCTATACTTTTGTTGTTTGTTTTGTTTTAGACAGTGAGATGCCAACATAACCCACTACTTTATATCCCAACAATGACTAGAACAGACTGGGAGACGAGGAGGTAAGGGGCTATAATTGGTATGTAATGTGAATGAGTAAATAAATGAATAAATTAATTTAATTAAATAATAAGGAAAGAAGTCACAAATGACAGTGTTTGAAAATGTTATTCCATTGAGCTCTCTTGCTCCTGAGAAAAAGCATACGATACCTAGACAGTGCTTTCTGTCACTAACTGGAGTTATATTGTGCTTCTTTCCAGAACAAATCCATAATGTATTCTATTCTGTTACAGAATTTCAAAATACTGGATTATTTTATTGTCCACCTTCATTTTGATAATGAAACTTCTAACTTGGTTATTTACTCAAAATATGTTCAAAATGTTTTGCTTTATTTGTTCAAAATGTTTAAAGTGTCAGTATTTTAGAAAATTTCGTGTGTTTTTACTTGTCAACTACTCGTCAGGTGTTTCTTCAAAGGTCCTGCACTTTCCTTAGTGTCACTGAGCTTTGAAGGTCAGGTGTGACTATTATGCTGTTTGTCTCTGTAACACAGCTACGCAGACTGGTACAAGTGCAGATGTGGATACAGATGTTGTAAAAGATCTAGTCATAAATACACATATTTACATGTGCATACATGCCCACATAACGAACCTACATAAACAAACGACATAAGCAAATGTGACGTGTCCTGCATTTCCTGAGAATGTGAAATATGTATACACATATGAAAATTTCCCAAAATAGTCTATAACTATATTGCATTTTTTCACTTTAATGCATGCCGTATTGTCTTCACACAGACACAAAAGATCATATATTATATATATAACATCCAATCCTAGCTTTTCATAGAATACTGTGCCTTAGGAATCCTTTCACACTCATAAATACTTTGCTCATTTAACCCACTTCACCCACTGCTATTTGTTTTTTATGTGTACAACATTATTCTGAGGCTCTAACACAATGTACTAAATAACCCTTTACTGATTGAATCAAATCTATAAATTGTTAAGATAAAATATTGCTCTTTGGGTCTTTACTATGCATTATTTCAAATATGGTAATGTAAATTATCTTAATTACCACAAGTGGTAACATGATATAAACATTCTACTACATAACTATGTTGTGAAATTGGATATTAGACTCTAGAGGGCTTCTCTATCCCAGTTAGTCCCCAAGTAATCGAGACAGAGAAATCTTGGATTTATAAAAGCATTAAAACACAGTAAATGGACAGGTATCAACCCTCTAAGCAATTTTGCAAATTTTCAGCTAAATACACTGTCCAGGGCTGCTGGACAATCAACTGGGACCCTCAGACCCCTAGGGAGAGAATGGGGAACAAGAGACGTGAAGAACGCACAGTAAGTCAAGGAGGCTGATACCCTATGAACATATACAGGGGGAGGTAATCCCACTCAGGAACAGTCATAGGGGAGGGGAATAAGGGGAAATGGGAGGGATGGAAGAATGGGAGGATACAAGGGATGGGATAACCATTGAGATGTAACAAGAATAAATTAATAAAGGAGGAAAAAAAAGCTGACAAAATTTTATTTTCTCATAGGCAATTATGTACCATTGAAGCAGGAGGCGGGGTTTGCGGTATGCTCAAGATGTCAGGAATTCAGGAAGTTTGGCAGGGCAAGGGCCTCTGTGGTTCTGGGGCTGGGTGGAATTGTTAGGCATCTGGAACCACAAGACGTTATCTATAGACTTTGTTCTGCTCGACCTCTGAAGGTCTCTGTGATTCTGGGAACTGGTGGAAACTTACTGAGAACAGCTGGAGAGTACCCTGAGGGAGGGGAAGAGGTCACAAGGCAGCCTGCCCCAGGTCCACTCAATGTTATTATGCCAAGGTCCGAGATGACTGCTGGCTATGGTCTTGGCTCCCCACAATACACCAAGTTATTTGCCATAGTTGTTCCTTCTTGAATGGCTTTTGTTCCTTCAAGCCAACCCTCAGAGCTACAAGTTCAGGGTCCTGTCTGCCCAATGGTGGTTTCTTTCTTTCTCTCTGGCTTCCCCTGCTGCTACTTTCTTTTCTCCTCCTGGTCCCTATTTGATCCCAAACACAGGAGCCTAAGCTCCTCCTACTTCTCTTCTTCTATATTACAGGATCCTAGGTAATTTTATTAACAACCAAATTTAAATTGGGGAGCAAAGTTTACACAGCATCACTCGGTGTACCTGAGAATTTCCTCCTCTGGGTAGTAACAGTAGTCAATATTTATCATTAGAATACATAGTAAGAGACAAAAACATTTATAAATTGTAGATATAATGAAGTTGCAAAAATCCAATATATTATTAACTTCGTATAATTGTTTGGATGGTTTGATTTTAGTTTTGTGCAAGATGCTGGGGGGGTCATACCTAGAACTGTGCATACAAAGCAAGCATATTACATAAGGAATAACAATATCATTGCTAAAGAATCTACTGTTTCATCAAAGATGAAGATTCCTCCAGAAGACCTTTTATCATACAGCACTCTTTTAGCAATCTTTGTTTTTGTTTTGTTTTGTTTGTTTGTTTGTTTGTTTTTGTTTTCCATTTGAGGTTGAGAATTGATCTTTCAAGGTCTGTAAAGAATTGTGTAGATATTTTGATAAGTATTGCTTTGAATCTGTAGATTACTTTTGGTAAGATGGCCATTTTTACTATGTTGATTATCCGGATCCATGACCATGGGAGATCTTTCCATCTTCCGATATCTTCTTAACTTTCTTTCTTCAGAGACTTGAAGTTTATTTTATACAGGTCTTTCCCTTGCTCGGTTAGAGTTACACCAACAATCTTTATATTATCTATTGCTATCATGATCGGTGTAGTTTCCCTTAACTTCTATCTCAGCCTATTTGTCATTTGTATACAGGTTATTGTTTTTGTTGTTGTTGTGTTGTTTTGTTTTAGTTGATTTTATAGGAGTTCCTTTGTAGAATTCTTGGTGTCATTTATGTATATTATAATATCATCTGCAAATAGTGATAGTGATAGTGATACTTTGATTTCCTTCCCAATATGTATCACTTTCATGTCCTTTAATTCTTCTATTGCTCTAGCTAGTACACCAAGAACTATGTTAAAGAGATACTGAGAGAGCGGGCAGCCTTGTCTTGTCCTTGATTTCAGTGGAATTGATTTAGTTATAAAACAGGAAAAAAGATAGCATCTTCAACCACTGGGGTTGTTCAAAAGAGATGTCTACATGTAAAAAAAAAATGCTAGCTAATCCATATTTATTACCCTGCACAAAACTAAAGTCCAAGTAGATTAAGAGCTCAACATAAAACCAAACAAACTAAATCTGTTAGAAGAAAAAGTGTGGAAGAGTCTTGAATTCATTGGCACATAAGACAGTTCCTGAAAAGAATACCAATTGCTCAGGCTCTAAGGCCAATAATGGCTTATAACCAATTCCCATTTAAAATAAACATCTATTGCCCAATAAAGTAACCAAAAACCTACCGACTCCCCTTAAGAGAAATGGGGTGTTGTTTTCTTCAGGTTTCTTCTGTCTGATTTGGGATGAATAATACCTTTGTAAGGGCCCAAATGAAATTGAGAAAAATAGTTAAACAATCTAGTAATAGCATTTGTGGTTACAAATGCTTATCAAATGTTTCTTTAAGTCTTTCTTAGCCATTCAATATTCCTTTGTTCAGAGTTCTCTGTTTAGTTCAGTACCACATTTTTTAATTGGTTTATTTGGTTCAGTGGTGTTTGATTTCTTGAGTTCTTTATATATTTTAGATATTAGCCCTTTGTTGGATGTAGGGTTGGTGAATATATTTTCTAAATTTGTAGGCTGTCACTTTGTTCTATTGACAGTCTCCATTGCTTTAAATATGCTTTTCACTTTCAGAATGTCCCATTTATTAATTGTTGATCCTAGAGCCTGAGCCTTTGGTATTCTAGTCAGTAAGTTGTCTCCTGTACCAATGAGTTCTAGGGTCTGTCCCATTTTATCTTCTGATAAATTTAGTGTGTCTGGTTCTATGTTGAGGTCTTTAATCCACTTGTACTTCAATTTATTAAATATTAAGGAAGGTCTACCGTTGTATCTTTCTCAATATATTGTAAAGTAAACAAGTCCATAGAAATTAGAAAATAAAGGACTCCTCTTGACAATGATAGACTTTTTGAGCTTCTAGATTTTATTTTATTCTATTTTTAACATTGACAATATTAGGTATTTTATTCTTCAACACTAAATGGCTTTTTCAAAACAAAAGTCTTAGCAAGTATCACTTTTTTTCCTACTGAGATCTTTTTTGTTTTGCATAGCTATAAACACTATACTTTTTTTACCTAACATTCTTAGAAAGTTGAAGCTAGAAAGTAGAAAATATTTTCCCATAATGTTGGGGACAATAGGCCATATGGCCAATGTTCAGCCATCTTGTCCAAGTCTTCACCTTTAATTTTCTGTCTTTCCCAAAGCTTTCCTTTCACCAGAAACTATCTGACCTGTTGTGAGTCAGCAGTTAAACTAAAGACAGACAGAGATGGAGCGACCCTGTTGTGAGTCAGTAGTTAGACTAAAGACAGATAGGGGTGGAGCGACCCTGTTGTGAGTCAGCAGTTAGACTAAAGACAGACAGAGATGGAGCGACCCTGTTGTGAGTCAGCAGTTAGACGAAAGCTAGATGAAGACAGAGCAAGATACCCTGTGTGGCAGGACATTATGACCCTGCCTGGAATTCCCTGTTTTGAGAAAGGCCTGTAGTTCGGTTGCTATAGCAATATGCTTCCCTACCTTCTGACTTAGAAAAGCTGCTGCCTGACTAATAAAGTTTGAGAGTTTGGTCAATCAGACTTGCTCTCCTTCTTTTTGTCTTGCATTTTCAACAGGTAAACTTCCTCCCGAGTTTTAGTTTATAATGGCAATTATGGAAAGAAGTGGCACACCCATCATTTATCGAGTTTTTACTCTACAAGACAAAAAACAATGACTGAGGTTAGAAAATTGTATCTTTGCTCCAAGGTCGGAAGGTGTACGAACATACACAAATACCAGTAGCATCTATACAACCCACTCAAAGACTACTGTATTTTTAATAGTTATGTTTTCAAGAATCATTTTATAAAGGTTTAGTGCCAATGTACTCTTTCATAATCCACTTTACTAGGAGAATTTGAGACTTTAATTTTGTCACTTACTATATATTTATCTGCATATAACATTTTAAATTAAGTTTATACATAACAAGGTAATAGTGACTTTTTTTAACCTTCTCTAGCAATAATTTCATGCATTGTTGGACTTTGAATGAAAAGTTAATGTATAACAGATTGTGCCACTTATTAACAAGAAAAAAGTCTTCATAGCTGGGTGTAGAGGAAGAGTTAAGTTTTCCTTCCTGCTTCATCTAACCATATTTAGAGATGAAAACCAAGTACACTGTTCAAAATTCACATAAATAGATGGGGGGGGTATAGAATCACAAAGATTTAAGGACAGAGGACCATGGTTTGCATACTAATTATCACTGCAGTTCAAATGATTGACAATGTTTTTTATAAGAACTGTTACATGTTGTGGAGATATCGAATTTATCCAAAAATAAAATATATACAGAATAGGGAAATGATCAAAGCACATGCACTATGATCAGTAAAAACTCTAAGTGGCCAACAAGAATTTCAGTTTGACAGGTTTGTCTTCTCTGTAAGAATGTTTACAGAAGTCAGTAAATGTGATAATACTAGATTGATTGTTGTATGAAAATAAGTTGAGTAATTAATTCCATTTTTCTCAGCGTACTCCTACTTATTTTCACATACTTCTTTTGAGGAAATGGAGCTGTTGTTACATCAAAAATTAAGGTTCTCTGCATTAAGCAAATGTTTTATCCTACCTTTTGATCCACTATTACTGTATGTATTTTAAGATATGCAGAGGTGTTACCTGGTAGAAATCGTGGGGTGTCTTGTATGGGTTATCATCTGAGGATAAAGATACTACAACTTCTCATTTGCCTGATTATATTCTTTTAATTCCCATCTCTTCACTTAGCACTGTTCTCTCTAGAACTTTAAATGTTATATTGAAAAGAAATGTATAAAATGGACTATCTTATTAAGATTACTTCTAATATTTTTTTCTCTTTTGTGATGATGTTGGCTTTAGGTTTGTTTCTATAGCTTTTTTTTTTCCTGATGACAAGTGGTTAATTTATTACGTATTTAAATAAAACACTGAAGAAATGTTTCCTCATGACAATTATCACAGCAAAGCTGTAGGAAAGGTTATAACCAAATTCTTTTGCTGAATCTCTTTTGCAAAGCACTTGGGACTTTCCCACAAGAATGAGTTCTATGGACTGACACAGTGACCAGGAAAGAGGCCTAGGGAGAAAGGGTTTGTAATAAGCAGAAGAATGGATTCTATTGACCAAGAGACAATGCTCAGGAATCTGGCAAGATTCTGGGGGAGGCTGGCTCCAAAGACTAACAGAAGATCACTAGATTATCAAACAGGTCCCAACTTCTTCCACTGAAGAAAGAAGCCATGGTATTTAACAGCTCTGGCTTCTCCAGGCCTTATCTATGAGTATACAGACTTTTTGCCCATGAAGCTACAAGGCAGCATGAATTAAGAACAAATAACAGCATACCATCTATAATCTTAATAGATACTATAAAGAATTTTTGGCACAAAAATTATCATTTGAAAGATCTCTGACATCAAATTTTTAAATTTGTTTTTCTTATGTTAAAGTGTACTTATGGGAAGGTGTGTGTCTGTGTCTGTGTTTGTGCACATGAATGTAGAGGTCAAAGATGTCACAAGCCCTCGAGCTAGAATAAGCAGTTGTAAGGTTTCTGGGAACCAAACTTCTGTCTCCTACCAAAGCAACTGAGTCACCTTAACCTCCAAGCTATCTCTTCAGCCCCTGACTTCAATGTAAGTCTCACTTAAATGTGGGTTTGGAATTGTAGCTTTTATTGTATTGAAATGATTCCTCCAGTCCTCTCTTCTGTGGGACTGTTGTCCTGAAGGTGTGTGGGATTCTGCCAAAGGCCGTTTCATCATCTGTTGAGATAATCATGTGATTTTTGTCTTTTAACCCACTTATATGATTTATCGTATTAGTGTATTCTGTATTGTATCCTGTATGTTCAACTCTCTCCGCATCTTTGAAATAAAACCAATTAGATCACAGTGGGTGATCTTTTTGGTTCTTGAGAGTCAGCTTGACACTCGCTAAAGTCATCAGGGAAATGGAATCTCCACTGAGAAACTGCTCCATCAAAGTCTCTTCGGGACATGACTATGCATCATAATTTTCATTGTTATTGACTGATATGGGAGAATCCAGTCCACTGTGGGCAATTCTATTCCTAGTTAGGTGGCCCTAGGTTGTATGGGAAAGACATTCGAATAAGTCATAATGGAAGCTATTGATCAGCATTCCTCTTAGTTTCAGTTCCTATTTTTGCATCCCTTCCTTCGGCTTACTAAATGATGGGCTGTTCTTCGGAGTTATAGGATGAAATAAACCCTTTCTCCCTCATATTACCTCTAGCCAGAAAATCTAAATAATACAATGCCATCAGTTAGTTTGCAACACTTGTACTGAGAATTCTAATTTCCCCTTTTTTCTGTATCTTTATCTGATTTGCTATAATAGTTACAGTGGCTTTGTGAAATAAATCTGGAAGTGTTCCATCTGTTGCCCCTTTTTTGTAATAATTTCAGAAGTAATGGTTGTAGTTCTTTTGTGAAAGTCTAGTGGAATTCTTCTCTTAGTCCATCTAAACTTGTGACTTTTTATTCAGGAGACTTTTAAATTACTATTTCAATTTCCTTATTTGCAATGAGCCTATTTACGTTATTGACCTCCCCTTGGTTTAAATTTGGTCGTCCCCATAATTGCAATTTCAAATAGAAACACTTTTAATTACCTGCTCAGAATATAATTCCACTATGTATTTTTCTTTAAATATATCTCACTCTTTAAAAACATTAGCAAGTAATAATTTACGAGCTGATGGTTTGTATGATAGTTCTACACATTCATCTCACAGTCTCTGTTCAATCTAACCTCCCCTGACCCCTGCACCTGTGACACACTTTTGCTCATCTCTCTCATTCTCAGCATTATGTTCTAAGCGACTTCATTCCTTATTTAAAAAAAAAAACTCTTTTATATTTATTTAGGCATTGAATTTTAATTTACTCATCATTTGGGGTTTTGGTTTCTTGAGATAGGGGTTTTCTGTATATCTTTGGCTGTCCTGGACTCCCTTTGTCTCTGCCTCTGCCTCTCCAAAATCTGGGATTACAGGTGTGTGCCACCATGCCCAGCTTTGTATTTATTTTTCTGACAGATTCCACCTGTTTCTTAGGCTAGTCTAAAACTTTTGAGGTCCAGTGACAGTTCTGGCTTATCCCCTAGAATGCTGAGGCTATTAATGCCTGCCACCCTAGTCAATTAAA
Organism: Acomys minous; assembly: GCF_964271855.1. Taxonomy (NCBI): domain Eukaryota; kingdom Metazoa; phylum Chordata; class Mammalia; order Rodentia; family Muridae; genus Acomys; species Acomys minous. Next base: position 65,348,938 of record NC_140486.1, read on the forward strand.
AAGTTACTTATCTAAAATGTTTTGCCAAATTATTAATGTTGAAATCAAGTGAAGAGGACTATATCATCTTCATGAAGGAATAAAATTTATCTTACACCAGTGCTTTCTCTGTGAGGCATATCACAAGTTTCTTGCAGTCAGCAAAGCAAATGTCACCAAAAAAAAATGAGTGTAAATAACATTTTGAACAGTAACTTATCATTAAGAAGATAAAATTTGTAAAGTGCGATATTAAATAGATTATGTAAAGGACACTTGTTCACAATATCTGATCCAGACTTTGTTTGCGGTATCTGCATGGATATGTTTGTAGTATCTGAAACATAATGGTACAGTAGTCATTCTCTTGTTCACTATTGACTAAGAACATGTGCAAATGAAGATGCAAATCTTTCAACCCTAGAGCATCAATATGCCTACTGAGTAATGTTCAGTGTTTAAGAGATTAAGAGAAATATTTTAGCAATATGAATATTAAAAATACACAATTTATTATTGTTGAGGATATATGGGAATTAGCCTATGCATAGATAGATAGATATCCATAGATAAGCGTTTATACATGCATATATATATGCATGTATATGTATTCTGTGTATAATAAAAACACATCCACTATTTTTAATCATGGAATCTCTGTTATTTCTCTTATAGTGTTTATCTCCCATCTCAGCATGCACATTTCAACAATAGATCTAGGCATTTTTCTTTCAAGTCTGCTGTATTGTGGCTTTGATCAGATTCTAGGAGACAGAAAAATGTGTGTTGGACTTCTCTGATTTTTTTTTAAATTCTGCTAAATGTCAGTCTTATTTCTAGAGCCCGCACTGAGGTTATAAAAGCTCTTTTTTTATTAGACGTTGTACTTGGATCACACAAGGTTAAGTTTGAATTTAAACATTTTTAATGTTAGATAAAAGTATCAAAAACGCTTTGGGAACTAAAGAAAAATATACATGTAGTACACAGTATAGGAAAGGGTACCACTTTGAAGCCTTTATACTTCCAGGATCCAAATAGAGAGACAAAACAGGAGGAAAAAGAGATAGACACATAAAAATCACTGGACCTTACAAAACTATAATTTTATAAAAAATAAAAATCCACTTCAAATTTTCTAAAATATACTTAATTATGCACTGCATTCATAGTTCCTGATTTTTCATGTCTCTTTTCTATGCCATGGTTTTACTTATACCACTGACATAGTTACTTATTTTATATTTATTTGTATCCTTAAATCTTGTTTGAGAAAACCTCTTCCCAGTTTTTGCCCATTTTAATAGAGCTTTTTCTTTTAGTATTGTAACTTATAATTATTAATGTAAGTAATATGAATGCTGTTTAACTGACATGTAAGTTGTGAATAGCTTCAATCAGTCGTTTTCACTCATGCATAATATATTTTATAAATCTATTATTCATTTAGCAATATGTCTCAAAAATCACAACTTTTAGTTTTTATAAAGTCCAGGTGTTCTGGGAGAAGAGCTATATCTGAAGTGACTGGAATAGAATTTATGATCACCAACTTTCTATGCTAAATACTGGATGAAAGAAAAGGTTGGAGGCCTACAGTGAGAAACCTTACTAACATTGATGAGAATCTTGAGTCAGTCTGGGTTGGTATATCTTTATTTTGTGACATCAATGGTGGTCCAGTGTACATCCATTAAGTCATTACTAAGTCCTTTTAGCAACATTATACCATGTTACTGATAGTATAAAATGAGTAATTTCAGCCAGAACATTTTATTCTATGAAATACTGGAAAATACAATTCAGTTTCCATGTATATTTTACATTATTCAAAATATTACTTTCACTGTTAAAATTATTCTGTTATTATTTAATTCAATAAAATCATGAATATATAAGTTCACAACTATTATATGTTTTGTGTCATTTATTTTGATTACTGAGATTTTATTTCTGAAGCAAAATCTTACTATGTTATCCAGGCTAAATACAAACTCACTGCAATAATTCTGTCTTATATATTGCTGACTGCTGAAATTAATTTTCACATTACTTTATTTATATTTTACTTTAGTTAATTTTTGCTTGATCTTTAACATTTTTTCTTTCAGTAGTTATTTTTACAGCCTGCAATATTGAATATACTGTTTATTTATTCTTGGTAAATGTAGTTTCCAAATATTCTTTGTTTTTCCTTTCTAATTCTTGTGTGTATTTTATATTCTTAATATTTTTGCCTATGTTCCTGAACTTTTCATACACACATAAAAATGACTGTTAGAGCAATGTTATTTATTCTACCTCCTCTGTCATTAAAGGTCTCATTGGTTAATTATATTTTCCCATTATGTTGATTTCTGCTTCTTTATGTATCTAGCATAGGAAAGGGACTAACATTCTTGTTAGCCTACTTTGTACTCCCTGGTTAGTTGATTAGGGGTAAGTATGATCAAGATGTCTAGTTTGTCCTTTTTGTCTCTTCTTTGTGTGCAACTACTTCACACACTATGACCAACCACAACCACAACCAGATCAGTATAGCCACAGCTGGGATTAAATTGAATTAATATTCTAGGTTTTTTTTTTAAAGAAACCTAAACTTCAAAATTCTTACTACAAGCTATCTGTGAGTGCTTGAAACAATTTTTGCACTCTGCTAGATGCTTCTCTATAGCCTGTGATATTAATCTTTCATACTCTAACTCAATTCATATACAGTTGCACATACCAGAAGAGTCAACCTCAGGTCACGGAATTATCATCTCATGGAGCTGTTTTTCCACCCATCTTCATTTCACTGCCCTTGATTTTTTAAATGGAACTCGATCTGAAGATAATAGTAGCAGTCTCAGACTCTGTTTTGTGGGCCGAGAGAGATAGCTCAAGATTTATAATAGCAGAGTATAGGTTATCTATCTGATTGGAAAAAAAATTAAGAAAGGGGGACCTCTGACTAGAAAGCAGAGGGGAGATGGATACAGGTGAAAGAGGGAGCATAATAAAAATAACAGTAATAACGTCTGAAAAAGTAAAAAAGAATCATACTGTTAACTTCGTAAAGAACCTATAACTCATGCAATTCTGTGTATATGCTAACAATGGTTCCCACCAAGAGCAAAATACTACCTAACAACACCCCACCCCGAATAGAATGCATGAGAAATCTTCTTTTGATTGATATTGATCTTGATTACCCAAAGAATAGTAACCAACAGCCCTTCAATTGGACTTAAAACATTCCCAACAAGAGTGAAATCTTGTCTGCTTATGGGGGCTAGTGAAATCCTGAATCTTCAAGGAATAGGCCACAGCCAATTTTTACTAAACTATCATAATATCTAACTACAATCTAAATATTTGTCCCTATACCCACATAGCTCACCAAGGAAAATTCTCATTGTAAAAGACAGAAACCACTACAAGAAACCACAAGTAATCAAAATGAGGAGTTACAAAGCCTAGTCCCAATGGATATAGCTACCAAACCCCTCCTGTGCCTAAGGCTAAGGGAACATTGAGGAAGAACAGATGGAAAAATAGTATAAGCACCAAATAATGAAGGAGTTTAATATGAGATTGTGTCTCCCTGTAATATCAGAAGCTACATACATAAACTCTCTCCAACATGACTTCTGAAACATGAAAATAACAAGGAAGTCAATGATAGAAATGCTATAGTACAGAGGAGAAGGTGCTCAAGGCCTCGGACCTCCACAAAATACTACATGTAACTAAGGAATGCTGGGGTAGGAAAAATAGTCCTGTCACAGGAATAGCATACTAGTTCGGTTCCTAATAACAAATGGTCATGTAACTAAACTACAAACTCATGTTACAAAAACTAGTGAAGGCAAAAGTGATGGATTTGAAAGAGAGCACAGGGAGGTATATGGATGGTGTGGAGGGAGGAACTGGAAGGAAGACATGGAGTAATTATATTATAATTCTATAAATAAAATGAAACAAAGACGGATGTTTATAGCTACTCAGTTCAGTTCCCTGCACCACATCACTACTCACAGCCATGTTTAACTCTACTTCCTGGGTATCTGCTGTTCTCTACTGGCCTCATTTTCTCCAGCATGCACATTGTACATTCAGGCAAACATACACATGAAAGAATTTCAAATTTATTTAGAGAAACTTATTTATTTCCACTTAGCTCTTTATTGTAAACTTAACATGCCTATCTAATGATCTTCAACTGGCTTCTTCCAAAAAAAAAAAAAAAAAAAAAAAAAAAGAACAGAAACCCTTGGAAGTATATACTTCAGTATTTATGTTCATTTCCACAAACAGTGTAGTTAGATTTCATTTACAGATGAATTCCTCAAAGCTTAATATCTAGTCTGATACTTCAAATCTCAAAAACAATTCCTACTTAATATCTCCTATAGTTTTATTTTTGTTTCAGGTAAAGGGTTAATCTCTCTTCACTACAACAGTATCAAATTATATTTGTTTTGGAAAAGTGTAGTCCTAAACATTTATTTTTAATTTCCCACAAATGGAATCTGGCTGAGGGAGACAGATGCATAACCACACCAGAAATCCCTTTTGCTACAAAGATGATAGTCATAAGTTACTGGAAAAAATATTAATTTTAAAATATGAAATGATTTGACCTTGTCATTAATTGATTTATTTCTGAAAGTTTCCTGCAATTTACTTAAATGCTCACAGTATTGCTTTATATGTATTTTTTCCAGTAAAGCAATCCAAGCCTTAAAAAGAAACTGAATCATGCTAGACAGACCCTATTTTATTCTGCATGCTCTGTGACTTTGAAAATGCAGAGAAAAAAGAATTTATAAGATAAACAGGACTCTACTTAGAGGAGGCTCCTGTGAGGAGAGTCTACTATATAATTATTCCACAACCATAAGATTTTTTGTTTTTTGGTTTTTGTGATAGGGCTTCCCTGTGTAGCTCTGCTTGTCCTAGATTCATTTTGTAGACCAGGCGGGCCTTGAACTCACAGAAATTCACCTGCCTCTGTGCCACAGACCATCTTGGTCGAGTATAGGTACTTGGGAATGGAAGTTCTAGAAGCGTTGGTGGACAAAAATAGGCCAAGCTACAAACAGAGTCAAACACAGGGGAGATTGATCTGAGTGCATTTTGCCAGCAAGCAAGCTAGATTTTTATAAGCATTTTTTGAGATGGGGAGTATTTTTTGGTTACATTTTTTTTTTTTTCATTCAAGGAGGTCAGTGAAGCAATCAGGCACACACAGTACAAAATAAAGCATGCAGAGTAATAATGTTGTCATCATTCTTAATTGGCCATCCTTAATCATTAGCTTGGTATCAGTACACATGGGCCCTCTTTATTAAAGGTCAGTGTTCTCTCATTACACCAAGCATCTGGGCTCCAAGACAGTTTTTTCTTAGTTCTTCTGTTTATCTGAACATCACTATCTGGAGCTTTCTTAAACATTTTGTTTGTAACCATAATATAAATTATTAACTGATGATTAATTCTTAGCCATGTTTCTTTTAACAAGTGGAACCAAAATTGGTAGTAAACTCTGTGACTGAAGGACCCTTGGCTGCAGTCCCAGGTTAGGGTGTTTCATAGCAACATAGTCATGTCTGAAAAGTTCTGATATGAGAGCAGGTTAGGAGAAAAAATAAAGATAGAATATGCCAACACAAGAAGGCTGCAATCAGTTATTCCTGGCAGGAATATCAGACTCATTCCAGGAGGCTCTCCCTGGGCAGGGGTGGTCTCCTTGGGTTATGCAGCAACATTTGTCACACAGACTCCACTGGAGGGGTTGTGATACCTCTGCTTCCCAAGTGATGGGATAAAAGGCATGTGCCACCATGACCAGTGGACATGTTAACCACATGTCTTAGCTGATAAGATCAAAATAAATGACAAAATCTGAAAAATAACTATATTATCATATTCAGAAGTAATTTCAATCAATGCCTGGATGTCACATGACCTCATAATATGAGAATAAAATGATATTGGTACCTCCCTGGCAGTGAGCAAAGAGCAACCTTGGTGGTGGTGTTCTTGTATCAGTATTGGCCAAAGCTGATGGCAGTCCTTTGTTCATCTTAACTTGATTCCTAAACATGATGAGCAAAGCTGTCTCATCCCTAAGACCCATAAAAATAAAATAAAATAAAAACTACTCAGTACAGTGTGGGAGGAGGAAGACAGAGACCTCTGGACACTATGCCACCCATAGACCTGCCCTCTACTTCTTCCCATAGGCAGGCCCGAGACACCCGTTTGCTGCTCTGCCATGCAGCTAGGATGGAAAATGTACCCCATGGACTTACCAGCCATGTGGCCAGACTACAGTGGTAGCAATTACAGTGTGGGACTATGTGATGGTCAGATGGGATAGAAAGAGAAGTGGAGAAAAATTGAGCATTATGACAAGAGATGGAACTGGAGGCTTGAGGATGGAGAGGAGTAGCATGCTGTGAGTGTCCAGCCCTGCCACCTTAGTCTATGATAAGGTTCTATCCCCAACTGTTATTGAGGCTCATGTCTGAGTCAGTGGTTACACAATGGCGAGGTTGGTTGATGTCTGTGGCTCATAGTACCACTATAGAACATGGGGATGTCCCTTGTTGGGGCAGCAAGCAGGGCCCAAGTGGGTATCCAGAGACTGTGCATAACTGCCCCACCTCTGAATGTGGCGTCCAGGAGAGATGGCCCCATCTTTCACTGGAAACAGCACTTGGCAGGCTTGGCACTGTACCATGGCCAGGCAAATGAGTGGAGCTTGCTCTGGCAACTGGGGTTTGGGTGAGATGGCCATAACGGCATGAGTGTTGAAGTGCTGACCCCACCATTTATCTGCCGTCAGGTGGCATGAACACAAGGGTGATGTCCCCTATCCTTCAGCCCATTGCTATGCCCGAAAGTTGGTAAAGCTGCCTACAGGGTCCTGAGCTCAAAAGAGCTAGCTCTGGCTATCACCAGCTACAGAACATAGGAGAAGAGGTTCTGTGACTCTCCTGGAGAGTAAAGCAGAGCTAATTCTGGTGCTGCAGCACATGTGAGCCCTCCCTGTAGGCAAGCTTGTGGGAATGCTAGACTCACACCTTCTCTGCCGTGAGGTGGCAGGGGGTGTGTTGGGAAGGTAATAGGCAGAATGGGGGGGAATGGAATAGTGGGGAGGTGCCTTCAGTCGCCTCCCCCTTCACCACTAGAGGCAGGCAGGATAGCTGACCACTGGGTCATGAGAACTGGTGAGCTGTCCCTAACCCTAACAAACCTTGGGAGATTGAATCCTTCACCTCATCTGGGCAGCACATTAAGCTGGCCCTGGTGGAGGAGACCCAGGTGAGCCAGTGCCCAACGGTGAGATGCAGGAGAGCTGGCCCTACCATCCATCTCTCATGAGGTGGTGTGGTGTGGAGGTGATGATCTCCATTCTACCTCCAGTAGACAGGAGAGAAGACCCTGAGGCATGAGAGTGAAAGATCTAGCCTTATTCCTCCAATGGCTGTAGCACACAGGAGAGTGGCCCTGGCATCACAGCTAGACAACACAGTGGAGCTTACCATGATGGCTAAGACCCTGGTAAGCTAGACCCGAGGGAATGTGAACAGAACAATCCCAGCCCCTCACAGGCTGCAACTCTTAAAAATTGGGCCACTCCGCTTTGACTAGGCAGCATAATGGAGCTGGTTCTGGAGGTGTGGCTGCAGGAGGGCATGAGAGCAGGAGAGCTGATCCTGCCCCATCCCCCCTGTAGAAGGTAACACTGCATGGCCTAGCCAGAGCAATGCTGGAGAGTTCATCCTGGTGGTGTGAACAAGGGAGAGCTGATGGGCTGAGCAGCTAGCTCACCTACCTCTAATCAAGGCCCAGATCCAGGGCTCTGAATTGGCACCATAGAACATCTATATAGTCCTTGAATGATGTGGATTCATGAAAGGGCCATTCCTGCTGTCCCAAAGCTACAAGATGTCCATAACACAGTGCAACAACAGGATGATAGAGAGAAGTCCAGAAAAGGATCCAATGTTGACAGTTTTACAGAAGCCATAGATCTTGAGCCAGACCAATGAGTTATTGCAATGAACGTTTGCAAGTAAAGATGTATGGACAGAGAGACATGCTGTTGGACATGCTATGACATAACTCAGCTCTCAAGGTGAGATATTTCCTATACTTTGTTGTTGTCGTCAGTATGTGTGTGTGTTTCACTTGAGGGTAGAGGTTGCAAGGGCAAAGGGGTAATATGAGAGAACAGGAGGACACGGAGTTGAGTGGGGCTGGTGTGTATAATGTGAAAGTCATTAAGAATCAACTAAAAAGTTTTAAAAATTGTACTGGGATTAGAGTTCAACACTTAAGAAATCTCATCTAAACATGGTATATAATGTCTCAAAAATCACTCAAGAAATCTCAATGAATACTAAGATAAACAATTACTTAAGAAATAACTGAGTATCTTCATGAAACAACGATTCACACATTATGTTACTTTAAAGGAGAATTTTACTTAAGCATATATTTTATGCAGTCCATCACAAGAGTTGCATTTTTAAATAAGTGAAGAAAAGCTACATTTTCTAACTTCAAAACCTTGATCCAATCTTCCCCCTAGAACACAAATGTTTCTTCAAGAAAACAAAGAAGTTTGACAGACTGTGTGCAGTGCATGAGGTTTTCATGAGAGACTAAAGATGGCATTCTGAAAAAAAAGTTGTCATTCATCTCCTTATCTTGGCAAGAGGTACAATCTCAGAGGTACATATTGCTTAAAATACTTTTGTTTCCACTTCCTCTAGAGACTCTCTTTTGAAAAGAAGGTGAATATCAGAATGCTACCCTTTGGTTTTCTTTTGATATCTGTGTGTACTCTGTATTCATGCACAGAGTGTTTTGAAGCTGTGCTTGGATTGTTTCCATTCAGATTTTGTCCCCTTCTAGTCTTGCTTGCATTTGACTTTTTACATTTTTTGTTCACTACTTTATCCAAGTACTTCCTTAGAGTCTTAGTCAAAGAAGACATGACTTAACTGCTACTTTTTGAAAATCACAAATAAAATTATTTCAGGAATTAGAGCTTTCCGGGAGCCAACTGCTGAAAACTTCCTTAATCTTTCAGTTTTGGCAGGCAGCTGAATAGAGTGAGAGGACACACTAAGTTAATGAAATTACAAGAAACATTGACTAGGATATCAGAAAAGGGAACTGATATCAATTTCATAGATTGTAGTTGCATCGATTTTTGTTCCACACAATGTAATTCAAGGTAGAAAAACTATGGTTCTACAATAACACTTTAAGGACAGTTATGCACTCTCTGAGTGAGATTCCTGGAATGTAAGTGGCTAGATATTATGTATTTTACTGAATTCAGTATGAAAAGGTTTTAAAAAAAATCCAGCAGCTGAAATATTTAACTCATAAAAGTGTGGGAATAATTCACCAAATAAGGCTGCTAAGACATGGTTTGTGATGTTATTCAGAAAATCATAGTGTATGCATCAATTTTGCCATTTCTTAATGAGCTACAATATATGACTTCTGAGTGCCAGGTTGTTATATAATTATGAAGGGTCACAAATTTAAGCATAATTGACATCTATAATTTAGTGTAAGTGTGTGAAATATCTTCTTCAAACATCGCTATTCATTCAAAAATGTGGTGGTCATAGAAGAGGTACTAATTAATAAACTCTTTCTGTATAGTATAACATTACATTGTAGACACAGGCCAAAACAGTACCGACAGATTTAGATGGAAAAACAGGGAGGTAAAGGAGTAGGAAGGAAAGGATGAGTAGATGGTTAGAGGGAGAAATGAGTGGAGAGGAAGAAAAAGGAAAAAACTATTTCTGTATAATATAACATTTCAATGTATACCCAGGCTGAAAGTGTGTCAACAGATTCAGGTAGAAACACAGGAATGTAAAAGAGTAGCAGGGAAAGATGGGTAGAGGGAGGCATGAGTGGAGGGAGAGGAAAGAATACAGGAAGGAAGGAAATGCAACCAAAGCAAAATATGTATTGTTTGTGTAACATGGTGGGCTAGCAAGAAAACTGAAGAAAATTCTCATGATCATGAATGTCCATGCATAATCCTCAGTATATCTAGAATGTAAAATGCACTGTGCTCTTAAAACTTATCCCACAGCTGAACTGACTCCTGTGTAGCCTATGTTCATAAGGGGCTATACAAAGGATAAGTCCTTAGGCTTATATAATATCCTTCAATCTGTTTTACATGTAAAATTAAGGATGTTTATCCTTTCCAACTCTTCATGTCTTGAGTGAAGAGAAGCATCTACTGAAAATATATTAAGTATTAAAACATATAGCGCCTAAAACAAGAGGCCGTGGTTGGCTGGAGGTATGCTTCAGTGGCAGGGAGATTAACCTGCATTCTTTCATCAGTACTGGTGGAAAAAAGTTCATGAATACAGTATTGGAAGTGAAAAGGACCTAACAGTGTCAAATTTTTAGATTAATATAATGTCCCATGTTATCCAAAGACTGTACAGAATAAATCAAACAAGTAAACTCCATAGAAGCTGGATTACTCATAGATAATAAAATGATATTTATAGTAATAAATGTATCATACCTATAAAATACAGAAAGTGTGATATCCTGTAATGTTTTTAATGAAGATATATGGACATCTGCATGTTGTATTCTTCTTCTCTGCTTCAATATAGATGCTTCAAAATGTTTTATAATAACATCTATTAACAAGAATTTTCCTTGTATTCTCATTCTATGTAAATATTATAAAACCCAAAATCATAAGATTCAGGACCACTATACAGAATAGCAAATATTGGATCCTTATAAGTACAAAGAAAAAGCTTACTGGCTCATATTACACAGGACCGAATTCTGTGGATATTGCCTTTTCAAAAGGACTTTTTTTAAAGGACTCCATAAAACAACAATTTGGCTTTCATTTTTGCCATAATACATACTTTATTTATTTTCCCAGAGGAAATGTTTAAACCTGTTTAGATACTTGCTGAATGTTTGTAACACCCATATAGGCCTAAAGCTATAAAAACTCCATAAAATTTTAATGACAAATAGCATGTTGCTTTAAGGGACTATTACTTTATAAAACATTCAATTGAGTAAATGGTGTCCCATCATCATTTTATCCATAATTTCAAAAATTTAGAATTGTAAAGGAGGCTAACACAAGGCTGCAATCACAGGGATTCTATGTAGTCATAGTGGGATAATTTGCCTGATTAAAATTTCAACTTATAACCACTATACTAATTGCAATGGGAAATAGATTTAAACATAACTGTTTATAGGTCAAAACATTAGGAGGCTCCACTGAAAAGATAGCGATTGAGGGGGGGGAATGCTGAAAGAGGCGAATTAGGTTTGACCAAAACCATTTCAATTTAGAAGACTACAGTATTCACTGTGTAAAAATAACTAGAGAGTTTCCATATCTGTATCATAGAAAGTGCACAAATCCTTGTTGGAATATGGCACTTCACAAACATGCAAAGAACTAAACTCTTGGCAAAAAGGAAACATGGGTGTGACAGGAGGCAAGGAGAGAGGGTTTAAAAATGGTAAGCCAGAGAAGTAACAGTTGGGAATTGATATGCACAGATTAACTTGGTTCAAAAAGAACATCAAAACTTTCAGAAATGGCAGAAATGAAGTATCTAAATTGATACTATCCACGGTGATAAACTTCTGAAAAACTATAATGAGGTACAAAAACACAAAGTAACCAACTGATTGTGATTGGGAAGGGAAACTGTATAAACAAAGATTGTTGGTTGTGACATGAATTAAAATGTAATATATGAGATGAAAAATAATATCCACCAATTAGATGGGAGAACTCATGGCCACTGAACCTAATCATAGCACAATATTTATTAATAATTTTATGAAAAGAGTTTTTGAAACAGGCAAATTATTTTAATTATTTCTATTTTTGAGAAAGTAACATAACTATATTTTTTCTTCCTTATATTTTGGTTGTGATCCTAGCCTTTAAAGACTGAGCCATCTCTCCAGTCCCTTATTTTCCTTCTTTAATCCCTCCCAAACTTCTATATAACCCATTTTGTTCACCTCAATCCATTGCTTCTTTTGTTATTGTTGTTACAAATTATTTTTAAATGTATTTCAGTATATGTTCATCTACACATATACGTAAATGCACAAAAACAAATTTCTCAGCTTTGTTCATTACATGCATCTTTTTAGCGCTGAACATTTGGTATTAGATCCTAAACTAATGTGTCTGTCTCAGGGTCAGATTGCTCCTCTCACTCTCAGCATTCCTTACCTGTCTTTAGTTCTTTTTTCTAGAGTATAGGTCTTACAAGCTTGCCGCTTTACACTTTTTCATGACTGTGATTGTTATCCTTGCTCAGCTCATGTTTACACAATCAGGGTGTGAGGAATTATTATTGTAACTTCTAACATTACGTGAAGATACAGTCTCACAGAAAACTCCCTGATCCTCTGTTTCTATAATTTCTTCAATCCCTACTCCAATGATTCCTGAGCCTTGAGTGCCAGAGTGTTTTTGTACATGTGTCCATTTGGACTTGGATCCACAACTCTATATTTTCAATTACTTTATCTGTAATGGTCTATACCTGTTTCAACCAGAAGTTACCTTGATAAAGGTTAAGGACTCCTATTGAGACTTTAGGCGAGAGTAGCATGGAAGAATGGGGAAATAGTAGGACCCACAGGATCCTGGAAACCTACAAGAACTTTATGGCAGGCAGATCTTGGTCCTGGGGTCCTCCTCAAACTAAGGCACCAGCCAAGGAGAATATAGGCAGTAAACTTCAAACCCCTACCAAGACCTAGCTGACGAACATGATATTCTCCACCATTGAGTGGAGAGTGAGATCTGACTCTCACACGAACTCTGGTGCCCCTTTTCTGACCAGGTCCCCTGGATGGGGAGGCCTGGAGGCACTCAGAGGAAGGATGGCAAGTTACCAAGAAGAGACTCGATATTCTAAGAACATATATAGTGGGAGGAGGTCTCCCTCAATCACAGACATAGGGGAGGGGAGAAGGGGGGAAGTGCAAGGGAGGGAAGAATGGGAGGAAACAGGGGAAGGGCTAACAATCGAGACGTAATATGAATAAATAAATAAAAATGTAAAAAAAAATAAAAAAATATAAAAAAGAAAAAAAAGAATAAGGACTATACTTGTCAAAGATTTCAAAGGAAATGAATCAATATGAGTAGGTCCAATAATATTTGACATTCTGAAAGGTAAAAATAGAAATCATTAGAAATATTAAATGCCTTATTGTTTCTTAAGCTGAGTGAGGTAACACAGATCCAGAAATTTAGATATGATATCAATTCACTTATAAGTGGACATAAACTATTAGGTACAGGACAACCATGCTACAATTCACAAACCCAAAGAAATCAAGGAGGCACAACGATGTTTGGATCTCATGTAGAAGAGGAAACTAATAGTCATCTGAAGCAGACGTACAATAAAAGATCCTCCAGAGGAATCTCTAACCTTGATGTCAAGCTGTACTATAGAGCAACAGTAATTAAAATAATATAGTACTGGCATAGCAATAGGCTGTTTGATCAATGGAAACAAATTAAAGACCCATAAATAAATCCAAACATCTATGGACACTTGATTTTAACAAAGAAGCCAAATATATATAATGAAAAAAGGATAAAATCTTTAACAAATAGTGCTGGCTTAACTAAATGTCTATATGTACAAAAATGCAAGTAGATCCATATTTATCACCATGCACAAAACTCAAGCCCAAGTGGATTAAATATCTCAAAAAAAAAAAAAAAAAAAACAGACACACTAAATCTGTTAGAAGAAAAAGTGGGAAAGAGCCTTGGACTAATTGGCACAGGAGACAACTTCCTGAAAAGATCACCAACAGCCAAGGCTCTAAGGTCAGAAATTAAAAAATGGAACCTCACAAAAGTGAAAATCTTCTTTAGGGCTAAGGACACTGTCAACAGAACAAAGCGAGAGCGTATAGACTGGAAAATTTCTTCACCAACCCTATATCTGACAAATGGTTAATATATAAAGAATTTAAGAAATTAAAAACCACCAAACCAAAGGAACTGTGGTACATTTACACAATGGAATACTTTTCAGCTATTAAAAAAAAAGGAAATCTTGAAATGTGTAGGCAAATGGATGGAACTGGAAAAGATCATCCTGACTGAGGTAAGCCAGACCCAGAAAGACACCCATGCTGTATACTCACTCATAAGTGGATTTTAGCCACATAATACAGGATAACTACACTACTACACAAAGACTGAAACATCATCCAAGGACCATGTATGATGTGGACTTAGACCCACTGCTCAGATGTAGTAGTAGCACAGTCTCCTTGTGGATCCCATGTGTGGATATTAGGGACTACTTTGGGCATGCACTCTGGCCACCAAACTTAGGTGACTTCCCTCTGGCAAGATCACTTTCCCAGGCTAGAGAGGAAGAGGTTACAGGTAGTACAGATGAGACTTGAAGGCTGAGGTCGGATGTTAAAGGAGGAGGGCTCCCCTTTCTGAGTACTAAAGGAGGATGAGAGAGGGGATGAGGGAGGGAGAGATGGAGGGGGCTACAATCAGGATGTGAAGCATTTAAAATGCAGAAGAAGCAGGTAACTTACATTGTTAAACCCACTACCTGGGAATAGCTCAGAGATGGGCTGAGACATGAATGTGTAGGCATAGACAATGTTTCTTGTTGGCTACATAATCCCTATGAATTACTACTGATGCCATCCTTCATAGGACATATATGAAGATTTACAGATGTCTTTCTTTTCTGCTTATACAAAGAGCAGAAAACCAGCCTTAACTGCTCTGTACATCACTTAGACCTTATACACTTATAATTTTAGGACTGTATAATGCTTGAGAGAAATTATATGCTTCCAGAACAAAGAACCAGACACTGACATTGGATCAGACCTGACAGGATGCATTCCTCTCAGCATGCTGGACACTGAAAGCATGTGCTGTTAAGGATGCGGAGAAATGGGAGCAGTCATTCATTGCTGGTGGGAATGCAAACTTGTACAACCATTTTGGAAATCAGTCTGGCACTTTCTCAGAAAACTTGGAATAGGGCTACCTCAATACTCAGCTGTTCCATTCCTTGGCATATACCTGATGGATGCTCCGCCACACAACAAGGGCATTTTCTCAAATATGTTTATAGCAGCCTTATTCATAATAGTTAGGATCTGGAAAGAACCTAGAAGTCCCTCTGTCAAAGAATGGATTTTAAAAAACTGTGGTGCATTTACAGTATAGAATACTACTCAGCTATTAAAAACAAGGATATCTTGAAATTTGGAGGCACATGGACGGAACTAGAAATGGTCATCCTGAGTGAGAGATCCAGACCCAGAGAGACACACATGGTATAAACTCTCTTATCAATGGATATTAGCCCAACATGGATGTGCTCTGAGACTCTTCTCTCAGAAGGAGATCGGGGGAGAAGATGGGACTTGGTATTGGACTGCAGATGAGAGGAGTATGGAAGATTGTGGATATAGAAGGACCTAGAGTGTCCAGCAACCCCACAAGAAGACCATCGAGGCTGATGGATCTAGACCCAGGGGGCTCTGCACAAACTGCTATACCAACCAAGGACAATGCATGCAGTAAATCTGGACTCCCTATTCAGATCTAGTAAATGGACAGTTCATTCTTCATGGTTGTGGGGAGAGCAGTGACTGCCTCTTACATGAACTCTGGTGTCCCCTCTTTGACCCCTTCCCTTTGTTGAAAAAGCCTAGTGGCTTATTGGTTTTACCATAAGCATAGATTTATCAGTAATTAAGATCATTGCCTCCCCTGGCTGTAGTCATAGATTAACTTTCTTTGTGAATCTCAAGATTTGGGAACTCTAATTATGTGTGTTTTATTAACTCTTGGTTTTGTTCTTATGATTATTGTGATGAATTGTATACTTTATGCTACATTATAAAATCCTTTTTGTTTAACATTGAAGTCTCCAGGATTTTTTAAAAACTTTTCAACATTTTATCAACGAGACTTACAAAGAAATAACTGATATTTAAATATGTTGTTCTTAGCTATAGAATATAATTTTTTAACTAATAAATAAAGTCATACAGTCTGTGAAATGTTGCATATTGTATATATATAATGTATTAGGTATCTTTCAGCTATGTTGCAGGTGATCCCCTTGGCTTGCACCAAATCGATGAATCATTCTTACCTAAAGGTTGTAATTAGAATGTGCATTCAGTATTAGACATATTTCTATTGGCAATATATATTTTGCTTAGCTCCTTTCTGGTTTAGGTGAATCTCATTATTATACATAGCATTTGGTGTATTCATTTTGCAGAGGTTGTTTACTAAGGATTTCTCACAAACACTTGATTGCTTCTGATATTCAGAAATTCCAAAGAAAGCCCCATAGTGCATGGATATTTGTATTTTCTGCTTTTGAGTAAATAGCCACAAATGAGCCTGTAATTTTTGCTATGCTTTCTAAAGATTATTCAGTATCTTCCAAAGTGGTTTTATACTGCAGGCTTATTATCTATTTATGAGTGTTCCAGATATTTTAGTGTTTGCAAGAATATGTCCATATATTCATCCTGTTTTCTCTGCTCTTGACTATGGATGTGATGGGGCTAGCTTTCTGAAGTTCATATCTTGATACCCCATCATAATAAGCTTTAACTTGAAATTAGAACGTGAGTAAAACCCCCTTTCTCTTAAGAGGAATTGTGTTAGAGTATTCTATTATAGCGGCAGAAAAGTAATAATACAAAGATGAATTTATTAATTTCTTTTCTATTTCAAATGGTAGACCTCATATGCAAATAAATTTTTCTTAAGTGCATTTTGTTTAACTTATTTTCATACATTTATTGAGTTGAATAAAGTTTTAAAAAGAAGTACATGATGCTTTAAAATTTCCACTCTTTAATTATATTTGTCAGAAAAATTTTGCATATGGTTCACAATTCAAAAACATAAATTGTGCAGAATAAATTTGTTTCTTATTGCTGTTCATCACTAGTTAGTTCTAATCTTGGACATAACTCATGCTAGTAATTTTTATTTTCAGATAGATACACTTTTTTCCAATTGCCTCATTCTCTTACAAATTTATTTAACACCCTTCCATCTGATATCAGATTTGTGTAGTGGACCACCATTATGCTTTGGATGTCTTTCTCCCTCCTGTCCTTAAGCTTTCTGAAATAACAGCTTATTAATTATTATCCAAATACCTAGGCCATATAGCTAGACTCTTCTGTGACTAGCTCATAACTTTAAATTACCCATTAATCTAACTCACATTCTGACAATTGGCTGGATAACTGAGCTCAGGCATCATACATTTGTTCTCTTTACATCTTCCTGGCTGATTCTCAGGCACCTGGCTCTATCCCAGAATGCCTTCTCCCGTTCAGATATCTTACTTATTTCCTGCTTCAACCATAAAGCATTGGTTTCATAACTGACAGGTGTTGCATCCATAAAATTTACAAGAGATCCTTATACAGTAATGAGTAACATAATTGAAATCATTTTGGTACTAAAGTGTACTTGAGTTGACCTGAAATTCACAGTATATGTGAGACAGGCCTTGATCTTGACCCTGCCCTCTCCATCCCTTTATACTTACATAATAAGCATGTGTCACCATGCCTGGCAAAGATATTTTGTTAAAATGTGAAGGAAGAGTAAGAGCTCATGCTTAAGGTACAGATTTATTATCAAACATTAGTGGTTTACAAGGAAGAAATAACTTGAAACTTGTTTTGAAAATGAGTTAAATGTGTAGAAATATTTTTACTGTAAACTCTGTCTCACTATCACAGGGTTTTTTCTTATAGTGATGTCCAACTGTGTCAGCACCATAATAGATTTTGAAACCAAATATTGTATATTCTAAAATCTACATTTTTTCTAAAATTATTTAAGACACCATAGAACAACATCTGCGTATACAAATCACTAAAAAATGAAATAGCTAAATAAAATGAAACTACAGTTTAAATGCCTAGATATACATAAATAAAATATTTAGTTGTCTACATAGAAATTAAGATACTTAATACACATTTAGTTTTATATTATTGAATTACTACACTGGCTGTGGCATTCAAGCAAAAAAGAGTCACAGGCAGAAAATTTTATACCTATCATGATCTTTTAATTTGTCGATGAAAGTGAATATACTTTTAATATTAAGAACAATGTTAGATATACGATTTTTAACAGACGTGCTTTCTTTACCTAAATGTTTGCTCTTCAGTTCTTAGGTTTTCGTTATTTAAATTATGACTGTTATGATAAACTGTGTAATGTTTTAAACACTTAGCAGATTTTTGTTGATATTATAACTCAATTTAAATCTAAGTTCATAATAGATGTGGTCACAGCTCTCGCTGCTTCCTGCCATTCCTTGTCTTTCTGCTGATTGATAATCAAGGCACTGTTGTAAAGCATTAAAAAATTTTACATAGGCATTGCCAATCTTGCCATGGTTTCCAAACAATCTGAAATTTATTGCTAAATAGTTTTACTCTGACTAATGGGGTGGAAAAGGACCAAAAGGTAATATTGTAGTTCTCATGCTTTGTCAAGAAACATTAATGACATTGGAATTAAAACAGTAATAAAGTAAAGATACTCTGTTAGTAGGCATTTTTTTAATATTCTGAATGTTGCCTTGTATTTATTTCCTTTCCTTGTCTCTATTATTGAAGGGTCTTTCTCCATTTCTTTCCTTTGTCTTTTCCCTCAGAATTATTTTTGTACTACCCCATCCAACCTTCTCTGGCCATGTATGCTCTGGTCAGTCAGATCACTGCCTGGGTATTTTCAGGGCTATGATTGGAATGGTCATTTAGCATGAGCTTTGGTTCAAAGTTAAAGCTCTTGGTAACTTCCAATCTCCTCTCCTATAGGTGAGTAGGAATGAGGAACATGGTTACTTTAAACTCAGTCAGTTCAATCTTCAGGCATTTTTAGTTGTGCCAACAATGTATCTATGTTAGTTTTGTTTTTGTTTGTTTTTCCCATCGTTTAACAAGGTGAGAAGTGAGAGCAGGGGAATTGTACATAGCTGGAGTGTCTTGTCCTCAGACATATTTTACTTTCTAAATGCCTTATGATTGATTTGTTTAGGACAAAGGTGTTTCTCCCTCCTTCTTAAAGGTAAGTCCTGGTAATCTCTTACATGACTTTAAAGTTACAATATTAAGAAACCATTTCAATTTTGCAATAATATTTTCCAAAATAAATCCTTTAACAATTTTGTAGCTCTTCTTTGATTAACACTTCTGTGCCTAAAAAAAACTTTTCATCTATTCATAGAATTCTAAGTTGAGAGCACTTTTCTGAAACACTTCACAAATTTCATTGCATTTTCTACTAATTTGTTTGGATAAAATTATCCTTTCATATTTTATATTTGTGCCACTGTATATAATATGTGTTTTCCCTATCTAAATTTTTCATATTTATTACTCCTCTCAAGCAATTTAAATTTGATATGCCTTGGAGATGTTTTCTTTATATCAAAATTTTAACTCATTTATTTTATCAATATGTATCTAATTTACACAAATTTAGTATAAATTGCATTTACGATAATGCTGTAGGCTGCTGAAAAGTTGAAAGTAAATTAGATTTCATAGCAAAATCATATAACATCAGATTCAGTGAATTTTTCACATATAAATTTATTTTTTGGCTGCATGACCTACTAACTATATTTTATAATGAAAATATTATTCCTCTTGGTTAAGGTATTTATGCAGAGGATGTTCTCTTAATTTTCCATGTTGACTCATTTGTTATAGTTATTAAAATATTTGATTATTTGTCAATGTGTTTATTCGCTATAGAATGTTTGCAGAATTCAAGTTCTGTATCAGGTCCTAAGTTTTGTGATGCTGAAATCACCACGGTCAAAAACTAGCAGGGACCTTAAGTTCACATATATATTCAGCTGTGAAAACTCATCAAGCAAGTAGTCTGCATCCAATCCATGCTGTGACCAGATTGTCTGTATAAAGAGTTTCTTATGTTAGATACATAGTGACATCATAAGAATAGCTGCCATTATGTAAAAAGATCAGAAAGCTCTTCTGATGCCGTAGCATCTGAGAATGAACCAGTGGACGGTCCAAGTAATGATGCTAAGGTGAAGGAGAGCAACATTTTTCACAGTCGTGGAAATTAGAGCATGCTAGTGTTTTAAAGCACTCAACTATTTAGTAAATCTCATTGGCTAAATAAAGTGTAAAATACATCTACATCATAGTAGTAAATTAACTCATAACCAAGAAAACTCAGAAAAATGACATTGAAGACTCAACTATATTTGAGTTGGCTCATATTTCAAGACTGCTGAGATAGTTGTAATAGTAGATGATTAGAGAAAAAACACTAAAACAAATTGTAATAGATCATTTCTAAAATGTGTATAATAACTATAAAAATATTGTATGAATTCATGTTTATTAAATGTTTTTATACAAATGTGTTACTACGGTTCTGGTACTACTGTAGCTGTCTAGCTGTGATGGACTCAATACTAAAACCTACACACAGTACCTGTTCTTGCATTTTTACAGCTTCATGAAATACTTTGAATTTTTAGAATGAGCCCAGCATCTCCCCTCTATTTTCTCTTTGTATGTATATTGCCATATGAAAGGTGATATTCTTGGTTTTTGTATTTTTCTGTAGATAATATGGGAGACTATGAATATTACCTCATAACAAAATAACACAATTATTCCCACATGACTGACTGTAATCTACAGTCATTATGACTATCTCATTTACATGCATCTGTATGAATTTATATAACCAAGTTAATAAAATGAAAATATTACTTAAAATATCAGTGGAAACTTGCATAATTTTGCTATTAACAATGTTTCTATAAACATAATTTTATCAAAACCAATAGTTTAAAAGGTAATTGTATTATCTCATTACACTGTCTTTATGGGATAGGTAAGACAGGCATTAAAATGCCAGTCACACAAATTATGCACACGTATGAAATTAAATAATATTCCACAGCAATGAAATTGTAGACTTGCATCAAAATTAAGTTATTTTCCATTAGACTAGTTAACTTGACTAAATTAAATTTTCACTGGGTTTTGTTGCTTTGTAAAATACAAAACTTAGAAACACAAATGTGATAAACCAGGTTTCAACATGAAGTATAATTTCAGCCTCAAATTTTATTTTTTAAACAAATGTTTCATTTGTTTTTAAGGCATAGTTTTTTATCATATGTTTTAACCTTAATGTGAAGGTTAACTTAACACATTAGAATATTAACACATCTAATAAAGTATTGTTTCATCTTGCCTCACAGACTTTTGGGTGGTTCCATTATTCAGTTAGTCTAATGAACAAGCCAGAGTAAGCATGTGCTCACATTTCTAGGACCTTTTTGGGCATTGTAAGAATATGCAATGATGCAGTATAATTAAGTACATCCTTAAGTAATTTCATATCTATTTTAGATGTGAATAATCATCAGTGCCAATTATTGAGTTTTACATGAGCATGTGTTGGCTGCAGAATTCTGCCAAGGCATCAAATCTGTGTCATTTCTCATAAGAAGGAAGATAAAACTTAAATTTCAAAAAAATGTGGAAGCAAGACTACAGTGCATATAATTTGAAGGAATGTCTAGCCCTAGAGTGTTACTGTGGCCCCTCCTCCACTGAAATTTGTTATTGACATGTTTGCATTATGTTTCTATTTATTAAACAACTTTCATGGGGAAAAATCAAAACATCTTATTGGATGTTACTGTAATAAAAATGCAAAAGGAAGAAGAGGAGGGCTGGAGAAATGGCTCAGAGGTCAAGAGCACTGCCTGTTCTTCCAAAGATCCTGAGTTCAATTCCCAGTCAACCACTTGGTGCCTCAAAGCCATCTATCGTGAGATCTAGTGCCCTCTTCTGGCCTGATGGCTCATATGTGAGCAGAACACTGTATAACAAACTAACAAACAAATCTTTATTTTAAAAAATGCAAAATGAAAATTAAATGCTGCTTCACAATTAGTTACTCCACAGATAATAATGCTAAAACAGTGATTTACTCTAGGAACATACAATTTAAGGTCAAATCTCATTCTTTTCTCATATATTATATCCCAACCACAGTATCTTCATCCTTTACTTTTTGCAGATTTTCTTCTCTACCTCTCCTTTCAACAGATTCACCTCCATCTCCAAAAGAGCAGGTCTCCCAACATCAACCAAACACAGAACAACAAACCACAAGACTAGGCACATATCTTCCTATCACGACTGACTAAGGCAAACCCACTCAGGGTCCCCACAAGTAGCTTAGGGAATCAAGGACACCCTCAGCTCCCATAATGGCGATTCCTATAAGAATGCTAAGCTACTCAGCCACAATATATATGCAGAAAGCCTAGATCAGTCCCCATACAGGTCCTAAGATTTCTTGGAGGCCCCATGAGTTCATCTCTATTGATCTCCTGAGCTGTGTGTGTAGTGAGGCTCCATCTCAGAGGTATCAACCAATTTCTCAGTTTTAGAAAAAAACCAAACCAAACCAAAAATCAATCAAACAAACAAACAAAACAGTACATTATACCTTTGATGATGGTGTTTTTTTTCTGTATTTTCCTTTTATGGAAAAAAATATCTGAGTGAGACAGTGTGAAGGGGTCATTTATTAACTCAGTGTTGAATAAGCATTAATCTACTTAAATTTAAACTATATGAAAAAGTTTAATACTAGAAAGATTCAAACACTTTACATTTATACAAAACCTCAAGAAGTTTTACTAAGCAGGATATTATTGCCTAACTAACCTAAAAACACACTGGTATTAATAACAACACTAAAGATATTCAAAATATCAAAAGTTTTACTGATGTTGGACAATTAGGGGAAAAAGACATTTCACTCTGTCTTTTAGATGGCTACAATAGAGAGTTCTTATAATTTAGGGGAATTTGAAGAGACTGGAACGGGCTTGGGTCTTAATTGACTCATCTTGTTTCGTATTTATTGCTATTTTATCTACCTTGTTATTTATGGTCAGTTCTCTTGTTCTTGACTGTAGTCTGTGGAGCTCTTAGACTTAATCTGTGTTTTTGTTTGTTTCATATAATTACTTTTACCTCACTTGAGGCCATCATTTGGTGAGGCTTCAGTGTGCATCATGATAGAGCATGTCATGAGAAATATTTGCATATAACATAGAAACAGAAAATATTCTTACAAAACCTGAGTGGTTGGATGAGGACACTGCTTAGAATTTATTACTCATGTTGTGTTCTCAGAGGACCTACATTGACTGTTGGTTTCTAACACTCACGTTACCAACTGCACTATAATGTAATATCTATGCAAAGATATATATGTGTATATGTCATATATATTTGCATCTTTAAGAAATGACTTGTTTGACATTGCTACCTATTGAGCAAGAGTGATACTGTGAAACTATGTGTTAGATGTCAGTCAATGAAAGAGTATAGGAAGAAGATGACTGCTTTACTTGATGTCTACAAAACCTACTTTTGAGCACAGCATCAGTTAACCTTCTCTTTCTGACTTTCATGTTTTCTTATCAGAGTCCTGCCACATTGACTTAAGTATGTTGAAAAGGACCAGATTAAAAGTGCGTTTGGATAGAATCATTTTATGTTCTCATTTATCTGTGTTTGTTGCATGTGTAAGATCAGTAGCAGATGGAAGATTCTTTGAATATACTTGAAACCACAAGCATCCCCTCCAATGTGTATGAAGAATTAGATTAGAATTTGGAAAACAAGTTCAAAGAGATGAAATGCAGACACTCATCAAAACTTTCCTTCTAGATTTTTTACAACTGATGTTCAGTTTCCAGAATATCAAAATAACAGTTTCAATAGGATGATACAGAAATTATATCATTAAAAGGGTGAATGCTAACTTAGAAAACACGTCTGTTTTTTATAGCACTGTCAGTTTCATTCTCAATTCTAACATTCACTACTTTATACTAAATGATTTAGTTCATTATCTAAATGGAATAATATGGAAAAAAACTCACAGGATGTCATTAAGTTCCTTGATTTACAACAATCTGTATATGATAAATCTTCTGCTTAGTGTCTGCCACTTAAGAACACATATACACACACATGCATTATGCATGTACACACACACACACACACACACACACACACATACACATACACATATGAATACACATATCTTCAGCTGCAGCTGTCACTGCAGGCCAGTACAGTGATGGTACTCTAATTAAATATCTAGATGTAAATTTCATTAATCATGATCTCATACAAATTTTATTTCTCATTACATTAGCATTGTTAATACACCCTTGCCAACACACAGTACCCTGCAATAATTGTCATCTTTATTTTATTGCCGATGAAACTGAGAATCAAATAAATTATTTATGTGTAATTATATTATCTCCCTAAATAGGTTGCAAATTTCCTGAAGGTAATAAACAACATTTTCTACTTTGTTTGTTAGGTTTTCTTTTTCATATTATTATTATTTAATGTCCTTCAGAGGACATAAAAAGAACACAAAAGGTATTCCAGAGAATGAGGCAAGTAAAGATTAATATGAGTTCCACTGTTTCGGGGTCTCTGTTCTTGGCATTGATGACTATTACATTTAATTTCTTTGCCAACTTGACACAACCAACAGTCACCTGGAAAATGTCAACCTTACTTGAAGAATTTCCACTGTCAATTCTACATGTAGTTATGAACATGAGTGATTGTTTTAATTGATGATTGATATGATAATATTCAATGCATTGTGGGCGGGGACATTCCTAAGGATGTTTGCCTGGGTGGTGGCAAAAAGAGAGTTGAGCAGAATCCAGTTAGCCAGTCAATAGGCAGTATTTACCATTTTTTTCTCCTCAAGTTGTTGCTTTAATTACTGCCTTGACTTTCTTTAAGGCTGGACTATAACCATAAGGGTTAAAAAAAAATCACAGTATTAAATTGCTTTCAGGTAGTGTATTTTATCTCAGCAACAGAGGAATAAACTAAAACATTTTGTTAGCAGATCCTAAGTATGTGAGCCGTATTGTAAAAATAAGGAACCTGTCAAAGAATTTATCTGCAAATTATAAACCAGCCTGTTCAGTACGGAATATGTCTCATCTAACTGCAAATTCAGCTTTGTTTTGCACCATCAATAGAACCAAATCTAACTGGTTAAATGAATGACTATGAGCAATCTGTTGAAGGAATCACACATTTCTGTCTAATAACAAAGGCATGTCTATAATGGGATAACAATTGAGATATGGTCCCAATAAATTAATTAAAAAAATAAAAAAACATAAAAGAGAAAAGAAAAAAAGAGTCAGGATAATAAATAATAAAAGTAGTATTTGGAACATTAACATACAAAGGAAGATAATATTTACAGTAGAGAAAGCCTGTATCAAAAACAAACATCAAAATAGAGGGAAATATTTACATTTATGGCTTTCAATCCTTTCTGCCACCTCCTAGAATATCAAAGCAGGAAATATGAGGGTTTAGATCTTCAAATATTCTGATTGACACAGGTACCATTGTCAAGATTGGACTTCATGTGACATTCCAAAATTTAAAGAGGATTTTTGGGTTACTGGTAGTTGTTTGACCAATCTGTATGATGTTTGCCACTGAAATAATTACTACCAAAGAGTTAACATGCAGAAGATAGGTAAAGAACTCTACAAGCATTACACAGATTTTCACTGGTGCTTTTCTTCCGACATGATTAGAAGGCCAAATATCAATGAGACAAAATAGTCAAAATTGCAAATATTTTATTAACATAATGGTTGATAATGAAAAGAAGGGAAGACTCATTAATTTCTCATCAGTAGACCCATGGTTCTGTGCACTCAAATGAGTATCTATGAAAAATCCAAAGTTTTACTGGATGTGTAAAAAGAATGTATGAAGTCATGGATTCTATAAATGAGTCTACTACCACTACTTTGCTAGACCAACATAATTCCTAATCACATTCCAGATCTCATTGATATACTTACGTACAATTGCAGCCATCACTCCACATCATAACAACAATAACAGCTCCCTACAAATAAAACCAAAACCAAAAAACCTAAAACATCTCTTTACAGAAAATGACGATCACTAGAAAAACCATAACGAGACACAGCCAAGAAACCAAAATGACTTGGTGAGCCCAACCTCAATGGATACATCTGTATCAAGGCTTTTGTATCTATGGCTCAAGGGAATATTACAAAAATAGATCAGAAAACTTCGAAAAGATAGAATATCAGGATAGCTGCTATGAAACACTCTTTCGTAGAAATAACTGCATAAACAATATGTGAAAAATGGCAACATCAGTAGACATGCTAATGAAGAAATGGGGAAATGGCTATACGTATCATTGTAAGATGAAGAACTGCTAAAAACAATTTACTACTGAGGAAAAGAGATTTAGCCTTTTCAGGATGAGGAGCCTGATTGGCTGTCCAATGCAGAGGGGTCATCATTGAAACCATAAGCATACACACATAAATAACAAAAACAGACTCACCAGGTCATATTTGTATATTTATGCATACACACATATGCATAAGTATCAATAATACTCAAAGAAAGAAGGCCAGCAATATAAGAATGAAAGGATGCAGTTAAAGGTGTTTGAGTAAAGGAAATTCAGGAGATACAGAAATGAAAATGGGCAAAGTGATACAATTATAGTTCAAATAAAAACTGTATTTTAAAAAGTGAGGTTAGAATGAGACACCGATTTAATAGAACTGGACATGTTAAAAAAGTTTTCTTTCACTAATAGATTGTAGCTAGTAGCTGAGTGTCCAGTTAGGGTGTAATTGTCTTTTTCTAGTAGGAGTAGTGAGGAGTAATAAATAGTGCACACCCGTTGTTGATGCTTTCTTAAGTATCTACAGAGTTATCTCTGGGGAGTAGGTTATGCTTACCATCAACCCTTATGCACATACTAAACACATGCACAAAGTACTTCAACAAAAACTGTACTGAGGCTCAAAGTAACAATTGTAATAGTTTCTACACTAATCCTATAAGAAAATTATTTATATCCAGCACTACTAAAGATTGAGTACTGTACTTGAATTTTAGAATTTGAACCCTAACTACTATTTTATGCTTAAAAATTGTTTCTGGAAAATTATTGCTATAAATTATCATTATTACATACACTTTCAAATTTACTAGAGAGTCCTTTGAGACAATTATTTCACTTGGAATTTGACTGGCAGATCTGTGAAAATAGTTAACTATTTATTATTTAATTTCATAACCACTTTGAGCTTTTCATTTATAATAATAGTAATTATTATTAATAAACCATATTGCATAAGAGCTGGAAAACATAACCTAAGATTCATGAAGTTATGTAATTTCAATGTTTAAGGAACCAGTCATTTAGCCTCTACTATGTATAAAGCATTTTGGCAGCAATAGCAGGGAATATATTTGATATAGGCATTTTCTCTGTTCTGAATAAAATATTCATGCAGCAATAACTATAATCCTCATTGAACAAGAAGAACAATATTATAGTTATGGTATAAACATCGTGGATACATAAAATTCTCACTACTTGACTGTTGAAAAGACTTAACCTGCAGTCCAAAAACGTAACACAGCTTGAACATTAACACAGTGATGTTTGACCTTGAATTCAGTGATGCAGGAAAATATAAGTGTGTGTATCTTTTCCACATGTGTGTTGACGTGTAACTTTCACCTATATAGCATATGTATATACACATATATTCATAAATATGGAGACACATAAGACATATGACAGTATTAATTGGGTGTCTATAGATACTTTATATGTCACATAGTACAACAAAGAAAATGAATTGAAGAGATAGATAATAGATAATTCAAAAGCAGAGTAATGAGGACACATGCTAATCATTTCAGCTTCAGTGGAGAATGTTTTACGAATACAAGTAGAATTACTGAAGCTCTCAATCAGGTAGAGAGTTCAGTGCTTGAGAAAAGGCATAACAGTGGCTCCCAACACAATCTACTCAAAACAAATGACGGGAGTGGAACTATCAACCCCCATTTTTATTTTTATTCCATATTTTCCCCTGACAAGATGAAAACCTCAATATTATAGTTGTTTCCCTTCTCTATCCTATAATGGAAAGAGGCTGTTACATAAGCAAGTGAAGGAGAGAAACCTGTTCTTTAGGATCCCAAGTGTGGGATCGAATGGTCTAGTAAGAGAACAGGTGATGTTAATTCACTAGAAGAGCAACCACCTTGTGCAGGAGCTTAATTGCTACCAGATGAAAAAGATTCTGTGAACAGACTCTGGGAGGAGGTATATAAATGAGCCCAGAATTGGCAGCGGGGTGGATTGGAGACTTGGGATAGATTTGGCTGTTCATCGCTGCCCTTCAAGGGGCTTCTAGAGAAATCTGCTTGAGGGAAGGCTTCAGAGCTCCAGCTCCTGCTGGCCCTGGGGTCTGGTTACCCCCAGTTCCAGTGGAAGAAATCCTGCAGCTCCCAACCAGAAGAATCGTTCCTCAGGACCGATATCCTTAAGGTTTGTTGTTGTGTCAATTAATCCTCATTTCCTACAGTTTTGGTTAATCGGGTTATAATTGATGTAGGCTCGGTCAAATAACTTGTTAATAAAATGTTTTGGTTAAGAAAATTGAGTCTACAAGCAAGACTTATTTTTTTTGTTGTTCTCTTTTATTCTTTCAAGAAAAAGTGATAGGATGTCATTGCAGCAGTGCCAATGGCCTATAGTAATTCTCTTGATTAACCATAGAAATTTTGCTTTCTTCACACAATAATTCACTAAAGCCTTAAATTTCACCCAACTTCCATGTACAAAAGTCCCAGTAATTTAATCCCAATTCCTAACATCTGAGAGGCTTTTTCCAGAAACTGATGGGAGCAGATACAGAGAGTCACAAGCAAATATTAGGTAAAGCTCCAGGAACACCACAGAAGAGAGGGAAGGCATGTGGGAGCTAGGGGTCTGATGATACCAGGAGAACACAGCCCACAGAATGGACTGAGCTGGGCTCATATAGGCTCAGAGATGAAGCAACAGTCGCAGAACCTAGATGGGTCTTAATTAGGTGTCTGCATATGTGCTATGGCTGTACAGATTGGTGTTCTTGCTGGACTCCTTACAGTGAGAGTTGCAGGTGTCTCTGACTCTTTTGCCTGCTCTTGGGACTCTTTTCCTGCTAATAGGTTTCCTCATCCAGCTTTGATGTGAGTATTTGTGCCTGGTCTTATTGTAACTTTTCGATGGCTTCTTTGGGTGATATCCCTCAGAAGCCTGATATTTTATCAAGGAACTAGGAAGGAGTAGATCTGAGAGAGAAGGGAGGTAGAATGGGGCTTGGAAAAATGGACGTAGAAGAGGCTGCTATTAGGAGGTAATGTATGAAGGAATAATAATAATAATAATAATAATAATAATAATAATAATAATAATAACAATGAAATTTCCACTACAGTAATATAAATGTTTTAATGACTGTAGCTTATTTACATGCTAATATCAAATGCTTTCCAAGATGAAGGGTTGTTTTAAATTTACAAAATGCAATACACTAGACTTGCAAAACTACATTTAAGGGTTAAATGAGATGTATATTAAAATCAATCTCTTTGTTTTAAGAAAATCTACAGAATTTAAATAACTTATTCTCATTATGGAATTGTCAATAATCAAAAAGTAATGCTTAAATTATCATACTGTGATTTTGATCAAAGTATATGATATACTTTGATGTCATATCACATGGGTTATATAATCATTCTATTAATCAGGAAGAAATTGTGATCAAACAACCTCTGACTAGCTGTCATACATATTACTTTGTGGAATATATATATAATATATATTAGTTATGCAGTAACTGTTAAAAATAGCTACAAACTGAAGTTTCCAAAAGGTATAAAATCAAGTAGCACCTTTCTTACAATGAAAATAATTCTGTTATACATAATTCAAAGTGACTGGCTGATTGACACATCTGAACTGTGATTCCAGCTCATGCATACATATTCAGCAATAATTGAACTCAGCTGAATGAGTGATCTCTGTTTGTTACAACAATTTTTAAAGTGTTGGTAGAAGCATATACACTATAACTTTGTAGATAAAACAGGGTTACAGTGATTCTTGGAACTAACATATGTTTTAGCATACAGTGGATCATGTAGGTCTATTAGAGTTTTTTTTTTTACATTACAAATTATTTGTAGACAAAGAAGTCATTTACAAATAGTATATAATATTCATTTAGTATTTAAGATATTTAAGTAGAATTGAAAGTAGAATTCATCCAAAATAAATTCCATAAATATTCATGGATATCCTGCACATAATTTTGCAAAATGTACAATGTCTGTTGTATAGTCTAAGACTAAGACATATAAATGTAGAAAAAAAATATAAACAGACAAAAGAAAATAGTAAAATAACAATGAGCAATGAGATATGGCACAGATTCTAAAATTAGAAAAAAAAAAACAACCCTAAAAATCTCGAGTGGTTAAGAGAACTGTCTAATTTCTAAGGGGAGAACTGAACATGTTTTCTAACACCCATATTTGGTGTTTCACAACCCCTTTCCCATTCACTTCTTGCCTCCACAAGCAGTGCATTCATATTAGTTAGATTTATACACATATATACACACATATGTACATGCATGCCCATGTACACATACCCACATGCATAAAAGTAAAGTATATTCTCAAGATGAAAGATAATAATAGCAGATAAGCAGTTTAAGCACTGTTTCAAACTGTGATTCTACCTCATGCATACATATTCAGCAATAATTGAACTCAGTTGACTGAAAAATAAATAAATAAATATAAAAGGCATAAATTCATGAGGGAGATGGGATAGGAAGTAGGAGGGATGAATGAAGTATGAATATGACATTCATTGTATACCTATATGAAAGTTTGAAAGAATAAATTAAATACAAACATGTCATACTCAAATTATTGATACTTCTAGAGGCTGGGAAAATGTTGAGTGTTTGTGTTTCAATGCAGTACTGATATTCAATCAAAAGCCTTCACTTACCAGGAAACAGAGACAGAAGAGAGGACATACTAGTGGGACTCTAGATGTGAGATTCATGGGAGAAAGGCAAAGTAGTAGGACCCAGAGGGTCCTAGAAGCCTACAAATAGAACATTATGATAGGCAGATTTGGGCACAGGGGTCCCACTCAAACTAGGCACCAGACAAGGACAATACAGGCGGTAAACCTTAAACCCCTACCCAGATCTAGACAATGGACAGAACACTCTCCACAGTAGAGTGGAGAGTGGGATATTACTTTCTCACACACTCTGGTGCCTCACCTCTGACCATATCCCCTGGACGGGGAGACCTGATGGCACTCAGAGGAAGGACAGCAGGTTACCAAGAAGAGACTTGATACCCTATGATCATATAGAGGGGGAGGTAATCCCCCTCAGGAACTGTCATAGGGGAGGGGAATAAGGGGAAAATGGGAGGGAGGGAAGAATGGGAGGATACAAGGGATGGGATAACCAATGAGATGTAACAAGAATAAATTAATAAAAAAAAATTATGGACAAATAAAAAAAAAGAATTCAAAATCTACTTTTTCGTAAAACTCAGCACGTTGAACGTGATTTCATATTAAATTATAAGATTCTATGTGTGTGCATATAAACCAAAATTTATCATAAAATAAAGTCTTGCTGTCTATATGTGTACTAGTACACTGAGGATGAACTTGCTTAGATGTGTGCAGTACGTGTGGCTGCCTGAGAAATTCAGTCTCAATCTGTTCTGAACATTGCAGACAGAGAGATATAGAGACTAGACTTGGTATGACATTTGAAACTTCAAACCTACCCAGAGAAACTTACCTCCTCCCACAAGATAACACATCCTAATTCTTTCCAAATAGTCCCATTAACTGAGACCAAGCCTTTAAACATATAAACCTCTAGGTGTCTTTGTCATTCAAACTGCCACTTCCTTTCCCTTATAGCAATACCACAATGCAAAATACATTCATTCGAAGTTCAAAGGTCCCCATTGTCTTTCACAGCCAAACATTGGTTAAAAATCCCAAGTAGAAAGAATCTTCAGGGTATCAAGGGACTCTCCTAATTGTAGGCCCCCGTAAAATAAAAAATGTATATTACATACTTCAAACACACATGGTACGAGGTATGTGCTTATTCCGAAAAGAAAGAAAAGCAGCCTAGTGAAGAAATGCCAGAGCAAAACAAGATTGAGGAGCAGCAGGGCAAATTCTAAATTCCACAAGTCTTGTCCGAAGTTAAAGGGTTTATTAATGAGATGGTTCTTCTCTTGCAGCTTTGGTGACTACAAAACACTAGTCCCACAGTCCATGAAAAGCTTTCATTGACAGGCATCCCAAAACCTTGTTATCTGCAACATAGTGTGGTCTGCGAGAAAACCTAGGCTCTGCTTTCACAGATTTATGCTCTGACCTCTCCCAGCCTCTAAGGAGTCACTCCTCTGACTCAGTGGCTTTAAAGAACCTTGGAGGAAGCTTACACAACCAATTTATCCCAGTATCCTTGAAACCAGAAACATGTGGTCAAGAATGACAAGTTCTACTCACTAATGGGGATGGAATTTGGCACTGTTCAGGATCTGAATAAGCTTTCCTTTGTGATGCTTTCCTTTGCTGATTGGTTTCTTTTAATTCCCCTTTGCTGATTATGCTTTCTTTTAATTCATGTTCACAAATTGTAAACTTAGCAGGGTGTGGTCTTAACTCTGATGACAAGTTAATTCATTTTTATTCAGGCGTTTCTTTAAACTTTGCATCTCTTGTAGCATAACACTTGGCTCCAACACCCCTGGTTTCTCCCTCTCTGTCTCTCTGTCTCTCTGTCTCTTTGTCTCTCTCTCTCTCTCTCTCCCTCCCTCCCTCTCTCTCTCTCTCTCTCTCTCTCTCTCTCTCTCTCTCTCTCTCTGTGTGTGTGTGTGTGTGTGTGTGTGTGTGTGTGTGTCTGTCTCTCTCTCTCTCTCTCTTCTCCTCAACATGTGAATTATATATTTCTTTTCATGCTGCTTTCTTCTTTTCATTGAAGAGCTGGATAAGAGTGATCATTAAAAGCCATGTGACACAGTCAATACTATACTGCCTTGAAACCTCTGCCAATGATATTAATTGAAAATTCTTCAATTTAGCCTAGGATAGGAGAAAAGGCAGCCATATTTTTGGCAAAATATTATGAAAAAAGTGTTTAACCCAGTTTCTAATATTTATCCCCTCTGGAATCTCCTGAGGTTTGTAAATTCCCAATTGGCTTCAACACTACTGTCTTGCAAGCTCCTACTCAGATGGACCATAAAGCTCCTTAAAACTCTCCTTAAAGGCACTGTTCCAAAGTATACTTTATTTCTTAAACACTCAGCATGGTTAAGCCTATCACATAGGCTTGAGCCAGTTTCTATCTTAATGTTGTATTTCTATGAGGAGATACCATAACCAAGGCAACTTATAAAAGGAAACATTTAATTGGATTGTTACTTACAGAATCAAATGGTTAGTTCATTATCATTATTGTGGGAAGCATTTCAGAACATAAGCAGACATGGTGCTGGAGCAATAGATGACAGCTCACATCTGGTCCGCAAGTTGTAGTCAGAGAGTGAAGCTGGCCCTGGTATAGGCTTTTAAAAACCTCAAAGACTACCCTCAATGACACACCTCCTCTAACAAAGCCATCCTTACTCCACAAGGCCACACCTCCTAATCCTTATCAAATGGAACCTCTACCTGGGGAAAGGCATATACACATATGAGGTATTCTCATTAAAACTTTCACATTAGCTCATTAGGGTCATTATTATTCAAACTACCAAAGGGTATCTTGTCGAATGCAGAAGATGTAGGGATACTCTGGAATTTACATCCTGAGCATTGGTGTCACTGATGTGTACACCACCATTGCCAGCTTTTGATGAAGGTGTAGGGATCCACGCTCAGGTTCTAGTGCTTGTAAGACAAGTGCTTTATTGACTGTGCCATCTTCTTCAGTTAAGCTCACACAGATACGGACTGATGTCCTCTTAGTTCTAAACAGTATGAGAATAAAAATATTGGTGAAATAACAAAAGCCTTATTTTTACCTAAATTGGTCATGTGTTCTCAGAACATAACTTAAACTCTGAAAGGCCCAATTACTCTAACATTATAATTTAAAAAGTGGTTTATTTTTAAGTATTTTATCATGTAAAATATCCTATTAAATACAGTATTAAACACATTTTTAAAACAAAGCTAACAAAAATAATTTAAATTTAAATTTTAATTAACTCTGACTTCCCTGATTTTATTGAAAGATTCTGAAAATTTGTGAACGGATATATATATATATATAAATTATACATATAAAAAGAGGAACTTTTCTTTTGGGAAGCATCTAATTTAAAATATACACTGCATTTATGTATGTGTTTGCACGTAACGAATTAAATTGTAATGCTGCTACGTGTAAAAGTCA
This sequence comes from Acomys minous, assembly GCF_964271855.1. Classification (NCBI taxonomy): domain Eukaryota; kingdom Metazoa; phylum Chordata; class Mammalia; order Rodentia; family Muridae; genus Acomys; species Acomys minous. Next base: position 65,383,494 of record NC_140486.1, read on the forward strand.
AACCTGTCATCTTCAAGATTCAGGAGGAGCCCATGTACAATCTCTTTACTTGACCAAGAAAACAACAGCAACATTGTGCTTCTTATGTTTCTTTCGTGTGAGATAAACTGTCTGAGAGTAAGAACAGGTTTTAGCAGTACAACGTTTAGTAATTTTAAAGACAGATGCAAGCCTCATATGTATTTAAGTCATGTGTGCTTGCTGTACAGACAGACAAGAATGGCTCCAGCTATCCGTAATGGGCAACAAAAATGAAAAGGTAAACGCACTCAGAGCTCTGACTGTAGATTTTGTGATAGCAATCAGATCAGCAGTTTCAAATATCATTAGACTCTGCTTTCAGCCATTTTTGCAAATCAACTATTCCATGAAAAACTACAAATGAATGTAGTGGATGCATTAGAAGCACTGGGCCAATGTTGAAAAGATTTTGTGCTGAGCTTGGCTATTAGAAAAATTTAAATTCAAGGCTATATGGACAGGCAGCTTTCTGGGCATGTTGAAAAAAAATGTGGTAAAATGAAAGTTTTGATAGAGCTCTAGCAGGCCATAAACAAGGACGTAGATCCAACACACACAATTTATGCTTTTTCAAAGCATCCTCAATCTAAATGAAAAAAGAAATTTTGCCTCAAAATATCCATTAAATGTTTTTATGAAAAATGATTTGCCTCTATTTATGCTGTCTACAAGTTTTAGATTTATTTTACTTTATGAGTGTTTTGCCCGCATATATATCTGGTACACTTCATGTACTAAATCTAACCCCTTTGTCCACCTCTTCTCTACAAATGTAATTATCAATTTCAATAAAAATAATTTTTCTGTTAATGTTGAAATGTATGTAGCAGTATTGTTTCAGTGTAAAGTCAAAGGTTATCATCCAAATTTTAGTCACTAAAAACAGTTTGAAAGATAATTGAAATAAAAAAAATTCACTTAACTATATAGAACACATATGTTTCAACAGCGTTACTAATAATTTTTAACTTTATTAGCACCTTGGTTATCTGTTTCCTAACATTCACTTTTCATTTTGTCTGTCCTTTCTTTTTCTTTGTCGTATTAGCATTCTAGCGTCAGGAGATAATGGAGAAGATACATCCCCCAGCCATGGCCTTCCACATGAGGTATCTATCCTGCTCATCAGACAGAAGAGTCAGTCTAGGTAAGCCCAGTCTACATTGTCAACCTACAGAATCATGAGCTAAATGAATACTTAATGACTGAAGGCACAGAGCATTTGGGAATCTGGCCATGACTTCAGCAATAGATCACTGGTCCTCACGCCATTTTTTTTGAGTCGTGGTTATAACTTATGTTTTATACTTATTACTAAAAGGGAACTATAGTATATATAAGGTTGTTAAACCTTAATGTTATATTTTTAAAATTCTTCCATCTACCTACTGAACTATGGTTGTATTGCCAAATTAGTGTACAGTCACAAGATCCTCATTTATTTAAATAAACCACCATCAAGAACAATAGTATAAAATAGGATACTGTCCACTAATATACTCTTACTTATTAATAGCAAGATTACTTTTCTAAAGTAAATTTCCATGTCTCTCCAGGTTTCAAGTTTCACATAGACATCATTTTATAGGTTAATTTTAAGATATGTTGACTATAAATACTTTGGTTGTAAGGAGCAGATTCCGACATTTATAAGCAGTGTTAAATCTTTCTAAAGTTGCTCATTTTCCATTGTAACTTTTGGCCTTGAAGAGACTTGATACCCTATGAGCATATACAGGGGGAGGAGGTCCCTGTCAGTCACAGTCATAGGGGAGGGGAGTAAAGGGAAAATGGGAGGGAGGGAAGAATGGGAGGATACAAGGAATGGATAACAATTGAGATGTAATATGAATAAATTAATAAAATATATTTAAAAAAATAAAAAAATAAGTGCTTTCTATATTCCGAAGGTAAATAATATTGTTTACTAAAACACACTGGAGACTATAAATCCTATCTAGTGCTTGGCTTTTATTTTATTTTTTTAAATAAAGTTTACTTGGAAGAAAATATAATGGTTCATTTATACATATCTATGGTGTGTTTCTGCTTTACTTTTTAAGACACATTCAATGGAGACAAAATTATATTAAGCAATAAAATAGAAGAGCCTTAGAAAACATCAATTATTACTGCATTCTGGGAAAACCTATTGTAGACACAGGGACAATTGTTACTACATAAGGTGTTTCTGATGGTGAGCCTTACTTCTCATCTTGACAAAATCTAGGCTCATGTGCAGAGAGAAGCCCAATGACAACTCACAGAGATTCAGGAATTAGGCAGAAAGGCCAGGGAAGAACGCCCCTGATTAGAATAATTGCTTGATGTGACCCACCCTAAATGTTGGTGCCACTATTTTATGGGCCAGACCTGGGACCAATAAAAAGACTGGAGGAAGTAGAGGACAAAAATGTATTCATAAATTCCTTGCAGTCCAAGCCTGACCCTGGATGAGATATGACCAATGTTCTGAGCACCTGTGGCCATAAGTTTCCTGGAAACCTGGAACTCTGAGCAAAATTAAAACCTTACTCCCTTAACTCTATCTTAAAAGAACACTTTATCACACTAAACATGCCAGATATTAGGGCAGCCTTCAATCTAGCTGTCTCTTAAGTGCATAGTTTTTAACAAAGCATTTTTGAAGATAGTATTATTTCTTTTTTAATTTTATTTTTATTAATTTATTCATATTACATCTCATGTGTTAGCCCATCCCTTGTATCCTCCTATTCCTCCCTTCCTCCTACTTCTCCCCTACTCTCCTCCCCTATGTCTGTGTCTGAGGGGGACCTCCTCCCCCTGTATAAGCTCATAGGGTATCAAGTCGCTCCTTGGTGACCTATTATCCTTCCTCTGAGTGCCACCAGGCGTCTCCATCCAAGGGACATGGTCAAATATAGGGCACCAGAGTTTGTGTGAAAGTCAGATCTCCTTCTTCACTCAACAGTGGAGAATGTGCTGTCCATCGGCTAGTCTGGGTAGGGGTTCGAGGTTTAATGCCTATATTTTCCTTGGCTGTTGCCATAGTTTGTGGAGGACCCCTGGGCCCAGACTCGCCTGTAGTTTTCCAGGACCCGCTGGATCCTTCTATTTTCTCATTCTCCCAGGCTTCTCACACCTAAAGTCTCAATAGAATGTCCTCCCCTCTTACTCACTTTCCTGGTAGGTACAGTTTTTCATGGGGATGTACACCTTGGACTAGTGTCTCGATATAAGTGAGTATATACCATTTAGCTCTTTTTGCTTCTGTGTGAACTCACTCATTATGACAATTTCTAGTTCAATCCATTTGTCTACAAATTTTGGAAATTCCTTATTTTTAATAGCTGAGTAGTATTCCATAGTGTAGATGTACAACAATTTATTTATCCATTCTTCTATTGAGGGACACGTAGGTTCTTTCCATGTTCTGGCTATTATGAATAAGGCAGCTATGAACATGGTTGAGCATATGTCCCTGTTGTGTGGTAGTGCATCTTCTGGGTATTCCAAGGAGTGGAATAGCTGGGTCTTGAGGAAGCCCTATTCCCATTTTTCTGAGAAAGCGCCAGATAGCTTTCCAAAGTGGTTGTACTAGTTTGCATTCCCACCAGTAATGAAGGAGTGTTCCTCTTTCTCCACACCCTCGCCAGCATGCGGTGTCAGTTGAGTTATTGATCTTAGCCGTTCTGATGGGTGTAAGATGGAATCTCAGTGTCGTTTTGATTTGCATTTCTCTGATGACTAAGGAGGTCGAGCATTTCTTTAAGTGTTTTTCAGCCATTTGATATTCCTCTGTTGAGAATTCTCTGTTTAGTTCTGTGCCGCATTTCTCTATCGGGTTATTTGGTTTGGTGGTGTTTAATTTCTTGAGTTCTATATATATTTTGGATATTAGACCTTTTTCAGATGAAGGGCTGGTGAAGATCTTTTCCCAGTCTGTAGGCTGTCGCTTTGTTCTCTTGACAGTGTCACCTGCCTTATAGAAGCTTCCCAGCCTCATGACGTCCCATTTATTAATTGTTGACGTTAAGGCTTGGGCTGTTGGTGTTCTGTTCAGGAAGTTGTCTCCTGTGCCTATGTGTTCCAGATACTTCCCCACTTTTTCCTCTAACTGGGTTAATGTCTCTGGTTTTAGGTTGAGGTCTTTAATCCACTTGGACTTGAGCTTTGTGCACGGTGACAAATAGGGGTCTAACGGCATTTTTCTACATGTAGACATCCAGTTAGACCAGCACCATTTATTGAAGATGCTGTCATTTTTCCATTGAATGGATTTGGCTTCTTTGTCGAAAATTAAGTGGGCAAATGTGTGTGGATTCATCTCTGGGTCTTCAGTTCAATTCCATTGATCTACTAGCCTATTGCTGTGCCAGTACCATGCTGTTTTAATTACTGTTGCTCTATAGTACAACTTGAGGTCAGGTATGGAGATTCCTCCAGAGGATCTTTTATTGTATAGGATTGTTTTTGCTATTCTGGGCATTTTGTTTATCCATTAGAAGTTGGGAATTGTTCCTTCAATATCTTCAAACTATTTTGTTGGTATTCTGATAGAGATTGCATTGAATATGTAAATTGCTTTTGGTAAGATGGCCATTTTTACCACTTGATTCTCCCGATCCACGAACAAGGTAGACCCCACCATCTTCTGATGTCATTTTCAATCTCTTTCTTCAGAGGTTTAAAGTTTTTTCAAATAAATCTTTCACTTGCTTGGTTAGGGTTATTTCTAGATATTTTATATTGCTTGTGGCTATCGTGAAGGGAGTAGTTTTCCTAATTTCTTCCTCTGCCTGTTTGTCATTTGTATATAGGAAAGCTACTGACTTTTTTGAGTTTATTTTGTATCCTGCCAATTTGCTGAAGGTGTTTATCAGCTACAGGAGTTCTCTGGTGGAATTTTGGGGGTCACTTATATACCCTATCATATCATCTGCAAATAGGGATAATTTTACTTCTTCCTCTCCCATTTGGATCCCCTTGATCTCCTTTTGATGTCTTATTGCTCTGGCTAGAACTTCAAGAACTATATTGAAGAGATATGAGGAAAGTGGGCAGCCTTGTCTGGTCCCTGATTTTAGAGGGATTTCCTTGAGTATCTCTCCATTTAGTTTAATGTTGGCTATTGGTTTGCAGTATATAGCCTTTATTATGGTTAGAAAAGTGCCTTGTATTCCTGATCTCTCCAGAACTTTAAACATAAATGGGTGTTGGATTTTGTCAAATGCTTTTTCTGCATCTAAAGAGATGATTATGTGGTTTTTCTCTTTCAATTTCTTTATATGGTGGATTACATTGATGGATTTCTGTATGTTAAACCATCCCTGCATGCCTGGAATGAAGCCTACCTGGTCATGGTGAATGATGTCTTTGATAAGCTGTTGTATTTGCTTTGCGAGTATTTTGTTGAGTATTTTTGCATCAATATTCATAAGAGAAATTGGTCTGAAATTCTTTTTTTTTTGTTGAATCTTTGTGGGGTTTAGGTATCAATGTGACTGTGGCCTCATAGAAGGAGTTTGGTAATGTTCCGTCCATTTCTATCTTTCAGAATAGCTTGAATAGTATCGATACTAGCTCCTCTTTGAAGGACTGGTAGAATTCTGCGCTGAAACCATCTTGCCCTGGGCTTTTTTTGGTTGGGAGACTATCAATGGTTGCTTCTATTTCTATAGGCGAAATAGGGCTATTTAATTTGTTTATCTGGTCTTGATTCAATTTTGGTAAATGGAATTGGTTGAGAAATTTGTCCATTTTCCTTAAATTTTCAAATTTTGTGGCATAAATATTGGTGAAGTAGGTTCTTAATGATTCTTTGTATTTCTTCGGTGTCTGTTGTTATGTCTCCCTTTCCATTTCTGATTTTGTTAATTTGGATAGTGTTTCTATGTCTTTTAGTTAGATTGGCTAAAGGTTTGTCTATCTTGTTAGTTTTCTCAGAGAACCAGCTCTTAGTTTTGTTGATTCTTTGGATTGTTCTCTTTGTTTCTAATTTATTGATTTCAGCCCTGAGTTTGATTATTTCCAGGTGTCTACTCTTCTTGGGTGTTTCTGCTTCTTTTTTTTCTAGAGCTTCCAGATGTGTTGTTAAGTTGTTTATGTGGGATGATTCCATTTTCTTTTTAAAGGCACTTAGTGCTATGAATTTTCCTCTTAGCACTGCTTTCAATGTGTCCCACAAATTTGGATATGTTGTTCCATCATTTTCATTGAATTTCAGGAAGTCTTTAAATTCTTCCCTTATTTCTTCCATGACCCATGTGTCATTAAGTAGAAAGGTGTTTAGTTTCCATGTGTTGGTATGCTTTTTGTTATTTCTATTGTTGTTGAAGTCCAACCTTAGGCCATGGTGATCTGATAAGATACAAGGTATTATTTCAATCTTCTTGTATCTATTGAGGTTTGTTTCGTGACCAACTATGTGATCAATTTTAGAGAATATTCCAAGGGGTGCTGAGAAAAAGGTATACTCCTTTGCGTTTGGGTGGAAAGTTCTGTAGATATCTCTTAGATCCATTTGATTCATGACATTGGTTAATGAGGTTATTTCCCAGCTTTAGTTTTTGAATCAAAAACGTATCCTTGAGTGAAAGTGGGGTGTTGAAGTCTCCCACTACTAATGTGTGGGTATCAATGAGTGGGGCAAGCTTTGTTAATAACTCTTTTACAAATGTGGGAGCGCTTGTATTCGGAGCATAGATGTTCAAAATTGTGATGTCTTCTTGGTTGACTTTACCTTTGACGAGAACGAAGTGTCCATCCTCGTCTTTTTTGACTAATTTTGGTTGAAAGTCTATTTTATTAGATATTAGAATAGCTACCCTAGCTTGTTTCTTGTGATCATTTGCTTGGAATATTTTTCCCCAACCTTTTACTCTGAGGCAATGTCTGTCCTTGTGGTTGAGATTTGTTTCTTGAATGCAGAAGAATGTTGGGTCGTGTTTATGCATCCACTCTGTTAGTCTGTGTCTTTTTATTGGAGAGTTGAGACCATTGACATTGAAAGATATTAATGACCAGTGATTGGTAAGTCCCTTCATTTTTGGTATTTGTACCAATCGAGTTTTTGTGAAGTTGTGATTTTTGCAATGGTGTAGTTACTTATTTCGTATGTATTTTTGGTTGTAGTTTGACCAGTTGGGGTGGAGTTTTCCTTCTAGTAACTTCTGTAAAGCCAGATTTGTGGCTAGGTACTGTGTGAATTTGTTTTTGTCATGGAATATCTTGTCTTCTCCGCCAATGGTTATTGATAATTTTGCTGGATATAGTAGTCTTGTCTGGTATCTGTGTTCTCCTAGGGTTTACAGAACCTCTTTCCAGGCCCTTCTGGCTTTCATGGTCTCTGCTGAGAAGTCAGGAGTAATTCTGATAGGTTTGCCTTCATATGTTACTCGTCATTTGTCTCTTGCCGCTTTTAATATTTTTTCTTTTTCTGTATATTTTGTGTTGTTATTATTATGTGGCGGAAAGATTTTCTTTTTGGGTCTATTCTATTTGGTGTTCTGTAGGCCTCTTGTATGCATCTCCTTCTTCAAATTGGGGAATTTTTCTTCTATTATTCGATTAAAGATATTTTCTGGGCTGTGGAGTCAGTTGCCTTCTCTTTCCTCTATCCCTATTAATCTCAAGTTTCATCCTTTCATGTTGTCTTTTGTTTCATGAATGCTTTGTGTCAAGAACTTTTCAGATTTAGCATTATCCTGGATGGTTGTTTCCAATTGTGCGATTATATCTTCAAGTACTGATATTTGTTCTTCCATTTCTTGCAATTTGTTAGATAAGGCCACCTCTGAGATGCTTGCTTTCTTTTCTGATGCTTCTCGATCACGTTTTTCTTCCGTGTGTTCTTTTATGATAGCTTCCATTTTTATCTTCAGGTCTTGATCTGTTTTAATGATTTCCTTCATCTGGTTATTTGTATTTTTCTGAAATTCTTCAAATGCCTCTTTATATGACTCTTTTAAGTCATCAGCCCTCTTGTTTGCTTCCTCCTGCATTTGTTTACAGATTTTATTTGTTTCTTCCATTATCCTCTTACTTACTAAGGACTTGAGGTTGTTTCCATGTATATCAATTGTTGTTGGGTTCTCCAGGTTGTTTTCATTAGGATTGCTGGGATCTGGAGATGCCAACCTGTTTTGGTTTTTGTTAGCATTCTTTCGTTGTCCCCTTGTCATTGTGGTGACTGTAGTATTGGGAGGTGGTTTGTAGTGACCTTCCCTGTTTGGGAGTGGATAGTTGATGTCTGATTATAGGTAGGGTGCCCTTACCTGTGGGGATCAGGGAGTATTTCCCTGGACAAGGCCGGTGATTCAGATTCTACTCCTGGAGATTTTTCTCAACACCTTAGTCTCCAGGCTGCATCATGCAAAGTAGGTTTCTGTTTGGGCCTTTTCACCTTACTGCTGTATCTCAATTCAGCAGTTTTGGGATCTAGAATAAGGTCAGCACACCAGCTCCCAGGTTGTGTAGGTTGATCCCAGCTGTCTGTCTTTTCTGTTGCTTTGTAGCCAAGACCCCAGGTGGATCACATCTTCTGGGTTGTAGCTGTCTTTTAGCTCTGCCTCTATACTCTGTAGGAGCATCCAGCCTTTCCCATGAATTTGGGAGTTCTTGCTGGGTCTGCAGGAGCTGACCCAGCTAGGATCTGCCTGTTGGAGATTACAGGATCAGTGCCTGGTAGGCCTGAGACAGTATGGTTTCAGGCCACTGGCATTATCTGAGTAGGTAGCAGTTTCCACGCCCCTGTATGCCAGGACACTCCCAGATTGCTATAGATCAGCAGTTATACCCTGCACACATGAGCCACAGCTCTCTATATCGTGGGACCCAGCTAGGTTCTGTTGTTTGGGCAGTGCCAGGCCAGTGCCAGCAGCTCATTCCTGTGGCTGGTGACAAATGCGGCTCAGACCACTGGCGGGAATCACCTGTACTTTCTCTTTCTGCCAGAGAAAGCCCGAGTGCTCCCAGGTCACTTTAGGGCAGCAGTTATTCCCTACCAGCAAGACCCATGGCTCCCGATAACGTGGGCAGTCCTGTCGTGGCCCGCAAAAATGGACCTAGCTAGTTCTGTTGTTTGGGGAGTGCCGGGTCAGTGCCGGCAGCCCGGCCCCATTGCTGGCGCCAATGCCATTTCAGACTGCTGGCGGGAATCTCCTGTAGCTTCTCTTTCTGCCAGAGAAAGCCAGAGTGCTCCCCGGATGCTTCAGGGCAGTAGGTAGTCCCTGCAAGTGAGAACCACGGCTCCCGATAATGTGGGCAGTCCCACTGGGCTGTGGGAGTAGACCATGCCAGTTTCTAACTGCCCCTGTTTGCAGGGTCAATCCTTTGTGTCTGGCTTCAGCTTGGGCGTAGGACACGGTCGTAGTCCGTGAGCTGTACACCAGTTCTAGCTGTTTTTGTGAGACCCACCACCTGTGTTTCCACCCGGGCTAGGCAGGTGACATCCACAGTTTGGGGTGGTGTGGATGTAGAGGTTCAATGGTAGTTTCACCCAATTCACTGAGACTCCTCAGGCTTGGGGCTCCGGAAAATCTCCTCCCCAAATGGTTAGTTTGGGTTTTATGTGCTGGCTACAGCTTGGTTGTGGATTCTGTTTTAGAATTTGGGGAGAGCGTTTAGCCCTCTGGGCTGTTGTTTTTCCCTGGGTTAGACCCCCTGGTGGTCTGTGGAGTTTGGGGCCCCACTCATCTACAGTTCTCAAAATCCAGCACTCTGTGGTTCCATTCATGTCCCTGGTCTCCTCGGAGTAGATCAGCTATGGTGCCTACTCAGTATTATTTCTAAAGAACAATTATGGGCTGAATTTTTTTCTTGAACATATGCAATTAATCCTATCTTTCAATTCTTTGAAGATGTAATAAACTTAAGGTAAAATTGTATTGTAGGCCTTAATTCAACATCATTTAAGTTTTTATAAGATGTGAGGAATGTGAACAGAGAAATAGAAATGGAGATTATATTAAAGAATAGGAAAACAACAGTCCATGCCAGGTAATCTAATATTTATGCCTGGCATCTGGTATCTTCTTCTCATTTTCTTATGAGTAAACATAAAATTGGTGGCCTTGTATGTAAAAGGCTCTTCTGGAATTATCTTAAGTCTGGAATCATATCTCAGTTACCACAAAAATTTCCTTCTGTCTCCATTCATTCCCCCACTGAACCCACCATCACCCCCCAGCCTTCAGATGGAGATTCAAAGCAGAGGTAAATTTCTGCTGTTTAGCTCTCTCCAGAGACTCAGAGTGCAGGTAATTCACTCTCCTGCATGGCTGCACCACCCAGCAATGGCACTGTTCGCAGTGAACCCCGATGTAGACTCGCAGAAAGCCAGACCATCTATTATTGGTAAGCAAATGCCTACCACAGAATGTGATCACATTTGGGTCCCTCTGTTCTGAATGACTTTGAGCTCACCACATTCTGCCAGCCACTTGCAGGTACCCTCTCTGCCACTCTCTCTATGCAGCAGCTCACACCCGACCCCCACCAGGGGCGCGTCTTGGGGAGTCCCTTCAGGTTTGGGTTATTCGTGCAGCACTAGAGCCTGGATGGAAACACTCCACCACCCTGAGTCAGTACAATCTGATAGCATTTTTTTTAAATGACTAAACAGCAAAATTTACTATTATTTAAAATTAGATTATATATAATTAGGCCAATCTTTAAATACTGGAATGGTGTCATCTGTTTTGCTTTCTGTGCCTATTGAGCATGAACTGTAAAAAAGGAAATTGCAGACAGTGATTGACCAAGGCTTTGACCACTCTCAAAAACTTAGAAAATGACAGTTAATTACTGATAGCATTTTAAAATCTGCTCCCCCCCACTAGTTACTTGTCACCATCTTTAAGGACAACTGTGTCATTGCTGCCTTCTTCCTGCCACCTGCTTCCTTACCAGGCAGCCATCTTTAAGGACAACAGAGTGACTGCTGACTTCTTCCTGCCACCTGCTTCCCTCCACTGCCCTGGCCCCTCCACCCTACCCACTGCAGGGCTGCTTGAGATACACAGCAGATGCCAAATCAGGACCCCCACTTCCTAAACCTTGTCTGCCCAGTGGCTGGCCAGGGAAGGCCAGGAGTGGAGTCACCTCCACAAGGTGACCAGCCACTGTCACCTGGGCTAGCTCAGTAAATTATGGGCTAAGAAAGTCAAATATGTCTGACTCTCACTAAAAATAAAAATTGTATCTGATTCTTTTTTTCTGCTCTCAAAAAAAATCGTAAGGTTGTTTTTTGGGTGTAATGTTTATACCATATATAACACTTCTTAATCATTTTAACTTATGTTTATCTCCTAAGCAACAGACCTCATTTTATTGTATCTTGCTCAAAATGTTTCTTATTTCAAGGTTATAAAGGTCTATACAAATTAACAAGATAAATGCTGTTTCACCCACAGGGCTCCTGCAAGCTGCCTGGTCAATTGATCTTCTACACTGTTCTGTTGTATTAGAGTTCATTTGTTTATGATGCTAAAACTTGATCGTTACACTCTACCTTTGTTCTCAAAGCCTAAAAATCACTGTCTTAAAACATGTTTAACTTTATTTTCTAAAGCAACTGTTCTGCACTCTTTGTATGGACTGTGTTGAAGTTTTCAGCGCTCCAATTTAACAGGGAAAAAACCTAAACTCCAAGTCTTTAGTTTTTGTTATTATAAATGATCAAACCCTTTAACATATTCAAAATTGAATTTTTAGTCATGCTGAGGACCAATGTGATTAATTATATGTTCAATGTCTGAGACTACTTTAGTGTTTTTGTCTTTGATGATAGGATTTATTTTGTGATTTTAGTAGGGAAATTCTATTTTTTTTTTTGACGAGAGTTTAGAGGTAGTTTGGAGGTCACAGATTAATGTTTTAGGACCAGAAAGATAGAAGGAAGTGGGGAGGAGTGAATCTATCATATTAGAAGATAAATAGGTTCATAGCTTGAGCAGAACAGAATGCAGCTAGAAATATAATTGCTAAAATAGATATGAGTTCTCTTTTTTTTTTTCTCAAAACAAAAATGAAGAGCACATTATTTGCCACTAAAAGAAAAGGATTTATTTTTTTAGAATGACTGATAAAATGGGCAAAATAATTTATTTTGGGTGAAGGAAAGAATGTATGGTAGCTATACAGTTATTTAACTGAAGACTTCACCATGTGAACTCTAGATGGCATAACCTTGTTTTCCTCTGCCACTTGTAATGGAATGTGACAAGAAAAGATAAGGAGAAATTGCTTTGCAAAACAAAAACAACAAAACAAAACAAAAATGGAAAATGGTGATTTAGAAAGTCTGTAGTCTGCCTAAAACCCTTAGTCTGGAAATAGGATGGGACTGAACAAACTTTTGCCAGGGAGATTAGAGGTGATTTATATGAACTGTCAACATGCTCAGAAAACAGATGTAAACATTTATTATTTAGAATAAAATCTGATGAGTATATTTTCTAGTTGCCTTGACACCTCTTACATTTCAATTGATGTCTGTCAAGATATTTTTAGGATATTTAATAGGCAAAAACATTTTCATTTGGAAGTTACATTTGATCCCAGAAAAGAGTCAAACATTAGAATATTGAGGTCGAAAAAATATACACTCAGGGCTGGAGAGTTGGCTCAGTGGTTAAGAGCACCATCTGCTCTTCCAAAGGTCCCGGGTTCAATTCCCAGCACCCACATGGCAGCTCATAACTATCTGTAACTCCAAGATCTGACACCCTCACACCAATGAACATAAATTTAAAAATTAAATTAAAAAAATACACTCTACCCAAAATGTACACAGAATGTTATCAATAACACACAATTGAACAAAATTACCCAACAGGAAGGATAGTTTATGACAAATATTGATTATCTCATGATGATTTTTAATTAGCTTTTTGAAAAATATTGTATAATGTGTTTTAAATATATTCAACATCCTCTGTCATGTAATTCCAGAACCACCTCGAGTTCGTATTCACCCAATTCAATTGTTCTCTCTCTCTTCCTTCAACTAATCAAACCTAATTTTTGCTGTCCAAATATCCATGGATTTACACCTTCTAGTGGAGTTTAGCCAATGCAGCAGGGTCCATAAGCGTAAGGGAAGCCTTTCAACCTCCCTTCTTCATACTGGGGCTTATTTATCTGGTTAGAGTGGCTGCCAAAGCCACTTAGAATTCATTCCTGTAAGTTTTCTACAGAGTCCGGTAAACACCATTTACCTATAGTCATTTAGTACCTGCGGCTCTTATTATCTTTCCATCTCACCTTCCTTAATGATCCCTGACTCTGAGGAAGAGAGTGTGTAATATAAATGTCTCATTTAGGGCTGATCATATCACAGTATCTTACTTCCTACACTGTCATCAGTCATGTGTGTCTGTATGCGTCTGTGTGATTGTATGCCACATGTTCATTACTGTCTGTAAGGCTAGAAGGGGGCATTTGATTCTGAAGAGCTGGAACATGAGGCAGTTGTGAGCCTCTTGATATTCAATCAGAATCTGAACTCGGGAGTTTTTAGTAGGGTAGTACAATTTCTTAGATTACGATAAATGGCTCAACTTCTTCATGAAATGTTTTAATGTCTGTATCTAAAACATGCTAGTAGCTCTGTCCTCTCCATAATGTAAGCTGTCTCCTTGATCATGTGCCTGATCAGGACCTTCAACTCCTTGCTCCATCACACTGACATGTTTAACTATTGAGTGGGCTTTGAAATCACTTTAGCAAGGACTATTCAGTTTAAGCATTGAAAATTGAGGCCATTTGTAAACCAGGCTAGAATTTGCTATCTAGAATATACTTGGTATATGTCATGCTGGACTCTAACCTCATATAGTTTATAAGAATTCCTTTAATAAGATCCAGCTTTGAAGATTATTGTGCTCCAAGTGTTTGTGGCTTTACACACACACACACACACACACACACACACACACACACACACAGAGAGAGAGAGAGAGAGAGAGAGAGAGAGAGAGAAGCAGACAGACAGACAGACACACACATACACACACACACACACACACACACACACACAAACACACACATACACCCTTCCTACCTTTTAAAAAACATAATTATTGGTGTGATGATAACTAGGCCATAGGGGCAAAGGATTCAAATACCAGGTCTAACCTTTCTAAAGTAGGTCTCAGAAAGCTGAGTTTCCCATCTGCATTGTGAGGACACATTGATCAAATGCGATTCCATGAAGCAGGAAATAAGCTTTTATTAGACAACAAACTGCTGATACATTGCTCTCGACCTGCCCTGTTTCCAGAATCGTGAGATAAGTGTTGCTGAGGTTTGCAAGGCTGCAAAGCTTTCTATAGCCAGCTAAATGGGGTGACACAGAGATTCTTTCTCTTGTTCATGATAACTCTCTTGTGCTAGTACATCTCATAGATTGGGAAGAAACAGAGGGTTTCAAGTGGAGCAGCATTCAGTAATTGAATATTGAAGCAACAGATTTTAATTTAGTTATTTCATATTGCTGAACTCTTGCAACAAACATGAAAGTCGATTATAAAGCAAATTCTGAGTACTGGTGATTCTACATCCTGGAATATCCTGAAGTCCTGATGGGACTGCTGATTAACAGTACATGTGAAAATCTGAATATATAGAAGACCAGGTTTAAGCTGGAAACAGCATGTAAAACCTGTCCTCTTTTACCTACAACATTAATGTTTTTGGTGCAAGAAAGAAGAGGCTAGAGAAATAATTGGATACTTAATATCAGATAGTCTTTCTACATGCCTTTTCAAATCTCATACAGAATATTATTTCTTGCCCTGATTTCAGCCAAAGGAAAAACAGACAAACTCATCCGAGGAGTTTTTTCATTAGGTAGTAATATAAGAAGAGGAGAACATGAGTACATATCCATGACAGAATTTTACCTTCCAGAAGTCAGCTATATCACTTGACACAGCTTTTTCAGATGATGCCAGTTAATATGACACAGGGAAGGCAGACTTTTACATAAATGGAGCACAGGATACATATTTTTCTGGTATCAGATGATTTTCTTTTTCTGTCTTCTTATGATGCCGACTGTCCTTTATGCAAGCTACATTAACATATCTTATATTTTGTATCATTTAAGACATTTTGTTAGGACTTTGGTATAAAAAATAATAGTATTTGAGAAACTGCTTTGTGTAGTATGAATATGAGGTTAATAGAGTAAGGAATTCTTGAGATTTCACAACTATAACAAACCCGTGCTCATCAGAATAGATTGCTCTATCTAGAATCTCAGCATAATGAGCATACTAACATTTCAGCACCCATTACACACTGAAAAAGTTCTCCATAATTAAGGATAATTGGCAATAGAGAAAACGAGAAGATGAAAATGACTCTGCATTCATCTTTCGCAAGCTGCTCTGCCAGCATGCGCAGCGAAAAGAGGGGTGGGGGAAGCTTTAGTTGTGAGCTGAACTGGTCAAGGATGTCCTTATTACTGTGAACCCATCTCATGCTCTGTGCAGTGAAAATCAGCCTGTAAGGTTGCCTTGGATAGTCCACAAAACACTATATTGGGATTAAAGAGCAATCAAATTTCAACTATATTTAATGATAATGCTGTATCATTTCGAAGTGTCAATTAGCTTTAATTTGTGTAGTCATTAAAAAGCCAAGCCATTTTTAACACCCTACCTTAGTCAGAGCCCAATTGCTTGTTATATTTTTGGTAGTACTATAATTAAATTTAACTTGGGAGATTTGTTGTTATTATTGTTCAAAATTAATCATTATATTGCCATGTTTGAGGCATTACTTTATGTTGATACTACACTGAAAATGTATCTCTTATATCATTAAAATGATCACTCTAAAATTATAGCCGGCTACAGTCACTGTACTTAAAATCATACTAGAATACCTCTTTGTTATATTTACTTCAGAAAGTTTCATTGTTACTTTAATATTTAAAAGGTTAGCATCCGAAAGACAATGAAACATTTTGCATCATTTGCACAATTTGTGAGCTTGTGAAACAGAGTGATGTGTGTGCCAGCATGTCAGTAAATATGTGTGCGCATTGTACAGTGCCCAAGTGTTATGAGGACCCATAACACTTCAGCATCAATGGCGCATCAAAATATAAGATGGCTATTGCTTAATATTTGGAGGAATTTTTAACAACTTTAAGTAAAAAAAGATAAAAGTGAGCATATTTGAAAGGTCTCAAACTACATTTATTTTTATTAATTGTATATTAAACAGATGATATGATGATTCTATTACCTTTCATAAAGAGAACACTTTAGAAAATAAATTTGCTTCTGAATCTGCCATAAACCTAGATTAAAATAATGCGTATATCAACATTTTGAATACTGGATCCGTCCTCCATGAGATCAAGATAGTTAAATTTCCATTGTGAATGTTGGGGAGTGCCCCTGATGCTCCACTCCTAACTGAGGAGCTAATGGCAGTCAGTTAATTACTGAGAAGCAAGGTCATTTTCCTTGAATGGAGCAAATAGTGTTTGGTTGCCTAAGCCTGGTGGAGGATCCCAGACACTTGTTTAAATAAGCACCAGTAATTGGACTTAGTTATAAAAACAAATAGTCCTGTATGTTTCAGGAAGATGAGTCTGTTGGTGAGAGACTGAATGAATGGAGTTTAGGATGAACATGGCAAAAATATTTTGTACATATGTATAAGATTTTCAAAAGTAAAAAACACAGAAAGTCATAAGGAGACAAAAAAAATCACATGTCATATCTTTAGTCACACAGAACTATGATGAAATATCAGATCTAGTTCTAATTATATAAGTTTATAAATTATAAAGTATGTTGAATGTAAAATTTTAAAATCTATTTGATGTTCTTAGGACTGGGACTTGACATTATATGTGATATTATTGTAGTGTATCTCAAGAATAATGTTTAATAGTCTAGTGGATATTCCTTTTCTCATAAAAATAGGTGATCTGTTTTATTCATTCCTTTGGGAAATTTGATTCTTTTTAGCAAATGACTTACCCTTAGTCCTGCTGTCTTATGAAAAGATACATATGATTTTGGATATTTCCCACTAAATGTCACTGTATTAGATTGTAGAACTAGACTTTAATCCAGTATGTTCTAGTACATAGCTTATGATTACAAATACTGAAAGCTGACCTTCACCACACAGAGAACAGGCACAGGACTGCCTCGCCCTAATAGGAAAGAAGTGAAAAGATAACATACCAGTTATGGGATCTGAGTTTACCTACATGACTAATTTTCCTCATTAAGTTGGGAATGGTTTCAATGGTTTATTTTTCTTTAAACTCTCAATTTATTTAAGCCATGACCTACTTTGAATAATAGTAAAAAGTGGCATATTTCTTCCAACATCATAGAAAGAAGTTTAAGAAATAATATTCTCTACTAGTTTACATCTTTTACTTAGGTGACAAAGAACGCATTCACTTATGGATGCATGTGAGTTACGATGATGCCTCTGTCCTTGTCTTTATAAGTGATCATTCTTTAAAGCATGGTGTCGATGTGAAAAATTAGGTCATTTAATTTAATCCATGAATTTACAGAAAAGTTATGGGTTCCCATGTTTTAAAAAAGAATCAACTAAGATATAACAACTAACATTTGAAGAATAGGATATAAAAATTACCACAGTATATTTGGATGGTGTTCGGAATTTCTAATATTATGAGTTATTCATCAATGAGTAGATACGAATATGAAAAATGTAACTGTGTGTATATGGAAGGAGTTTAATTGTAGTGGCCAGAAACCTGACTTAACATTTGCAATAATATTAGACAAAATTGTTTCTAATTTTAAACTGTTACAATACCGGGAACCCTGTAGTCAAAAGCTAGGCAAGAAGGGACACCCCTTATTCTGAACCACTGAATGCATAGCTGGATATACAATATATTTCCAGACATTTCTCAAGATAATTCCAGCTGCCTATTTCCCTAGTGGTTAGTTCTGAAAAGGGACAAAATCCACAGTCCACAGAGACCAGGGACTTAGGATTCAGATTGATGCTCACTTCTGGAGCAGTCTCCCAGGTTCATTTGCTATGTTAAAGCCTCATTTAAATCATTTGGCAAATAGACTTTTGATAGGAAGCTGACTATAGTGGCTCCACAACATGCATGCTTCCAGCCAGTCAGCACAGTTGACCAATCTGCAGTCAGATCTAGCCTACTCACTATTTCACCTACAGCCCATTAGTGGAAAAACAAGCATTGTTCCTCCCAGAACCAAACAGCCAAACTGGAAATGGTAGCTGCCATAATTTCTTGCTCTCTTTGAGACTGTTGTTGCTGATCAAGTTTAGAGTTCTTACTTTCTCATGTCAGACACCGAAATGAATTCAAAAAACTGAAAGATTAAAACCCAGCACTTGGTCTGATTTGCTTTCTCGTACTACTGGAAGAATGAGCAGATTTAAAAAAATGTATCCTGGCTAAGATGATCAAGGCAGAGACTGGTTTGTCTTTGTCCCCTTAGTTCTATGTTCAATAACAATGTGAAATCAAGTCTGTAATAGGCCAACTACAGGCAACACTCACACACAAGCATGCACACAAACATACATGTGCGCGCGCGCACACACACACACACACACACAAGCATGCACACAAACATACATGTGCACCCCCCCACACACACACCCTAAAAACTGACACCTCATCCATAAAGCATTAGGATACCCTATTTCTCACAAATCTCAAGACATCTCAAGTGCAAGAATCATGGACAGGGCTGCTCATTAACAGGACACAATGGTATGACATGAATCATTGACAGTTATAGAATTTTACAATGAAATAATAGACAAATGGAACAAATGAGATTCTGTAGGTAAACCAACAAACCTATACCCAGCTAAACATTTAGAAAATAAAAACTTATAATGGAGAAAAGACAATATATTCACCAAAGGGTGCTGCCAGAGCTGGGTATCTACCTACAAAAGAATAAAATTAGAACTATATATTTAACTATTTAACACAATCAATTCCAAATTGATTAGAGAATTTGGAAACTTCTCAATATCCTCAGTCAAAGAAAGGATACAGAAACCGTGCACATTACACAATGGAATACTACTCAGCCATTAACAGCGAAGAAACCTTGAAACTTGCAGGCAAATGGATGGAACTAGAAAAGATCACCCTAAGTGAGGTAACTCTGATCAAGAATGATACATGTGGAATGTATTCACTTATAAGCATATTTTAGCAATTTAGTATGGGATAAACATACTGCAATTCAGAGACCCAAAGGAGATTTGTAACAAGTAGCGTCCAGGGAGGTTGATTACATCTCACTGAAAAGGGGAAGTAGAGTAGACAGAGGTAGTGGTTGAAGACAGGGAACAAACTGGAAGAGGGAGTGCAGAGAGAAATAAGGGTTGAGATCAGACCTGGAGAGAGCAAGAGCCAGAGAACAGAGGGTGCACAGAGAAAAGAGATACTTTGTGACAAGCAGGAGATCAAAGTCAGAACAGGTATTTTGGAAGATATAATGGGGACTATAGGTGAGACTCCTAGTCGCAGAGGTCATGGACACTGAAGATGATACCAGCTACTTAGACAAGACTCCTAGCAGAGAGAATAAAACACCAACCCAACCACAAAAGCTTTGATCCACAACTTACCCTGCCTGCAAGATGTGCAGGCATAAAGACAGAACAGAGATTGGAGCAAGGTCCAACCAGTGCCTAGCGCAACTCAAAACCCACCCCTTGGAAAAGAGCCAACTCTTAAAATAATTAATGCCACTCTGCTATGCTTCCAGACAAGAACCTATAAGAGTTGTACTTTGAGAGGCCCCACCCAGCAAAGGTTCAAAACAGATGCTGAGACTCACAGACAAACATTTAGTCAAAGCATAGAGAGTCTAGTGGAAATGTGGGGTGAAAGATAAAAGGACTAGAGGCAACAGGCACTCCACAAGAAACAACTAACAAGGGCACAGAGGGGCCTGTGGAGACTGTAGCACCACCCAAGGACCATGCATGGACTGGACTTAGATTCCCGTATGCAGCTGATGGGCAGCTCAGGCTTCATGTGGGTCCACTAGTAAGGGGAGCAGCAGCACTCTGTGACTTGAACACTGTTGCCTGCTTTTTCATCACATCTCTCTGACGTGACTGCCTTGCCAGGCCACAGGGGAAAAGGAGGAACTCAGTCCCGATGTGACTTTATGAGCTGGGGTGGTTGAGTAGGGGACTTTTATTTTTCTGAGGAATGGGGGAAGTGAGAGGAAGGTAGGCTTGGGAGGAGAGAAGGGAGCAGACTATGAAAGGGATGTAAAGAGAATAAGTAACTAAATTAATTAACTAAATAGAAACAAAAATTAGTTTAGAAATAATTGAAATATTAATACCTGAACATACTAAATCCAAGTAAAGAAGTATAAGGGTATAAAATGTCAATTTTTTTTTACAGTATGTCAACTCTGTTACCAACTGAAAGCTGTGGTGGAGCCCTGACTCTGATTAAGACCATCTGCAGCACTTGTGAGGGACAGGATCTCTGTTCTCAGGAACTACCCTGGTCATCTCACAACCACTTGTGGTTCACACCAGATCATCTGATTCCTCCCGGCATCAATGGACACCAGCATATACCTGAACATACAAAGAGACACAAATGAATACTCATTTACATAATTGAAATGAGAGACTTTTTTGGTCTATAATTTAAATGTTTCGTATTGCTTCAGATTTCCTGATTTGATTGTGAGTGATACTGCAGATATTTAATAACTTCTCAATTTTTGTCTCAAAGTTGCTTTTTCAGTTCCAACTTTCAATTGTATGCCAGACTTTAAGAAGCCTATTTTTCTCTTCCCTGAGAGAATGCTTGAGACAGCTGATAATCAGAGGAGACAGTCCCCTCCCCTGAGAATGCCTATCATGTTCTACAAAACCCAATGAAGAGAAAAATAATGCCAGCTTCTTTTTTCCTGTTTTCACTCTAATAAACACATTGATTTTAGTGTCACACAGGAACTGTGTTCCCTACTATATTTTAAATTTAATCAAGCCAGGATTAATTGGTAGCTCCAAGTATTATTGATCCAAGACCTCTTCTGGGAAGACACTTGGATGTACATGGACTTGAGTAAAACTTTTGTATGCATCTTGAAGGAACTGTTTGTGTCCAACATAAATGGCTTCTTCAATTATCCTTTTGAGTGAAGTCCATTAAAAGTAATATTTACAATTAATTATAAAGAGAAGAGACCTTTATTATTTGTTTATTGTCAGATCCATATATAAATATTTCACATTTCATGAACACCTGGAAACAAATCCCATGACTCACCAAAAAGATGGCAATCAGACTTACTGCAATGTCTTAGAAATGAATTAGTTTCTCTACTTTCATCTTTTCTGTAAATAACGCAAGTCCTCATTCAACTATGTTCTGTATGTGAGCCTCCTAGAAAGGTTTTGTTTTCCTTTTTCTTATCATGTATCCAATGCACACGTGCCTGTGCTGCCACTTTAAAAGGTGTCAGGATATAGAATCTTCTCCGGTTTTAGTCTTCAATTTCAAGTCACAATGCTAAATAATTACATCTGTGATAGATCTTAAATGTCAGTATTTATGGGATAATTTTAGATTGACAATACAAACACTTTTAAGCTACACAATCATATATTCTTTTGTGGAAGCACGGAAAAATATGCTTTAAACAATTATGTTAAGAAAAGGTTTTCCAGGTGTTATAAAGATAATTTTTATAAAGACCAAAATTTAAGAGAGACTTTGGCATTTATTTAATTTATTTGGACATTCTTTTCATCTTAATGGTCTTTTTTTTTTTTTTTTTGTATTTTTTGCTTTTGGATTCTGAAATTTTTTTTTATGGTTTTTCCTTTTGTCTGTTTGTTTGATTGAATATATCTGTGTTTTTATGCTTTTAAATATTTTAATTGTTTTTTTAAGTCCTGGTTGTTTCTTTTCTTTTTAAAAAAGAATTATTTATATATCATTATATATACAGCGATCTTCCTACATGTACATCTACACACCAAAAGAGGACATCAGATAACATTATAGATGTTTGTGAGCCACCATGTAGTTACTAGGATTGAACTCAGGACCTTTGGAAGAGCAGTCAGTGCTCTTAACTACTGAACCATCTCTCAAGCCTGGCATGCATGTTGATTGTTGAGAGAGAGAGAGATAGAGATAGAGATAGAGATAGAGACAGAGACAGAGACAGAGATAGATAGATAGATAGATGATAGATAGATGATAGATAGATACATAGATAGATAGATGATAGATAGATGATAGATAGATAGATAGATAGATAGATAGATAGATAGATAGATAAAGAGGTAGAGGGTGTGGTGGAGATGATGAAGATCTGTGAGTATTTGAGGCATGAAAAACCATGACCAGAATATATTGGATGAAGACATATTTTCAATTAAAAGTAGAAAAACATGCCAAATATAATGCCAATCCCTCATCTTCATGCAAGATATCACACTCTCTATTTTACAGTTAATATAGCTCAGAAGAGCAAAGGACACTGTATATATGAGTATATTACACTACTTGATATATTTTCATCTAGCGTCCTTCATTTGTGTGTCAATATCAATTGTGTGACTTATATCAATAGGTTACATACATTTCTGAGGAACAAAACTCAAGAACTAAACAGAAAGGAAAATCATATAAAACCATAATATGTATTTGTGGCCCTCAGAGATGATATGCCACATTATGGATACTGCAGATCAGATTTTGAGACATATTAAAAAGCTCAATACAAAAAGAGATATGAAAACTGATTTTAACTATGAAACCAAAGTCTTCAGGGTTTTGCCAGACACAGATGAATAGAAAATGATTTTTAGTTTTTAGTATTTAGAGCAACAATGAGCTTGAATTTCCTAGTGTCTCTGTAGTTGGATATAAAGCCAATTGACTGTATGCCTGAGTTGTAGGTGGGTCAATGAGGGTCTATTTCTACTTTTTTTGAACCCTCCAGATTGATTTCCACAGTGACTATACCAGTTACACATCCACCAACAATGTTTATGTGTATTTCTTTGGACACACACACACACACACATACACACACACACACACACACACACACACACACACACACACACACACACATGTATTTCTGTTACATGTACTAGTGATGATGGCCAGATCTGTCTGAATCATATACTGCTAAAGTGTCCTCATTTTGAATTTTTCTGATAGCCAAAAAATGTTGAAAGTTATAACTGTGTCCTAGTCACTTCCATTTCTTCTTTTGAGAACTTTCTGGTCAGTTTCACACCTTGTTCTCACTTTTTCGTAAGTGTTTTTTTTGTTTGTTTGTTTGTTTTTTCTTTATATTTGAATGTTCTACACCCCAATCCTTTATCTGATGCACAGCTTGGGAAGATTTTCTACCATTCTTTGAGCCACCTATCCACTTGCTGCACAGTTCCCTTTGCTGCACAAACCATTTTTAGCTTCATTTTGTCATATTTTCTGTACTCCTGGAGTATCATCCAGAAGGTTCTTTTGTGTGCCTCTAAAGTGGAAGTGTGATGCATATCTTTTACTCTAGCAGTTTCAGGTCCTGTGTGAGAGAGCATGAAATCATGTATTTAAACCATGTGAATATGAAAGATGATATCCAGCTTTAATTTTCTACATTTTAAAATCCAGTGGTCTCAGAAATATTTGTTGAAAAAGGTGTCTTTTCCTTGGCTGTCTAATTTTGGCATCTTTGTCATAACTCAGATGAGTATAGTTGTGTCAACTTATATCTGGATTGTCAATTCTACTGCACTTTTCTATGTGTGTTTTTATGCCAGCACCATACTCGGTTTATGACTATGGCTTTCCTACATAATTTGAAATTATGTATGATAATACTTTCTCTAATAGTGTTAGGTTAAAGATTTTATTCTTTATCTGTGGCCTTTAATGCTTCCATAGAAATTCTGTGTTTTTATGTGCAAATTTCCCAATATCAAAGGATATTGAAACTTTGGTTAGGACTGCATTGAATTTCTAGAAGGCTTTTGTTAGTATAATCTTTTTAAAGTATTAACTCTTCCAATCCATGAGCATGGCATTTCTTTCCATCTTCTACTTATATCTTTATTTTTTCTAGTGTCTTAAGTTTTACATTTTTGAGACCTTTGCTTTCTTGATTGAATTGTTTTCGTCTATTTGATTATTGTACTGCTATTGTGAAGAGGATTATATTCTTTATTTTTTAACTCTGTTTTTCATCTATATATAATAAGGCTACCTGTTTTTGTGTGTTAATTTAATATCCTTCCAATTAACTGAAATTATTTATCAAAGTTTTTGCTAAAATCCTTAGGAGAGAATATGTCAAGCAAATATGACATATTTGCCCTTTCATTTCACATTTTTGCCCTTTTAAATTTTACCTTTGACTCTACGTAATAAACACTTCACACAATATGTAAAAAAGGAACAGAGAGAGTAAACAACCTTACCTTGTTCTCAAACTTTATATTTTGTTTTCATATGGTTTAGGTATTTGTTACTACTGGGTTCATAAAAAGAGCTTGAGATTTTTCTTCTTTATTGGTATGTTTTTCAGTAACATTGATATTAATTGTTCTTATATTTCTAGTAAAATTGTGCAGTTTTTATTGCAGTTTCAATCTCATTGATAGCTATAGACCTCTTGAAATTATTTATTTAATCATACTTCAATGCTGCTATTTTATATACATTTAAGATTATCACTTTCTTTTGTATTTTCCTTATATAAAATTAAATTGATTTTATCAAACTTCATTTTATCTTTCTTTTCATTATTTTCCCTTACTATTTGAGAATCTTATTTTTAAGGATCAATTTGTTCTTTGTTTGACTCTTCATAATTCATTTAATGTATTTTCTCCTAATCAGTTTCATTATCTTTAGCCATGATTGATTTTGGTTACTCCCTTGGAGTTTGGTCCCCCCCCCCCCGAGCTTTTAAATGCATTATTAAATTATTACTTTGAGATTTTTTTATCACTAGAAGAATAAGAAAAATATGATGCATATATATACAATGGAATATTACTCAGTTTTAAAGACAGATGAGATGATAAAATTTGTGTCAAATTGGAAAGAACTGGAAAACAAACCCATTATGGTTTTCTCATATACAGATTCTCTCCCTCCCTCCCTCCCTCCCTCGCTCGCTCCTCCTCCTCCTCCTCCTTCTTCTTCTTCTTCTCTCTCTCTCTCTCTCTCTCTCTCTCTCTCTCTCTCTCTCTTTCTCTCTCTCTCTCTCTCTGTGTTTGTAATTTCAACATGAGTGGATGGCAGAAAACTGGGAAGGACTTTGGCAGGTATGAGAATAGTAAGGAATAATGACATGCTAATATACTATGTAATATATTGTAATATGTATATAGTAGTATAATAACACAACTATTTTTAAGCACACCATCTGGGAAACTCCCAACTAAGCTCAGAAAACCCTCTTTTTGCGGTAGACAGAAGTCAATGGAAAGATGCGTAACTAGTCAAAGTGTTGAGTATAAAAGACTAAGTGTTCAGCCCTAATAGAGTCTCTTTATTAACCCCAGCATGATCAAGGAATACTGTGGAAGAATATTCAGAAAAAAGAGCCACAAGACAAAGTCGAGTGCTTTGAAATGCTGGCTGCTAAAAATGACCTATATAACACAATTGTTATCTCACGGTAGTTGTGATTAACTGCACAAGAACTGAAAAAGATCAAGTCAATTTCATTTTGGGCATGGACAGGATGGATGATCTCCAGCTCTCCACATTGACAGAAGAGCTATTGGCAATGGATATTTTTACATGCAGGAGATTTTATTTTCAGATTGTAGCAACTGCTTGGCTGCCAGGTCTGCAGTGAATGTCCCACACTTATGCATACATGGGGCAGCACTAGCTTGGTGTTTTTAAAAGGCAGTGGCATGATTTTGGGAAAGGCCATGTCATTTTGAGCATGGGGTATGGGATGGAGAAAATGAAGTATTACTATGATTTTTTCATTATATACATGTATAAAATTCTCAAAACCAAAGCAAAATTTAAAAAAGACTCTTTAATAAATTCCATATTCTCTTGGAGTAGAAACTGTATTTTTCTTGAATAAGAAAGAGGGAGATATTCTCTAATAAGCTGGCATTATCAAAATATATGAGCAATTCAGTTTGATGAGCCATGACATTGAGAACAGATTTCAGAAACTCCAATAGGAGCAAGGTATAATCAGATAAAAGCTGCTCACAATTATCTGATCGCCTCTGAGCCCTGCCTTCTTCATGGACCATGCTTCATAGAAAAGAAACACTGTGCTAAGATCATGTTTGGACGAGGTATGTAAAGAGTGGGTTGACGCCTCACTAGATACAGATAGCTACATAGAAGACCATTGCATGTGATCTGACAGGGGATATGGTTTTCACTCTGTTGGGCAACATGGTTTGTTAGATAATAAAAGAAAGCCAAAAGAATAGGAGGAAATAACCAAAGACAGAATAAATCAACAGTCCTTCTTACTATTTCCGGGTATATAATTGAGCTTTGTATAGGTTTCCTAAGGAAGGCATACATGTACAAAGATCACACCAGAAGCTCGAAATTAATATACAGAAAATTAAAAATGTAAAGCCTAGCTAAAACTGTGATTGTAAATACCATCACTACATAGGGATGTGCAGACTGAGAAGAGAATCCGGGCCTGCCAGAGAGGAAGGGCCAGGTAGGAGACAGAGCAGAACTAATAAAAACGCACAAGGAAAAAAATGTGTGGTGTGATTTGAAAAGCTACTTAGAAAACAAAATGAAGAAAGTGTTTCTGACATTCAAAAATATGCAGAATGTTAATGTTAAAAAATAGTTCTACACTAGAAGGATTGTTGAAGTATGAAAAGTTATATCCATGTCTTTAGGCGAATGAATCTAATTCAGGGATAGTTCAAAGGTCATACTATAATAAGTCCAGAAGCAAACTTATTACACACTGTTGTTTTTTAGAAATGTACTTTAATCTGAGGGAATGTGGGAGAGAATTTGTAAAGATTGGACAAGATGTTTTGTGCAAAGTGTTTTCAAATCAGGATATGGAAACACTGTTATAAAGGCTAGCATGTGTGCATAGAGGACAAATGGAAAGTAAATATAATTTTAAAAATAAAATATATTAAATAAAATGTTTAATAAACTCCAGCACAAAATTATACCACACAAAACATAAAGAAAAAATGTCAATCATTTTGAAACACAAAGAAAGTATTGGCTTGTATTAAGGAGATAATGCAAGAAAATAAAAGTTAAAGATGGTAAAGCATTTGTTTGGTTTTCAGCTATCATAGTAAATTCAGATTTTTTTTGCTGAAAGCAGTAATCCAACTAGTGGCCAGCATACAGGATAGAAATGATGACAAACTGAATACAATTTTAGTGAATGAATGAATGTCAGTAATATTGGAAAATGTTTTAATTATAACAAATACATGTTAATGATTGATCTTCATAGCTGATAATATAAACTATAGGGAGACCTGATTTCTAAGAGTAGTTTTTCTTACAAGAATGAAAGGAGATAGGTGATAGGCTCCATCATCAGAAAACTGGGAATAGGGCTTCATCAAGACCCAGCTATTCCACTCCTTGGAATATACTCTGAAGTTGCTCCACCACACAACAAGAACATATGCTAAACCATGTTCACAGCAGCCTTATTCATAATAGCCAGAACCTGGAAACAGCCTAAATGTCCCTCAGTTGAAGAATGGATAAAGAAACTGTGGTACATTTACACCATGACGTATTACTCAACTATTAAAAACAAGGAAATCCCAAATTAGTGGACAAATGGATGGGACTAGAAATGATCAGACTGAATGAGATAACACATAAGCTGAAAGACATGCCCCATGAAAGTCTTCACTTACCAGGAGATTGGGATAGATCTGAGGACATCCTACCGGGACTCTATGTAAGAGAAATATAGGAGAATGGGGAAAGAGAAGGATCCAGACGGTCCTAGAAACCTACAAGAAGAACATCATGAAGGGTGGATCTGGTCCCAGGGGCATCTGCTCAAACTACTGCACCAGCCAAGGACAATATAAGCTGTAAACATTGATCCCCTACTCTGAATTAGCCAATGGACAGACATTCTCCACAGTTATGTGGGGGGCAGGGACTGACTCTGACTTGAACATTGTTGCCCCATATT
This sequence comes from Acomys minous, assembly GCF_964271855.1. Taxonomy (NCBI): domain Eukaryota; kingdom Metazoa; phylum Chordata; class Mammalia; order Rodentia; family Muridae; genus Acomys; species Acomys minous. The sequence continues at coordinate 65,411,717 of NC_140486.1, forward strand.
TGACCACTTCCCTTTGGCGGGAGGCCTGGTGTCATGCAGAGAAAGAATAGGCAGGCTACGAAGATGAGACTTGATAGCCTATGACCATAAAGTGGGGGAGGAGGTCCCCGTCGGTCATAGACCAATGGGAGAGGAATAAGGTGAAACCAGGAGGGAGGGAGGAATGGGAGGACACAAGAGATGGGATAACAATTGAGTTGTATTCTGAATAAATTAATAATAAAAAAAAAGAGTGAAAGGAGAGTAGGAGGCATCAAGAGAATCAATTTTGTCATTAAAAGTTTAAGTGAGTGTTAGGGAGATGGCTTAGTGTTTGTTATGCAATAGAGAACTGCTTCCAAGATCCAGATAAACCTGGGGATGAATGTATGCATATAATCCTCATATCTTTATAGTGCGATCAGTGGCAGGGACATGAGAATTGTCAGAACACAAAGCATGGTTAGTTTAGTGTATGGGTGTGGTGTTTGGATGTGTCTCAGCATGTCCACATGAGCTGATTATACCAAGCAGGAAGGCTCTGAAAATATGCCATTCTGATCATCTCTCAGGACTTCCTGTGTGAGATAAGCAAATTTTTCAATGCATAGTCTTTTAATTCAAATATGTGTGCATGTAAGATAATTTTAATTTAAATTCTATTTCATTATTATTATTATTATTATTAATTATTATTATTATTATTATTATTATATTCACATTACTTCTGGATTGTAATCCCCTTGCTCTTATCTTCCTGTGCCCACCCTCCCTTTCCTTTTGTCTGTTCCCCTCCCCTAGACCTCTGACAGGTGGGGCCCTCCTCCCCCACCATCTGACCACAGCCTATCAGGTATCACTGGACAGTCTGTGTCCCCTTCCTCTGTGTTCCCATACGGCCTTTCCAACAAAAGGGAGATATCAAATACCAGGCACCAGAGATCTTATCAGAGGCTGCCCTCCATTCTTTCCTCTTTCCCATGTGGAGTATGAGCTGTCCATTTCCTACAACTGAACAGAGAGTCTTGTTCCTCTGTGTGCACTGTCATTGGTTGATGTACCATCACCTCTGCAGGTCCCCCTTGGGTCCAGATCCCTCAGTTTTGATAGTCTCCCTGTGGATCTCCTGACAACCCCCCCCCATTCTTTCATCCACCTTATCTTTCATACAACTCACAGCTCTTCTCCCTGAGTACCCCTGAAAGTCCCAGTATCTGGCCCCATCCCCCGCTGAGTAGTTTCTCAGAGGACATCCATGTTGGTCTAATATCCACACACAGTGGATGTGTGTCTTTCCTGGTCTGTGCTACCTCATTTAGAATGATTGTTTCTAGTTTCATGCATTGGCCTGCAAATTACAAGACTTCCTTGTTTTTGATAGCTGAATAGTATTCAACTGTGTAAATGTACCACAGTTCCTTTATCCATTCTTTAGTTGAGGGATATCTAGGTTGTTTCCAGATTCTGGTTATTATGAATAAAGCTTCTATGAACATAGTTGAGCAAGTAGAAAAGACAAGGCTGTCCACTCTTTCTGTATCTCTTTAATATAGTACCTGTAAAATATTTTTGAAGACCTCATGAAGCATGGGCTCTGGGATACGGCTTTATTAAAACATCGAAACTGAAGCTGAAAGTTTGTGTTCTCATTTTGCTAATAGCTATCAGTTGTATTGTTCTATTTGTTTGTTCTGGCTCATGACCAAGTGTCTTACTCTCATCTGGAGTTGTGATTTATAAAAGCAATTTACACACAGAGTAATTATTCTATGTATAACGAGGCTTATGGTGCCAGAAGGTAAGTATATGGCCATCATGGCAGGGAGCACTTCAGCAGGCATGCAGGCATGGAACACTATTTGGTAGCTCATATCTATCTTATCTACAAGCATAAACAGAGAAAATTAACTGGAAATTACATCAGCAGTTGACAACTGCAAAGGCCACCCTCAGTGGCAAACCTTCTTCAACAAGCCCAAATCTCCTTATGCATCCCAAAGCAGTCCCATTATCTGAGGAACAAGAGCACTAAATACTGCACCTATGACGTCCGTTCGCACTCAGACCACCAGACGGCAATATGCTATATTTTAAAAAAAGGATGGAATTTAAGACTGCACTCTTGTTTAAAGTCTCCACTACTATAATAGACTAATGAATATAGGTCACACTACCAGAAAGGTGTATTCACTAAAGTGATATTGAAACTATGTAGCATTATTTAAAAATAATGCCATGATGTCCAAAGAGTTAGCTTATGCAGTTCTGGCTATTAAATTTTAAATTTTGTATTTCACCAAGAAACAAAAATTACATCTATACAAGTCAATCTTCCAGTCTGTCTTACACAGGTATCTTCATTTCTTCAAATAATAAAATGATTGTTCTGAACAGTTTTTAATTATTTGAATTAGTAATACAATAATCATGATATCATTAATATACTTACTGATTCTAATAAAAATTGAAAATGTGAATGTGAAATAATATTTTCTGTAGTATTTTTATAAAAAATAATTAAATTAAGTTGCACAATAATAAATGAAGATATTACACAACAGTTCATTATTATATTGTATGATGTATGTTCCTCTTCCCCCAATTTTTAGTTCTATCTGGTATTATACTAATTATGAGTAAATGCGCATTTGAAGCTTTTAAATTTTAACTTTTAAGTTATTTTTATTAAAATACATAAAGTTAAACATATTGCTTTTAAATTTCTCATTAGAAAAAAACTTTTCTGCAACTGTTTAAGGTTACAACTATTTTAACTTTCTTTTTAACACATTTTAAACCTCATACATAAGGTTTTTCACCAAACCATCTAAACTGTTACCCCCAGTTAAATAAGAAGCGATAACATGTGTTGTATTTGTGTCTAATGTCTTGACATTAATTGAGAGTAGTAACTAAAAGCATACAAAGAAATTTTCTTAAGATGGAAATTTCAAATCCATAGAGAAAATAATGAAGAGGATGAAAATTGCTTGAGTTCATAATTAGTCAGACAAAAGAAATTACTTAGTTCTTTGTTTTCTCAGCACCTGTATGAAGTTTATGGAAGAAACATTGACATAGCACATTAGCTATTGAAGACACAAGTCCATACATTACTAATTGGTTAAACTATGTGTACCTTTTAAAAACCTACAGTTTTACTGTAATCATTCTTTACAAGTTCATTTTAAATGATCAATGACTCATTCGATCAGTGCATCAATCAAGCTCCATTGGATTCTATCAGTGAGTCCCACGGGGATTAATTCATTGATTCTCATCTTTAGCTGATAAATAGCTTTTAGCTGGAATTAATATATAATAAAACATATTGATGAAGTATAATAGACTCAGATGGGAATTCTGGAAGAATCATAAAGACCAGAGTTACCAAATTGAAATCTGTATTAATTATTTGGTAGGAAGAAATTACTGCCTAGACATGACATAATGTGTCTTACAGGATGTAGTCAGCGTTTTCAGGAATGGCTGTCTCACAACTAAAAGTCAAGAATCTAGTAGCTGTTTCATTCAGTAGACTCGCTGTTTCTGGTGCTGGAGTTCTGGAAGATTCCTGGGAAGCTGCTAGCTTTCAGTCTATATTGGAGCTCTAAGGAAACTGAAAATGAGCTAGAAACAGGATTCACAAACCAGCTAGCAAGAGTGATGGCAAGCAGGAAAAACATAAAGTTCCTTTCTTCTATGATTTTTTTAGGGCTGCCATTAGAGGGTGTGGCCCGGGGTCATGTGTGTCTTCTTTCTTCATATAATCTGATTAAGAAAATCTTAAGTCTGGACTGTGGGTAAGTCCAGTGGCTCAGATTTAGTTGATTCTAGATGCAATCAAATTGACAAAACAGCATTAACTGTGGAAGCTGATTTCCTGTGTGTCACATCCAAGAACTGGGTAAGCTGCTGATAGAAGAAAACCTGGAATGCAGTACTTAGTGTGTGGAACTCAAGCTGACTACACAATAGGTAGCAGCCACAGCTCCACATTGCTTCTCCTTACATGAACACAGGAAGTACAGTATTGTGCTATTGCTGAATATGGAATAGTATGAGGCACTGTGACAACTTGGCTTCTGCTCAATCTGCTGTACAAAGTATCTTCTTTTCATTAGTGAAATGTATTCTTTAATAGTTTCATATATCGACAATAGATCATGATTACTCTACCCCTCTTCCTCCTGTGTCATCCTCTCCCAGTTCTTCCAACTCTCCTTCTCCGTCCGTATTTCTTTCTCATGCTCATGATGTTGTGTGGCTCATTTAGTTTTTCCCAAGGCTGTCTTAGGGTGAGAAACTATTCAATGAAGAATGTTGGGTTCATCTTAAGCTTCTGATAAAACTTTTACAAAGACTCAGGTATTTCCATTCACCTGAACTACTTCAAAGCCAGTTGTTGTAGCTTACACTATTAATCCCATAATTCAGAAGATAGAGATAGGAGGGTTGGGAAGGTCAAAGGTCAGGCAAGCTGCAGAGTGTTAGCGCTTGTTGATGCACAATACTTCAGTTGTACTTCCTCTCTGCATCTAGTAAGCCCTTCAGTCATTGAAAACACGATAAGTTATCATATCATGTCTCATGTAGGTAATTTTCCTAATTTAAGACTAGCACGCCTTTCACTAATTCTTCTCAAACCCACCGTCTAAGCCACCATCCTTTCTTACACAGATTTGTGTTTTTCCCAGTCTTATTAGTATTTATTTGTTATTTGCAGTGGCTTTCATTACTATATTTAAACATGCAAGAAATGCACCTTAATCCCCAACTGTCATGTTATGCTCCCTAATCCTACTGGGTTTCGCCCTCCATGTCCAAGCTCTCATTCTATTTTTTGTATTATCTCTATTGTTTTATTTTTATTTTAATTATCATTTTTGTCTAGTCATGTTCTCCAGGGAAATGTGATAGTAGATAATATTAGGACAGGTTTGCTTGTATAAGTTCATTTTACCTCACTTGATGCACTGAATATTTTATTGCCCTGATATGGTTTTATTGTCCTGATTTGCTTCCACTGGAAACATCCTCTTTCTTCTTATGAAAAGTGGAATTCTAGTCTGTCTCCCTGAATGAACAACATTGGCTTTTTATTCAATCTGGACAATAAAAGATATTGAGATGAAGTCACAAGACAGAGGGAAACCCAATGTTTATACGATATGACGCCTTTGTCTTTTTCAATACAATATTTTCCAGTGTTTCACTCTCCAGGGTATAAGTATTCTTTAGTAATGTCTTCCCTTCTGCACTTCATACTTAGAGGTTGTTAATTTATGTGTTTGTTGATGTGTCATAAGGTCTAACAGCCTAGACTGATGTCTAAGTTGTAGTCACCTGTCTTCATATACCCTAATGTTATGAGTATAGGTATGTACTCGCCTTCTCTTCAGCTGCAAGGATCTAGAGGCTCTTAGATTTCCTAGTCACAGGTTCTTTAAGCTCAGTTATTAATCACATGTATTTAACTACTGAGAAATTTACATTTGGTACCTCATTATGTTTGCTACATTAGATTCACTCAAGGATACATTACATTTTATATTGAGATTTTGGATCACGTTATATGAGGGGAGGCCTCACCAAAATATGTCTGCATAGTGCTACAACTTTGAATAGTTACTTTGGAAAATCATTTAATATACTAATAGTTTGATTATATTTCAAGTACTCGATGATAATTCTTGTATGTTGTTGAGACTTGGTAGAATGATAGTAACATGAATGAGAAAAAATTTATTATGTAGTTAGTCCATTAATCATTCCTGATGACTTGTGATATTTTCTCTATGGCTACATGAACTTTCAGGAATATAGAGGATCTATGTAATAGTAATAATAATAATAATAATAATAATAATAATAATAATAATAATAATAATAAACACTTGATCATTCATGTAGGGTAATCCAAGAGACATATCCTAATTTGCCAAGAAATGCTTATTTTCTTTTTATGTATTCAGCATCATTCCTGAGGAGATACCAGTAGTATAATTAACATACTTTATAATTCACTAGGAAAATTTTGTTCAGTGTGTGAGTTTTACAACAAGACATTGAAACATGTTATTCATTTTGAAGTAGTTTGGCAATTTTAAAATAACAAAAAAGATTAATTTACTTATGATGGTCTTAAAATACCAAATAATAGTAGAATAATATTCGGTAGCTTAATTACAATATTTAGCTATTCTCAATTTCTCCTAAATTAGGTAAAATCTGCATCATATCAATGTGGACCTCTCCTTTATATACTTGCTATTTAAGGTGACTAACAGACAAACAGAAAACTGAGCCCAGTTCATACTTCAGCATCTCCTTGTTCCAAAATTTTATGTAAACATTTGGTAATGCTATGAGTAATGTGTACTCAGATGGGCTTCTTTTCCATAAAACTGGTGATCACCAAGATACTGTTAGTTACGTGGACCACTGGGGCTGGCTGCAGCTCAATATGTCTTTTGTTTGTGCTTTTATTCTCTCACAAATCCTCTTTCCTCAAAGAGAACTTTATAAATTTAGACAGGTTTCTTGGAGTTTTTTTTTTTTTTAATGTCTTACTAAGTTGAGCAGTGGTGGCTCATGTCTTTAGTCCCAGTGCTCTGGAAGCAGAGGCATGCAGATCTCTGAGAGTTCAAAGGCCACCGTCATCTAAAAAGATAGTTCCAGAACAGCCTGTCTTGAAACAGAAAAAACCTGTCTTGAAAAAACAAAAATAGAACAAGAGCAAGACCAAGTCTTACTTAATGCATGTTTTTCTTGTTTTTAAATTACTTTGTTAATATCTAAGCAAAATATAAGACATTGTCTATTATATGTCTGTGACTTGATAACATTCTACTTCATATTTTTAATGTTATGCATATGCATTTTAATTTTTTCATAAACACATTAAACCTTTACTTTTTGAATTAGTTTAAGTTTTTTCATGAGCTAGCAAACTAGTTTATGGCTTTTGTTATTTTTCTTTCTTTCTCTAAGTTGTTAATTTGAATAACCAATGCAGGTTAAGTAGACTACTCAGGAGAAAACAAGATCTTTAAGTACATTATTAATGATAACTTGCATATATTTCTTTAAAGTTCTTTTACCTCAAATCATCAGAAAACATAATACCTATATAAATCTATGGGTGCTTAATTTATTTGATAAAGTTATGCTTTTGAAGAAAAAATTTCTTGCAAAAAAACCTACAAGCCACTAAGTCAATGCATGTAGCAAAGATAGGCACTCACTGTCTCAGATTCTACAAGTAGAGGTTCCCACATAAATTGTTAGTAGTTGTGACAACAGGACCTTTACACTACATGCATCAACTTAGCAATCGTCTAAGCTTTATCAGAACAACAGAGCTGATTGCAGTAAATATTACATTCATACTTTATTGTGGTTTAAATTATGCATCATTTCAGCAATTACATCATGTAGCTTAATTGAAATGTGTCTATAATTTTAAGTGTTTGCTGAATGAAAAGCAGTCGGCAGATGTAAATGAGTATCACTGTTATTCCAGATAATCGTATTTCTTTATTTAAATACCTCATAGAAAGTTAAAGTTCGAGACCCACATGAAGCCTGGCTTCCCTGTGGCTGCATCTGTGTAGAAGGCTTAGGTCCAGGCTATGCATGCTCCCTGTTAGCGCTTCAGTCTCAGCAAGGCCCTCTAGCTCCCTTCTGGTTAGGGGAGCAGGGGCTGTTTCTGACATCGACTGTTGCCTGCTTGTGCATCACTTCCGTCTGGCGGGGCTGCCTCTCCAGGCCACAGAGGAAGAAGAAGAGCTGATCCTGATGTGGCTTGGTGGGCTGGGGTGGGATGATAGAGGGTGTGTGCTCCCCTTCGCTGAGGAACAGGAGAGGGGAGACGGGAACAGAGGAAGGGAGGGTGGCACAGGGAGGAGAGGAGGGGGCTAAGGTCAGGGTATAAAGTGAATAAATAAGTAAATTACTTTTAAAAAGAAGAAAGTTAAAACTGGACCAAGGGGACACATCTACTACACAGCAACCCATCCTTACTGTGCTCTTCTTAACTGGAGCTGCATGGATATACTTCTGAGACTATATTTCTGTCAACTGCTGTCATTCTTTGCCCAGTCCCACATTAGGTTTGAGTGATACAGCCTTTGACAGGATCCTGTCAGTCTGGCATGCTGATAGTTCTTTCTTCCCTTCACACTGATTAAAGATTTATTATTTTCACCAGGCCAAAGATTTCTTTTTCTGTTTCAGTCCGCTCTATCCCAGGGGTATCCAAGGATAATATGACTATAATTTTTCTCCGAGCTCATCCTTTCTTTTCATTCTCAGGCCTGAGGGGAGAAGTAGCAGTGCTGTTTTATTTTTTTTATTTTTATTTTTTTAAGAAGGCAAGATTCATTTAATATATCCAGAAAGTCTTTCAAAACTTTACAACACATGGCAGTGATGTTATGGTACTCTATACATGAAACGTTATTCTGTTTTTAGAAGGACACAAATACATGGGTGATGAGTTGTTTTCATTTTTGTGTGCTCAAATTTTTTGATTTATTATAACATATTCAGATTGCATCCTGATTGCTTTGCCCTCACTTGTATCTTCCTATTCCCAACCTCCCTCTCTCTTCTGTCCTATTCCCACCCCCTAGACCTCTGATAGAAGGGAAGCCCATCCTGTACCATATAACCACAGCCTATCTGATCTCCATTGGATAGCCTGCATACCCTTCCCATGTATCCACCAGGGCTGCCCCCACCAAGGGGAACTGATCAAATTGAGGGCACCAGAGTTCATGTCATACAAAGGCATGGATGAAACTTTTGTGAAAATGTGATGATCATTCACTAACATATGTCTTTTCCTTTCCTATCCAGAAATTGCATATTTGAACATAGTAAGATTAATTTTATTGTCAAAGTAACTATTATTTATTGGATTGATTGATTTTTTTCTATATGTGACATGAGGGCATGTGAGGAAGCTGTCATCCTTAATATTTAACATATTTATAGATTTCAAGTAGAAGAAAACATGAATTCTCCAGAACATCTCGTATTGTGGATGTTTTTAATTTCTTTTTAAAAGGCTCTAGTAGCTTAACGCTATTAAAAGTTAAACTGAATCATTTTAAAGCTTAGCAATTAATGGCATTTTCACTTTATAGGAAAAGTTACTTTTTAACTGTGAAGGATGTCATCTTTTTTTATTATTTCTTGTTATATGTTTTTATTCGTTGTACTTGAAACAAAATTCTTGAAATATATATTGGCATGATTCTCTGTCTTTGATACTTCTGAATCCTGTAAATAGGGGCGAAGTTAGACACAGAGTTAGATTGTATCTTAATAAATTCTAGAAGCTTATGCTTTTTAATATGGTTAATGATAAGGGCAGAACTTTCTAGAGTTGTTTATGTGCACATCATTTCAATGAGAACAAGTTACATTTATTTTGCCTTTAGAGATGAGATAAAGAGAAAAGAAGGAAAGTGGGAGAGCTATAGCACCATACCCAAGAAAATATTGTAAAACAATATATTTTTGCAATTTTACCTTCATTTTAGAGCACAAAATCTGCTCTTCTATTTGTAATCAAATATCAGACTGATGAGAAAGTTTGATACCTGAGTCTTGTGTTCACCTCAATGTATGACCTAAACATATACCCAGATAGAGTTTAAGCATAAGGTTAATATATAATGATTCATTCTCCATAGCTGTAGGGAGAGAGGGGACTATCTCTGACATAAACTCTGAAGCCCTGGATATGATCACTTCCTCTTGGTGGAGCGGCATGGAGGCACACAGAGGAAAGGGAAGCAGGCTATCTGGATAATACCTGACAGGCTGTGGTCAGATGGTGGGGGAGGAGGGGAATAGGGCTGAAGAGGGCAGGAGGGAGGGAACAGGAAGGTACAAAAGACGGGATGACATTCAGTGGTGAAATCTGTGTAAATTTTAAAAAACACATATTAAGAAAGATATATTTGCTCTTAACAATTCTCATTTATGCAGAATTTAGAGTTGTGCTGTTTTCCTTATCCAGTATGAGAAATTATTTTACAAAATATGTATTGAAGTTATCTAAAAACAAGGAACATTTTCACACATACATAATTTTATATTTAATGCATATTTTGATGTATATTACTAAATATCAATGCATATTTTGGAGTATATTATTGAATATCATTATTTATTTCTTGATAATACTATAGTTATAATTTCATCTAATATAAAAGTCAATGGCCAGCAGGAAATCATTGCATTAACGGCATTTTCCTGAACAATTTATATCATTATTTTTTAAATATTTAATGCTACCTATTTTATGAATTAACTATTAAAATTAATAAATGTACTAGTAAACGTAGATTGTGTTACTTTTTTCTAAACTATCAACATAAAGACAATTGTTCCCTTGAATTCTAACTCTAAATAAATAATAATTAAGGTCAATGTGAGGTAATCTCTTATATTGGCAAAGACTAATACAGCCACATGTCAACTAGACAGATCAAAGAGCCACTCCTGTGTGTTCTGGCTCCTGCTTAAATCACATCCTTCTAATTTCAACGTGCAAATACAGCCTGAACATTGACAAGAATATTCAGGAATTTACTGTCTCAAAGATGCCAACATTACTTCATAAAATATCAATTCATGATCTCATGGTCCTTTATGTACTACAAGTTACACACTTTAATTTTAATAGTCTTATTTTATTCTTTCTTATTAATTTATTCTACCATATATTACCTCTTGACAACAGTTTCCTCTCCCTCCTTCTGGACACACTTCCTCCTTCCTCCCACCTCCTTCCTCCCAGTCATTCCTCTGTTTCCCTTCAGAAAAGGGTGGGGCTCCCAGGTATATTGCTTGTAGATTCCTACTAGAGGGAGCAGGCCTGTTTCTGAGCTTATTTTATTCTTTTTTTCTCTTTTTTTCTCCTTTATTAATTTATTCTTGTTACATCTCAATGGTTATCCCATCCCTTGTATCCTCCCATTCTTCCCTCCCTCCCATTTTCACCTTATTCCCTTCCCCTATGACTGTTCCTGAGGGGGATTACCTCCCCCTGTATATGCTCATAGGGTATCAAGTCTCTTCTTGGTAACCTGCTGTCCTTCCTCTGAGTGCCACCAGGTCTCCCCCTCCAGGGGACATGGTCAAAGGTGAGGCACCAGAGTATGTGAGAAAGTCATATCCCACTCTCCACTCTACTGTGGAGAGTGTTCTGTCCATTGTCTAGATCTGGGTAGGGGTTTAAGGTTTACCACCTGTATTATATTTTATTCTTAATACAAATGAAGTAAAAACAAATATTCCTCTCTTGTAACACAGAAAAGTAAAATATCCTTTTTCAAAAGGCTGTTATACATTTTAGGTGACGCGTTTTATATGATAGGAAGATATTTTACACATTTGATTTCTTTAAATTTGTTGAAATTCCTGTGAATGAATATAGCACCATGTTAGGAGCCAAGCAAGAACCCAATATGTTTGTATTTGGAAACATGTTAAAAGAACTATTTTCCATATACATGTGATAATAGATGTTTAATGTTCAATAGACAATCATAACTTAACTTGAATATCTGTGATCATGGGATTATAATTAGTTCTGATTATAAAAACAGAGGCTAACACATCAAGTAAAATAATAAGATGTCTTTTCATCCTACGTTTTCTATAGATCAGACACCTATAACAGACTTTGTACTTCATTTCACTATTTAATTTTGATTATATTAACCAATAATTTATATATGGACATATAAAATATTGTACAATTATTCTACATTTATTTCTGAAGATAAGTGTGCATAAGGTAATTGAGGCAAATGAACCGACTTATATAATAAAAACTGTGATTCTTATGTGGTTAGACATTCTATACTCAGTGTCTATGGCAAAGTATCTCACAAAGCAAGGTAAAGAAGAATTTACCTGGGTTCACATAATGAGGTTACAGTTCATCACTGTGGAGTGTTCATTGAAGCATGAGATCACTTAGTCTCATGTCTTTAGATAAGAATCAGAAAGACAGCAAGGTTTGTCTTACACATCCATTCTCCATTTCATATTTTGGATGGTGTGAACCACATTCACAGCTCCATTGCCACAATATGGGACTCTTCACATTTCTATCCTCGGTGGAGGCCGGAGTCTGTGAAGGTCCATCTCTTCCTGTAGCTAAAGGTTATCAAGGTGGAGGGGAGAAGAAGTGCTGGTGTTCTTGAATTATTTTTTGGATCTGCTTAGCAAGTATAAGGATGTTCATGGTAAAACTCATGACGCTGAGATAGCAGGTGGAATATGATTCTTGTCCTAGAAAGCAGGAATATTTCAGTGGACCTAGTTGACCTTTATGTCATAATACTAAGTACAATATCCACTAAAGCATAGAGATGTTTGTGCAGAAAAGCCATAAGTGCTAGCTAAACATGATGCTTGAAGCAAATCGACTTTATTATAAATATTCTCTTGAAATAGGAATGATTTTTTAGAAGTTACCTTCATTTAAAAAGTGAAAATAGAACAAAATTTTCCAATGAAAAATAAAATTCACTGAAAATATTAATATTAGATGGATTATATGACAATTATTTACATAAATATTGAATATATTAACTGTAATATTTTTAAAATAATGAAATAGAAAATTTTATATTTAAATAATATTAATACAAAAAACAACATCTTTATTCATTTTTATATTTGGACATGGCAGAATTTGAACCTTAAACTTTGTTCATATTTGTCAAGCATTGTCCCACTGGATTGCATTAGAATACCCAGAGCTACACACAGAATGCTAAAACATTTAAAAAAATTTCATAAGGGGAAATTGAATATAATAGTCAATGGTATCATGTATGGAGGAATAAATATTGTCATAACCACACTATATTTGTCAATTAGCTGTCCGATAGAAGTGAAGAGACACCAATCAGTTTTATATTATTGACACTACACTCTGGATAGTTAAGTTTAGAGGAATACATTTAAAATAAATTTAAAAGGAAAGGTTTTAAGTCCCTACAATATATGACAGTAGAAATAAATAAAGCTGAGTGTGTGCTAGATTATGGAATAAGAGAGATTGTGGCTAGCATCATGGATTGCTTGCTATGCTTGCTGCCGAGAGTGACAAATTAAGTTTGATCCCTGTGGCTCATACAGTTGAGAGCAAACTCAAGCAAGTTGTCATCTGCCATATCATGCATGTCATATCCTATTCATGGGCATACATATATAAGAATTTAAAGTAAAGGTTAACTAATAAAATATCAAAAGCTTAGCCGTGCCCTTTTAAGAAAATATGTGCATAAACCAGACACTGTCAGTTTGTGTAATATACAGGACAGAAAATGAATCTTAGCACTGTGCATCTGAGATATGATTAGCAACATCTAACTGCCTTAATTCTCTCATCTACAAAGCACCTATAACGACTCATCTTTAAAACACATTGTAAGGATCAGTTGTAATGTCGTGAAAGCACATTGTCACTCTAGGAGTTGCATTTAGTGGCTGTAAGAATTTTAGAAGCACCAAGATAAGAAAGATGTCTTCTTTAAGGTCGTAAAATACAAATAGCCAAAACACTGAGTATGTAACATTTATATAATTCCTGATTGTGTCATGGCTCTTCCGACTATAGGTGATTTATTGTATACATGTGTAATAATATAAATGTATATGTAAAAAATAAAAAAAGTTTAAAAAAGAATACATAAAGCAATTCCCCATATAAAAAAAGAGAACATTGTCTTTCCCCAAAAAAATAATCCTGTGTTTTAACATTGGAGCAATGATTCATCTAAACACTGTTCATTTTGTGCTCATGTGGCTTAATGAAGGCCTAATTTAATTTGGTTGGATATTAAAAACATCTAATATTGTTGAAAGAAAATGATTAGCTTGGATAGAAATGTGAGCCTCAAGGGTTTGGCAGTTCATGACATAGGAAATTTTTTATTGCCTTGCAAAACAAAACCTTGCTGTTTATGGAGTAAGATTCTATGATAACAGAAGCTGCTGCTGTGCTGTTCACAATCATGTGTAGACAGAGTCAGTGGTACCAAGATTGCTTTGCTAGCTACGGATGATGGATACTAAAGGTTAGGAGGTACATTTTTACATATTCCTCCTGGAATAAGCAGTCATACACTTTTCCTAAATATTTTTCTTCACTAAGCAATTCTTTGATTTTCATACTTTAGTTTTCTTTATTTTAGGATTGAATTTAACAATTGTAAGATTGAAATAAATATTTCCTGTTAGGAATTTTAAGGTTTATGTAAAGAGGTTTAGAAATGTAAGCTTTAGAAAAGGAGATCTCCTTAGAAAAATATTAATAAAAACATTTTTCTTTAAGTTTATTTCATTTCCAACGTCCACATTAATGATTGTTCTACTTGTGAGAAAAATGAGTGGCAGGCAGGGTAGTAGTCCTGGATCCTTCAACGTCAATATTTTACTCAATATTTTTTGTTTGTAAACTAGGATTTATAAGTTCTTCGGTAAGAATAGAGGTATAGTAACAAGTAAGCCTATCAGTTAATGTCAATTTGGAACGCTGAAATTACCCAAATTAAAACATTCTATTTACCATATTACAGACACACACACACACACACACACACACACACACACACACATATATATATATATATATATACATATAAATTAAGTATATAATTGAAATATATTAACCACATCACTTACTCATAGAGACCTGGATTATAGTGGCACTTATGTTTAAACTATTCGCATCCATACCAAATATAACATGACTTTTTCTTTAAAAAGAGAATCAAATTTCTTCTTCCTACTGGCTCCATCTGGTAAATAAAAAACAAATGAAACAAAATTTAGTTTGCCATGTATAACTTACTCTATTATCCTAAATTAGAAAACACCTATCTATGTTACATCTTAGGATGGCTTCCAGGTGTCAGGCTGAGCATTGGAGTATCTCCTGGCTTTGAGAGTAAAATAGGGAACCATAAAAGGCTCCACACCTGACTTAAGGGTACTTACTGATCTAAGCACTCATGTGAAGACACATTTGCCTGAGTTAGAGCTCACTTTCAGGTCTGTGACATCCCGGTCTCATTCCATGCCACTTACTTCAAGAATTACAGTGGTATGTGAGGCGCATGCATAGGAAAACAAGTAACCTGAATATATACAAAAAGACACATCATGACTTCTAAGTACACACATGCACACTCATATAAATACAAGTGTGTGTGTGTGTGTGTGTGTGTGTGTGTGTGTGCGCGCGCGCGCGCATGTGCGTGAGAGAGAGGGGGGAGAGGGAGCGGGGGGGGGGGAGAGAGAGAGAGAGAGAGGGAGAGAGAGAGAGGGAGAGAGAGAGAGGGAGAGAGAGAGTTTGAGAGAGAGGGGGCACAGAGAGAGGTGGGAAAGCAAGCAAGTTGCATTTTTATAATATTTTTTATTTTTTATTTTTTTCCCTTTTATTAATTTATTCTTGTTATAGAACATTCTCCACAGTAGAGTGGAGAGTGGGATATTACTTTCTCACATACTCTGGTGCCTCATATTTGACCATGTCCCCTGGAGGAGGAGACCTGGTGGCACTCAGAGGAAGGACATCAGGTTACCAAGGAGAGACTTGATACCCTATGAGCATATACAGGGGGAGGTAATCCCTGTCAGGAACAGTCATAGGGGAGGGGAATAAGGGGAAAAGAGGAGGGAGGGAAGAATGGGAGGATACAAGGGAAGGGATAACCATTGAGATGTAACAAGCAAGTTGCATTTAAAGAACATTGTTATAAAGGAAAAAACCTGATTCTGTTTCATAGAAAGGTGTTTGTTTCAAATCAATGTTGAAAACAACTTGAATGTCGTCACAATTACACTGCAGGTAGATGAGTTCTATTAGCTGACAGATATATCCAGAAGTTTCCACCATATGATGATTGCCAAGAACCCGTGAAGGAATAAAAAACTAATCCTTTCTACCAAACAGTAGTAGAAACGCCACCTTCCTCTCACCCTCTCTTCCTGTTTTTATAAGTGTGATGTGTCTGTGGAGGATATCAGATGTTCTCATCCATCATGCTTTACTTATTCCTTTGGAGTCGTTTCCTCAATGTGAACTTCATGTTTGAGAGCTGGGCCCTAGTTAACGAAGGTCCAGTCACCCTCCTTCAATTATGATGTTACAGGCATGCATGGACCTATGCCCCGATTGTTAGAGGAACAATAACACCCATAAGAAGGAAGAGGAAGTGACTTACTTAACGACCCATTATTCTGGCACCCAGGATTTCAATTTCAGACAGATAAAACATTTAGAGTCTCGTGGAAATTAATGTCAGTTTCTCCTTGGAAGAAAAAATGAATTCCCAGGAGAATGATGATGTAAAATCTACCTCATCCTGACCACAAGACCAAATCTGGTAAAAATAAATATTAAACAAGGAACTGCTTGCAACCTTTCTCATTTCCATGTGTGTCTTGGGAATTGCTAAAGGGAACATCAGAAGATGCACTCCAGAAAATAATTCAGTAATGCAGCTGAGTTGAAAACTGTAAGGATTCTTAAGTATTTGGGTCCTCTTGGAAGCATAAGAAACACTTAACGTATTCTCCTCAAAGTATAAATTATAAACTACAAGGAGTACATACTCCCAGAGATATTTGTGAGGGGGAGTGTGTACAAAACCTATGTGCTTTTTCAGATAATAAGAAAACATATAATGATGTCCCCTTCAAAACTTTTGGCTTTGATCCTATTTTCAGGAACTTGGGAATATGGCATTTGTACCTCAGACAGACTTGAAATTAATCTTTTCAACAGTGCTTTTGAGCCTTGTTCACTTTTTTGATGACAATAATAGGCCCTCAGTTGTTGATCGAGACATATAAAAGTGAGAGCAACCTGAAGAAGGAAAATAGGCAGCCAACATTGCAGAGCTTCCAGCAATTTCTCAAGAGATCACTGCTGATTCACTGGGCATTTGCCACACACAGAAACAGCTTTGAGTCAACTTGAATGTGAACACTTGATAGAAAAAAGAACATTGAACAATTTATCTCCTGGATCTTTAAGTCTGTCTTCCATCAGTAAAAGCTCAAATGCCAAGATATGAGTTACCTAAAGCATCCTTAACTACAGAGATGCAATATTATTGCAAAGGGGATATCTAACAAGGGCTTCGCGGATCCACAGTGACAAGATAAATTTCTGTATATATTTATGCATCTGGTACTTAGAGAGCACTGCTGATGCTAGTTGACAAACTATGACATACCTAGTATGCTGAGCCTCTGCTGTAGTAATTCAGTCTCCTCAACACTCTTAGTTGCAGACGTGAGACTCTAGGCCAAGAGAGAGGAGTGACCTAAGATCACAAATAGGTTATTGGGCAAAACGAGATGAGACAAAAATAAAAATAAAAATAATAAGGCTTCAAACACATTCTTTGTACACTGCATTCATAAAAAGTTTTATTCAGATATAAAAGGGAAAACTCAAATATCCAGAACAAAAGGAATGTTTAATGCCTCACAACATAATAATCAGCTCTGAAAAAGAAGCCTGAGATATGCTATAAGATACAGGGGCCATGATGAAATCAGGCAAAATTAAATAAGTATAAACAAAAGGAAATACGTTATATAGCATCACTTACATGCATATTTATTATCCGGTCATCTGTTGATATAAAAATATAGTCTGAAGGAAATTTCCCCCTAAAAGCCACAACCCATCTAAAAAAAACTCTCAATATGAGGGATTCCCTCTCTTGAGTTGGTGACCATGGTTGCTCAAATAAAGATAGGGGAATATAGAGAAATATATAGGGAAGAAAAAAACCAAAAAGTAGATTAGCGAAACTACTCCTCAACTTAATGCCTTAACTGTTACTCAAAGGTTATTTTTAATTCATTGGTATAGAATTTTGTATATAGATACAAAATAAATTTAATTTTAGATACAGCTGTATAGAATTCAAATGTAATATTATTGTTCATACACATTATATATATTTCTACTCTAATTGAGGTACTGTACCAATATAACTTAATTATAATACAAGATTTACTTTCAATACTTTAAAAGTGCTATTGCAGGTTTTTTAGGATAAAGAAGTTATACAAGTTAATTGTTAGTTGATCAAATCATGGTCATACAATTACTAGTATGTTTTTCACAAGAATATACATGTTAGGTGCAAAAGATAGATATGATTCTAAAGAAAGATAAGGTAAAAGTAGTTAGATAAAGTCTTCAAAAACCTCAGAGACATAAAGAATATTGCATTTAAAGAGGTTATTATTTTGAAGATTCACTGACAATGAGACAGGTTAACTCTTGGCAACACCCAGTCTACATTAAGAAGATGATGAGTATCAAAGAACCTCCTTATGTAAATATATTCAAATGTGGCAAATAAGCCACAGGGGTAAATGCTCTCATTTATACCACAGACAGAATTCTGCCTAAAATGGGCAAGCTTGGATGCAGGCATAGTCGACAGCCAGTCCTCAGTAGTTTCTGTCTCACAAATATGTCTGTAAGATATATTGAGCCAAAAGGTAAGGATGATGCTCCAACTATATAGAAAGTTTTGGGTGACTATTCAGGCAACAAACTGTCTCTGTCATCTTCTCATTTGGGAACCTACTGACCTGCTCTCCCAGCATAATCAGGAAGTCAGTTTTATTCCTTTTGAAATCTGCAGTGGGGCTGAAGACCAGATAGTTTAGTTTTAAAATTAAGCTTAGTTGTTCAGGGGTTAAGATGTTTTTAGGTTTAGAGAAATGTTTTAAGTTGATAATGGGGAGATAATGATAGATATTGATTTACATTCAGAATTTTAAATGCACCAAGATAGGAAACATGTTGTTTTAAAGGCTACCAAATACAAATAGCCAAAACATTAAGAATATAACTGAGAGGCAATCTAAATTGAAACTGACTGTAAAACCTCCTCAGCGATGGCTCACTTTCACGGAATAAACAGTCCTACCCAGCTATGATGCCTCACCTATGAACCACAACACTTACCAGCATGGCATGATAACCCTAAGAGTTTAGTAGTGGCATACCTTGGTGGTAACCAACAGCTCTCTATCTAATTTAAGATCCACTAAATTAAGGGGAAATCATTATTGGTACTGGAAACAAATCCAACCAGATAACCCCAGTGAAGCCATGGCTTTTGAAGGAGAACCTACAGCCACCATGTTACTTTGCCTCTGATGGAGACCATTACAGAAAACCACAAACAATCAAACTCTAGAGTTATGGAGGCCAGTCCCAAGTGATTTCAGCACCTAAGGCTCAGGGATCACTGTGGTTAAGGAAATTTCTGTGTGATTTTGTCTCCAAGAAATATCAAAATATAACCATAAAGTTTCAACAACATGACCACTAAGCACGTGCTGAACAAGAATGACACGAATAGGCATGCTGTCACGGGTAGGTGAACTTTCCAGAGACTCCAACCCTATACACAGATCTACAAGCAACTAAAAGTAGTGGGAGAGGGAGAATAGGTATCTAATGCCAAATAGTCCATCCTGTGAGGATGTACATCCGATGTTATACATATTGGTCAAGTTGTACCACATATTTAGGAATACACAGATATATACATATATATGAATAAAAATTCATTGAAAGATAAAAGAGGACATAGATCTGAAAGAGAAGAAGGCACAATGTATATGAGATGTTTGAAAGAGGAAAAGAGAATGGGAAACAATGTCATTATATTATAATATCAAAGGAGAGAAAATTATTTACATAAGAAAATTAATTTGAAGAGAATTATTTAGTTAAAACATTAATATGATTTGAGTACAGTGTGTCATAGATCAAGTGTGGTAGGGGACAACATTCTGTTAGTAAGTAAATATATCCATTTAGCTCTTATAGAGGTATCTTCAAATGTGTATTATTTCTTAAATAACATTGGTATTTCAGTTAAATGCTTGCATATTTTCTCATATTGTGTAGACAGTTTATTAAAGGAAAATAACAATGACAATAACAACCATAAATTATAGTACTGATGAGACTTTTTTCATAACCTCCCAATTGACAGTGCGAAGTCACTGCGTAGATTCAACCATGCTTTTTCTGGGAAGAGATCTTGTCATTAAATGTTTTCTGTTAGAGCAGTACACACACCTTTGCCAAAGAGTACTCTATAAAATATATTAAAAACCTTTGAAAGATAACTGATACATATTTTAATATATTTTCTAGATTTTATTTGTTTATGCTACCTATTACCTAAAAGTTTTCATTGGAAATGTTGATTGATGAAAGAAAAAAATTTAAGTTAAATGGCACTGCAATAACTCCTATTATACCATGTTTGGATATGAAACCAATCTGAACTAGAATGCTAAATGAGAAAGAACAGGAGTAGACAAAATCAAATTATTTTAATAATTTTCTCTTGTAATTATGATTGAATTTCAAATAAGGGAAATATAATAATAATTTTATATGAAGCTATGTAGATGAAAAATGGGTAGATGAAAGAAGGCAATTCACTATGTAGGTAAGACTGGCGTTGAGCTCATAGAAATTTGTCTGCCTCTTCCTACCAAGGGTTTACAGTGATGGTGTGTGCCACCATGCCTCTGCTTGCTTTTATGTAGTATTTGCATGTATGTTTATAAGGGCTTATCAAATGTTTCAACTTTCCTTGTTAATGCAAGAATAAATTAAGTAAGAATATTGGCACTGAAATAAGCTCCTGAAACACCAATAAGTACCAGGGTAATATTAAAGAATAATAAAAAAAGGCTTTACAAAATGCAGTTTAAAGGAATTTTTTTTTTTAGTGTCTTAGAATTCACTTGAAGTTGATTGAGTGTGGATTACAGGAGAAACTCTTGAATAAATGAGATAAATACCTCAGAAGCACATCTTTTTACATCCCTAAAATAAATGGTAGGAGAAAGTTATTGGTTGTAAGTTTCAATTGCATAATATTCCCAAGACTTATATTAGCAATTGAGTATTATTAAGGTCGATATATTTCATCCTGCAAAAATTCTGAGATAAAATGGTATCTGAATAGAGAAAATGTCTGCCCATTGGAGCCTGTAAAGCCCTTCATTGCTAAGACATCCTGAGCATGGTGTGAGAGCAGGAATTCAGATTCAGGCAAGCTTAGCTAAAACCTCCAATCTCAAGGCTAATGAAGAGGTATGGACAACTTTGCTTCAATGTCTGTTGAGAGCTTTAATGACTAAAGATTAATCAGTTTCCAAGGCAGCAGTCTTTAGAGACTTCCACTCCATCAAGGAAGAAAAAAATGGCAAAAAATTTACACCACAAAAATAAACCAAAATGCTAGGCGAAGAGCACTCTTGCTCCTTGACAAAACAGCAGAAGAAAGGTTCAGGGTTCACTGGTTCATTCACTTAATTAAAATTGCCACGGATTTGATTTTGTTCTCCATGTAAATCACTGTTGAGAAAGCATCTGCCACCTCTGGTGTTTTCTGGGCTATAAATTCCAATGAATTAATCATTCTGCTTATCCAGAAATTCTGAAGATTTATTGGCATTTGCCACTGGGCTGTCCAGTTCTTGGCTCACTGGTTTTTAGATGCCAGAAGAGATTTCAGAGGACATGAAAATATATGAAGAGAAATAAAAAGAAATCTTTTAGATCTTATTTTCTATCTATAATTTCTCCTCTTTCAGTAAACCACAGTTTCAGTGTAACACTGTATGACTATACAGTAGCATTAGTTTACAGTCTGTACACCCTGTCGATGCACTTCATCAAAGGTTATAAAGTCACTATGATTCTGAACTGGGCCTGACCCTGACTTTCTTTCTCAGAAGCAACCTTTTCAATTTGTGATATGTCACTGGGAATGTCAAATTCCTCAAAGGTAGGGTGGTGGTATAATTCATCATCTCAGCTATGATGCTTTGTGGTGTGGAAAAAAATCATGGTTAGTTAATTCTACAGGATAAAAGAGCCAATTGTGATCAAGCTGACATATGTCAACTTATCTAAAATTGACATATATGGCAGCTTTTAAATAGCATATACTAATTATACATAGAAAAAAGTTTATTATAACATTTTTGCATGTATATAATATACTCTCGTTTTCACCTCCCTTTTAATTTTCCTCATGTCTTTCTTTTCAGTTCCCTTACATTTTCCCACCTTTAGTGGATAATTTTTAAATGTTATGTCTGTCTTAACACACACAAATAAACCTAAACACACACAAACACACCACACACACACACATATACACACACACACCACAAACACTCCACAGATAAGAGTATACATGAGATAATTTTGCTTATGAAAATGATTTATTCATATATCAAGAATATCTCCAGCTCCACCCATTTTCCTCAACTTATTATAACCAATATATTGTGTTCATAATTTAGCTGCCAGAGAGAAGGCTCCAATTCATGAGAGCATTTTTGTGAGCAAAGATGATTTAAACAATGCTCATAAAATGATGAGACCAAAAGGCAGAGACACAGGAATAGCCAGCAGAGGGAGAGCAAATGTCTCCTGATGTCCAAGATAATCTATGATAGCAAATGTTCAGTTTTCTTCATTGACTGTGAACTATCAACACTATGATGCAAAACACACTCAGGGCTTTTAAATGGTGTCAAAATTTCCACACTTCATTTTGCTTTCAGTTTTAGAAGAAAGAATTTATGAGTGTTTAGTTATCTGATTGTCTACTTAGTAGGTGACAAGCAATCTTGCCCCCAGTAAAGCCAAGTTGCCTACTGGGGTGGGGTTTGCAGTCTTCCACAGAAGGTTTTCTTACATTGGATACTCTGAAAATTCTTATGGTATTTCTAGGTAGTGATACCACATTTTATGTCCGTAAGAATTAATCTCCTTTTTTTTTCTATTTTAAAACTGTGGGGAATAGGATTAATTATTTTCTCTATTGCAGAGATCTGTGGTGACTTCACCTTTCCAACAATACCAGGATAGGTTTATCACCATTAACCACACACAGTAACCACACACCCCAATGCCCGCGTATGAAGCCACACAGGCAAGATGCCATTTGTGGACAGATGTTGCCTAAATTGGGATGTATCATTGAATATCTTATTTTCCCATCTACAGTGAATGAAAGTTTGGTGGGATAGAATAGTAATGCCTGACATCTGTGGGCCCCTTAGAGCCTGCAGGATATCTTCCAGGCCTCCTGTTTTTAGAGTCTCCATTGAGAAGGCAGGTATGACTCTAATAGTTGTCCCTTTATATGTTATTTGGAATTTTCCCTTGAAAATTTTAATAATCTTTCTTCATTCCTTATATTTACTGTTTTGATAATTATGTGGTGAAGGGACTTCTATTTGGTATTCTGTAAGCTTATGCACCTTTATGAGTATGACCTTCTTTAGGTTGGGAAAACACTGCCCAATAATTTTTTTATATAAATTAAGTTAGTTATTTACTTTATATCTCAAATCACAGCTTCTCTCCTGAACTCTCCATCTAGTTCCCCCATTTTGTTATTCCTCCCTCACATCCACCCCTCATACTCTTCTCCTCAAAAAATGGGAGGCCTCTCATGGATACCAACCAGTCTTGGTATATCAAGTTGCAGTAAGCCTGGGCTTATCACTTTTTATCAAGGCTACACAAGGCAACCCATTTAGGGGAAACGGAGCCAAAGGCAGAAAATGTAGTGAGTCAGAAACATAACCTGTTCCTACTTTAGAAGTCTTCCATGATGAACAAGCAGTACAATGGTTCCATTGATCTAGGCAGCTCTAGGCAGAGGGCCTGCATCTGTCCCATACATGCTCTCTGATTGGACTTCAGTATTCATGAGTCTCTATTGTCTGTGGTTAATTAATTCTTCAGGTTTTCTTGGTGTATCCTTGACCTCTCTGGCTCCTTCAATCCTTCCGTCCTTCTTCTGTAGGATTCCCCAAATTCAACCTATATTTAGTTTTGAATCTCTGCGTCAGTTTCCATGAGTTGGTCTGTGAAGCCTTACTGATGACAGTTATGCTAGGCTCCTGTGTGCAAGTTCAGCTCCATATCATTAATTGTGTTAGAGGTCGGCTCTTCATGTCATGTGTCTAAAATCTGGGTCAGTCATTTGTTGGCCTTTCCCTCATATACTATCCCATCTTTTATCTATGAATATATTATATGGAGGAGCAATTGTGTGTCTAAGGTGTTTTGACTGAGTTGGTGTCCCAATTCACCCAGTGGAAGTCTTGCCTGGTTTAGGTGATGTATGGTTCAGGTTCCATATCCCCCATAGCTAAGAGTCTTAGCTCGGGTCATCCTCACAGACTGTTGGGAGTTTGCATTGTCCAAAGTTTCTAGCTTGTCCCAGAGATGCTGCCACCAATGCAGTCCTCTCTGCCAACACTCTCATCCTCCATCCTCCCCACCCCTCACCCACACTAATTCCCTCTTCAACCCTCCCCAACCAAGTCCACTCCTTTTATTAATTCTCAATGTCTAATCTCAATGTCCCCTTCTCACTGAAATTCAAGCATATTTTTAGGGACATTATTTTTATTTAGCTACATTTGGTCTGTGGGTTGTAGTATGATTATCCTGTACTTTATGACTCATATCCACTTATAAGTGATTAGCTGCCCTGTTTGTCTTTCTGATTCTCAGTTATCTCACTAATGATATTTTCTACTTCCATCTATTTGCCTTCCAACTTAATGATGTCAGTGTTTTTAGTAACTGAGTGGTATGCCATTACATAAATGTACCACAATATTTTTGTCCATACTTTAGTTGAGGGACATCTAAGTTGTTTTCAGTTTCTGTTTTTTATGAACCAAGATGTTATGAACATAATTGAGCAAGTTTCCTTGTGGTATGGTGGAGATTCCTTTGGGCATATGACCAGGAGTGGTATAATGGTTTCTTGAGGTATATATACTCACTTTTTGGAGAATCAGCTAATTTCTAAAGTAGCTGTATAAGTTTGCACCTGAGGAGTGTTTTTGCTCCACATCCACACCAGCATACATTTTCCATTGAGTTTTGTAACTTTGGCATTCTGACAGGTATAAGATCAGAGGCATTTTATGTTGAAATTTTCTTTAAGTATGTATTGGCCATTAGAGATGCCTCTGCTAAAAATTCTGTTTAGATCTTTATCTCATTTTGAATTGGGTTATTTGGTGTTTTATGTCTAGATTCTGGAGTTCTTTATATATTTTGAACATCAGTCCTTTGTGGTAGGTAGAGTTGGTGATAATATTTTCCAATTTTTAGGCTGCCATTTTGTCCTTTTGATGGTGTCCTTTGCCTTACAGAACCTTTCCAGTATTTAAGGTCCAATTCATTAACTGTTAAATTTAGTGCATCAGATGTTGGTGTTCTGTTAAGGAAGTTGTCTTCTGTGCTATTTCATTTAAGGCTATTCTTCACTTTCTCTTTATATTAAATTTAATGTATTCAATTCTGTTGAGGTTTATGATGCACTTGAACTTGAACTTTGTACAAGAAATTTTATTCAATAATAGATAGATATGGATCTTTTTGCATTCCTCTACATGGAGATATCCAGTAAGATTAACAATATTTGTTGACGATTCTTACTTTTTCAAAATGAATAGTTTTGGCTTCTATATAAAAAACTTGTCTATAGGTGTGTCAATTCACTTCTGGTTCCTCTATTCAATTCAATTGATTAGCTTGTCTCTTATCATGCCAGTACGCATGTGGTTTTTCTTATTATTGCTCTGTAATACACCTTGAAATTAGAAATGGTGATACCTCCATTCCTCCACTCCATTATGTACTGGATTGTGTTAACTATGATGGGTTGTTTATTTTTTCCATATGAAGTTGAGTATTATTGTTTCATTTTCTTTAAAGTATTTTGTTGGAATTTTAGTGGAAATTTATTTGAATCAGTAGATTGCTTTTGGCAGCATGCCCACTTTTACTATATTAATCATATAGATCCATGAGCATGGGACATCTTTCCATCTTCTGTCATTTTCCTCAATTTTTTTCTTCAAAGATTTTAAGTTCTTATCATAGATGTCTTTCACTGGCTTGGATAGATTTCAATCAAGATATTTTATATTACTTGTGGCTATTGTGAAGAGTGTTATTTTTCTAATTTCTTACTCAGCCCTGTTATAATTTTTATAAAGGAGGGATAGTGATTTATTTTATTTAATTTCTTATCCATTCACTTTGATGAAGGCTTTTATAAGCAG
Source organism: Acomys minous (assembly GCF_964271855.1). NCBI lineage: Eukaryota > Metazoa > Chordata > Mammalia > Rodentia > Muridae > Acomys > Acomys minous. The sequence goes on from NC_140486.1 coordinate 65,437,919, forward strand.
TAGGCATTTCCTGTTAGAAATTTTATATTACTTTATGTAAACTATCATGTCTTCTGTAAATAGTGAAACTAACTTCTTACTTTCTAATTTATATCCCTTTGATCTCCAGTAGCTGTCTTATTGCTCTAGTTAGAAATTTTAGTACTACATTTAACAGACGAAGAGTGAACTGCTTTGTCTTGTCCCTGGTCTTAGTGAAATTGTTTTATGTTTCTCTACATTTAATTTTATATTGGTTACCAGCCTGCTGTATATTACTTTATTGTACTTAGATATGTGTTTTATATCTCTGATCTCCCCAAGACTTTTACCATGAATGGTATTAGATTTTGTAGAATGCTTTTTTTAGCATCTAACGAGATGATGGTAGTTTTTGTTTTTGTTTTTGTTTTTCTTTCAGTTTTTTTGCATTGTGAATTATATTGATGGATTTTTGTGTGTTGAACCATCCCTGCATACTTGGGATGAAGCCAACTTGACCATGGTGGATGATATGGTTGATATGTTTTTGGATTCAGTTTGAAAGTATTTTATGTAGTATTTTTGCATCAATGTTCAGAAGGGAAGTTGGTTTGAAATTCTCTTTACTGGTTGAGTCTTTTGTGGTTTAGGTGTCAGGGAGACTGTGGCTTCTTAAAATTAATTTTGTCATGTTCCTTCTGTTTCTGTTTTGTGGAATAATTTGAGTAGTAGTCTGGTAGAATTCTGCAATAAAACCATCTGCTGCAGAGGTTTTTTTTTTTTTGGGTTGGGAAATTTTAATGACTGCTTCTATTTCCTTGGAGCTTATAGGTCAATTTAGATTGTTTACCTGATATTGATATTACTTTGGGAAGAAGTATCTATCAAGACAATTACTCATTTTTAATTTAGAAACTCTACTTTTGTGGAGTACAGGTTTTGATATAAGAACTAATTAGTCTTTGTATTGCTTTAGCATCTGTTGTTATGTACCTCTTTTCTTCTGATTCTGTTCATTTGGATATTACCTCTCTGCCTTATATTTAGTTTGTCTAAGGGTTTGTCTATCTTATTGATTTTATCAAATATGCAAGTCTCATTATTTCTTTGTATTATTCTCTTTGTTTCTATTTTATTGACTTGAGCCTTGAGATTTATTATTTCCTGTCATCTACTCCTATTGGGTTTGTTTTTTCCTCTCTGTTCTAGAGCTTTACTTTGCACTGCTAAGTCACTAGTTTGAAATAACACTCGTATCTTTATAAAGGTACTTAGTGTTAAGAACTTTCCTCAACTTTACTTTCTTTGTGTCCCATGAGTTTATGCATATTGTGCATTCATTTTTACTGATTTCTATAAAGTCTTATGTATCCTGCTTTATTTCTTTCCAGACACAGTGGTCATCGAGTAGAGAGTTGTTTGGTTTCCAAGAGTGTGTAAGATGTCTGTTGTTGTTGAGGTCCAGCTTAAATCCATGGTAGTCTATAAGACATAGAGGGTAACTTCAGTTTTCTTTTATCTGATGAGCCTTGCTTTGTGAGTGAGCATATAGTCAATATTGAGGAACATTCTCTTAGGTGCTGAGAATAAAGTATATTCCTTTCCATTTGGGTAAAATGTTCTGTAGATATCTGATAGGTACATTTGAGTCATAATGTTCTTTAGTTCCATTATTTCTCTGGTTTTCTTTTGTTTAGGTGACCTGTCCATTGGTGAAAATGAGGAGTTTAAAGTCTCCCACTATTAATGTGTGAGGTTCAATGTGTGATATAATAGTCATGTTTCTCGTACAAATGTGGATGGTACTTTTGCATGTGGGACAAAGATGTTCAAAACTGAGATGTCATGGTGGTGCATATTTCCTTTAATGTGTATAAAATCTCCTTCTTCATCTCTTTTGATTAATTTTGGTTGGGAGTCCATTTTATTAGATATTATAATAGCTATTCCATCTTAGTCTATGGGTCAGTTTGCTTAGAAAAATCTTTCCATGTTTTTATTCTGAGGTACATCTATATGTATTATTGAGGTGTGTTTCTTCTATGTAGCAATAGGATGCATCCTGTTTTCCCATCCATTATGTTAGCTTGTGTCTTTTTATTGGTGGATTGAATCCATTGATGTTGAGAGATATTGAAAAGTACTGATTACTAATAGCTGTTATTTTGAGTGCGTGTGTGTGTGTGTGTGTGTGTGTGTGTGTGTGTGTGTGTGACTTCTTTTGGTTTTGCTGGTGTTAATTATTTGTATCCTGTATTTTCTTGGGGGTAATCACCTTGGCTTGGAATTTTTCTTCTATTATCTTTAGTAAGATTAGATTTGTGGATAGATATTGATTAAATTTTCTTTTCTCGGGGAATATTTTATTTTCTCCATCTATGGTTATTGAAATTTTTGCTGGGTATAGTAGTCTAAGCTGACATCTGTTGTATCTTTGATACTGCAAGACATCTGGCCAGGCCTTTCTGGCTTTTAGAGTCTCTGTTGAAAGGTCAGAGGTAATTCTAATAGGTCTGCCTTTATATGTTACTTGGTCTTTTCCTCTTGCAGCTTTTAATCATCTTTGTTCTGTACATCTTATGTTTTGATTATTATGTGATGGGAAGATTTTCATTTTCAGTCCGATATATTTGGTGGTTCTGTAAGCTTCTTGTATACTTATAGCCATCTCTTTCCTTAGGTTAGGCAAACTTTCTTCTCTGATTTTGTCCAAAAATATTTTCTGGGCATTTGAGCTGGGAATCTTCTCCTTCTGTTCCTCTCTTCTACGATTTTGATGAAAATAATTTCTGGGTGTTTTGAGCTTAGATTCATTTTTTCTTATCCTATTAATATTAGGTTTGGTCTATATATAGTGTCTCATATTTCCTGGATGCTTTGTGTCAGAAAAATTTGATTTTTGTATCTACTCATTGATTGTTGTATCTACTTTTTTCTATTGTATCTTTAACATCTGAGATTCTTCATTCCATCTTTTGTTTACTGTGCGGTGATCCATATGTCTGTAGTTCTTGTTTGCTTCCCAAGACATTTAATTTCTAGAATTCTCTCAATTTGTGTTCTCTTTATTTTTGCCTATTTCCGTATTCAGGTCTTAAAATCTTCTTATCCTATTACTATTAATTATTATTATTATTATTATTATTGTTGTTGTTGTTGTTGTTGCTGTTGTTGTTGCTGTTGTTGTTGCTGTTGTTGTTGTTGTTATATTTGGCCTTCTTTGAGGAATTTATCATTTCCACCAACATTTTATTTGTCTTTTTCTTGATTTCTTTAAGAGATTTATTTACTCTTTAATGACTTTTGTTGTCTTTATGAATATAGATTTAAGGATTTTTACTTGTGCTTAGGTTGCATTGGCATACTCAGGGCTTGCTGTAGTAGGATAGCTGACCACTGCTTGTGAACCATTGAATTGGCTCATGTTGATTGTGGCTTTTGTCTCTCATCCTGCCTGTAGGCCTCAGGATATGGGGGATGATAAGTCTTAGTGATAATTTCTTTATTTGTCTTCATTGGATGGGTATTCTGCTCTATGTTTTTTGTTTCTTCTCTGGTCTTCGTGTCGGAGTGGGAGCTGGCATGGTGATAAGAAGGAAAGAGGTACTGGTGACAGGTCAGATGGGCACCGGGAGAGAGGGGAAAGTTCACTGACTGACAGTTGGCATATCATGGTTTCTTACGGATTGTGTGGCCTCTAGTTGAGCAGGATGTCTCTCTGCTGAGAGCTGAGACAATGTGAACAGCACAGAATCCATTTGAGGGTAGAGTGTGCAGGCACAGAGTGAGCAAGGAATGTCTATGAGGGGCGGTCTATGTGGAGATTTGTTGACATGCATGGCCTCTGGTAGAGCAGTGGTGTCCACCTGAATTCAGAAGTTTTTAATAGTTTTTTCTTTAAAATATATGTTTATTGTTATCATATCATTTTCTCCTTCACTTTCTTCCCTCCAACCCTCATTTATCCCTTTTTTTCTCTTTCTCACATTAATGGAACTTAAAAAAAAAAGCATTGTAACTAATATATGCAAATAAAAAAGCAAGCGAACGAAGTTCAAGACAGCTAGGCAATGACCCTCGATCCGGTATATCTAAGGATTCTGGACACGACCTGCGGAGAGGAAGATTCATATCTGAATTTCTTCCTCACAAAAAACCTACAAGGGAGGCATAATTTCAGACATATGAAGTATGGAAAGGTAAATTTTACTGAGCTGGAAATCAATGTTTTGTCTCTTTTATAAAATAACTTCTCAAAGATACCATGCAAAATGGGAGTACCTATGAGCCAGTACACTTATGTGAGAAACATAATTATATAAGCAGATAACATATTTATTTTGCTTAAGAATTGACAGAAGAAATTGAGACAAAATTAAGAGACATAAAATACTTAAGATCAAATATTGTAGAAGGCTTAGAAAGCCAAACTGATCCTTCACTTTCCTGAGACTTCACTAAGTGTGGAGATTCTGAATCAGAATCTAGCTTAGATATTCCACGAGAAGCTTAATGGCATCACTTTCTACTTTAGCAAAGCAAGCGTCCTGAATTGCAGCAGCACAATTCCCATGGGATCTTCCTCGGGTCCAGCCTGTCTTAATAGATGTTGAATCTGGAGGCTATGCAGGTGTCATGGCAACATGGATTCCTCTTTCCTGGGAAGGTACTTTTTCTATTACTAGTCATTCACATTCTTCCTACTGTCTAAAACTATTTCATTGTTCTTTTCTAACACTGGCTGATTAATAAGAGTATAAAGGCAAAGGCACCTATATTAAGCTACAATGGCTGCTCTTCATTGATAGCTTGGCTGGATTTATAATCACTGTATTAAACGACCTCTTGGCATGTCTATGAAGTCCTAACTGACTGATTTGCGAGACCCAATCCTACTGCAGGTGACCCTCTCTCATTAGCTGTTGTCCCAAACAGAAGGAAAAGAGGAAATCGTTTGGGCACCAGGAGTCATCCCTCTCAGGTTTCTGACTGGGAACATTCAAGTCGGATCCTGCTTTTGCAACCATGACGTCCCCACCATTGAGTAAGCCTTAAAAATGTGAGACCCAGCAAATCGTTCCCTGCTTAAGTTACTGTTTTCAGGTGTCAGGTGCTTTACGCAGCAATGAGAAAAGTAATTACTACAAAACAAATGTACTTAATAAAGTTTTAACTGCTTAATTAGGACAACATTCTCTGATTACTTCCATAGGTGATTAATATTACATTATTTATAATAGTTGTAATAATTGTATATTTAGCATTTAGCAGTGGCTTATTTTAATGACAGCAATCCATTTTGATATATGGCAGTGCATTGAATTAATATAGATTTAAAGAAAATAAGATCTTTTTGAGAGAGAGAGAGAGGGAGACAGAGGGAGAGAGATAGAGAGACAGAGGGAGAGAGAGAGAGAGAGAGAGAGAGAGAGAGAGAGAGAGAGAGAGAGAGAGAGAGAGAGATTGTGGTGGTGAAGCTGCCAGTACTTTGTAAATTCTCTATTCTATATATGACACACAATGAGTGGATTACTTGGACAAATGACTCATAATTAATCTTTTGTGATTTACATTTGTCCAAATAGCATGCTGAGTTGAAATTCTAAAGTCAAGGGACTGCAGGCAGGATCACAGATACCTAGGAGGTTTCGACTGAAATTGGGAGCTGCTACACCTGCAGGAAATGTAGGTGCAAAGGTTGGTGTAAAGAAAAGAAAATCCATCCAGGCATGGTGGTGCAAGCCTTTAATCCCAGCATGGAGGAGGCAGAGGCAAATGGATCGCTGCAAATACAAGGCCAGCCTGGTTTACAAAAGTGAGGCCAAGACAGCCAGGACTGTTACTGAGAAACCCTGTCTTGAAGAACAAAAAACAAAAAACAAAAAAACAAAAAAAAGAAAGAAAAAAACTAAAACAAACAAACAAACAAAAAAGAAGGACAGGAAAAAAAGAAAAAGAAAAGAGAAAAAAAATCCCATTGAGAAAATGAGTGTTCTGGCTATGTGTGCTTCCATGTCTAAAAGAGGCATGTGAACATCTCTAGTGGGAAAAGACTTGGAGGAGCATAAGAAAGAGAAGGTAATACAAAGTGTACTTCTTAAGAGTGGAATCTGTTTATTCCTTGAGGAAGTACAAGCCAGAGTTTCAAGCAAAGTTTTTAATAATAGCAGATAAAAAGAAATATTTTTCCATTAAAAGTTAGACTGCTTCAGACAATTTCAAGTACAAAAAAATGTTAAAACAAAGTCACATGTAATTTATTGGAACAGCCATATTATACATTTTACATTGTGCATTAAAGATGGTTTCTAGCTAGCTACTCAAGGAACACTTAGCTTAATTAGCAAAGTTGGTGTTGATATACGCCACAAATCATTTGATATAGATATTTATTTTCTATTCATTTAATGTAATACTGTGAAAACCAACTTCAAAGAGATGCAACTTTAAGACACTGAGTAACAGACTGTTCTTACATGTACACATGTGTATCCGTAAGTATGCTGCATATGTACCCTTATGTATATGTATAAACACTGAAATCCAAGTGCATATTTCAAATGAAAAGTTCTTAGAAAACAAAATTTGAAAATCATGTCTGCCTAATGAATATAACTCTCTGATGGAAAAGCAGAGGTATTTCTCTAACTGTGTTAAAAGGGTCCAGTGAGATCATTCTGTGGTATAATTTTCTAACTTATCCAGAACATACATGTTAACACCATTGCGATGTTATATTTACACATATTTTCTAACAGGACCACAGTTACAGATACAGACAGAGGGTAACAGATTTTTAAAAAGTTAACAATCATTCTATAATCACTGCAGCAAGTACACCACCTTGCTCATTTACTTTGCAAAGAAAGTAGTCGAATATTTCAAACCCAGAATCATGATAGTGAACTTAGAGCATTAAAAAATATTTCACGTTTGTCTGTGAAGCTGTTTTCTAGGCTTGGTGTACAAACATCTACATAAACACTATGCTGTGGTTCTGCGAGAGGCCATTCTAATGGTATTTCTATAGCTAATCAAATCATAAGCATGTGTTAGAATTAAAACATTTAGAAATTATATCATCTAGTAATTTATTTTGCCAGCAATTCAGTATGTTTACTAAGATTAAAGCGTATTTTCCAACACCATTTTAAGTCTTTCATCTTAGAGATAAAATTTGAAATATTGGACAAAATTATCAAATTGATATATAGGAAATGAAGCCATAAGAATGGAATTGATAAAGCTGAACATTTAGAAATAATATTGGATAATGGTGATAAATTTCTTTTGTCTTAATTGTGAGTTTTATTTCCTGGGTGGGATATTTACATTTAGCTTAAATTGGCAATGTGCATTAAATAAAATGTGCTAAATTAACATAATATATGAGCTCAATGAATGTTTTATAAATAACATGACTTTATGTAGTGTTTATAATGGATGATCTGTAAACATCCATATTCAATCTATTTCTACAAATACATTGTCATATAATTCCTAATTTTGTGGAATAAATAAACATTAACTCTCATAACTAGTTCACTTGGATTCTTTTAGATGCTTTTTTCTCCCTGGTGAATGTTTCTTTCGTGGACAAACATGCAGATTATTATTGTGGATGGAATGTTCAAAATAACATGTTTGTCTGGGCATAGACTAATTTGGCAATCCGTTGTCCCAAGAAAATATGCCATCTATTAGTATTATCTCTCTCTTTAATGGAAGTAATATTAAAAACATACATCAAAATGTACTTTTTAAATACTGACTAAGAGGCTACGTAGGTGCACTTCAATATAAAGGAGCAATGTGCCTAACATTTCCCTAAAGATATTCGTACTCATGTGATCATGTTTCAACTAATCGTAAAACATTTGATTTCACTTAACGTCCATTTTCAAATTAAATTCATACTTTATTCCATCAAAATGTAATTATCATTGCTTATAATGTAGCCATTATTTTATTTTACATTAATTTTTATTTTTATGTTGTGTATTTATTCTCTTTACATCCTGGTTGTAGCCCCATCCCTCCTATACTCCCAGTCCTACACTCTCTCCTATCCCCCTTACCTATTCCTCAGGAAATTGGAGTCCTGCTACCCATCTACCTCAGCTCATCAGGTCACATCAGGACCTTCATGTCCTCTGACACTGTAGCCAAACAAGGCAGTCCCAATGGAGGGAAATGATCAAAAACCTGACAACAGAGTCTAGTTCAGGGACACTCAACTCTTCCCTGAGCTGCCTGTTCACTACATATTGTAGGGGGGCCTAGGTCTAGTCCATTCATGGTCCAAATTTGATGCTTCAGTCTCCCTCTGGTCCCTGGTTAGTTGGCTCTGTTGGTCTTCCTGTGGATCGCCTGTCCCGTCTAGGTTACTTCCTCACTTCCTCTCACTTTTCCATAAGATTCCCTACACATAGCCTAATGTTTCTTTTAGTCTCAGCATCTGTTTTCAAACCCTGCTAGGTGGAATGTCACTGAAGTCAACTTGTCTATGCTGCTGTCTGCAAGCATAGCAGAATATCACTAACAGTCCCTGGGGGCGGCTTTCTCCCGCGGCGTGGTTCTTGGATTGGGCCAGGCCCTGGCTGGACCTTCCCTCAAACTCTATCTGCTCTACCTTTATCCTTGCACGTCTGGTAGGCACGGTAAATTTGAGGTTGAAGTTTCTGTGAGTGTGTTGGTGTTTCCTTCCCCCTGCAAGGAGACTTGTCTCCAACTTGTCACAGAAAACCCCTGCCCACAGTTTCTCTGTTCTCTACAGACCTTCTGTTCTGCTCCAAATCTCCCTAGGTCAAGCTTCCACTCATATATCCCTGCACTCTCTCTCCTACATTGTTCCCTCACTTCAGACACGACCTCTGTCTATATTATTTCCCTTCTGAGTGAGAGTTAAGCATCCTTCCTTTGATCCTTCTTGTTAATTATCTTTGGGTCTGTGCATTTTACTATGTTTACCCAATACTATATGGCTAATATCCAATTATAAGTGAATACATACCATATGTGTCCTTCAGAGTCTAAGTTACCTCACTCGGGATTATCTTTTCTACTTCCATCCATTTGTCTGGAAATTTCATGATTTCTTTGCTTTTAATAGCTGAGTATCTTTCCATTGTATACGTATATCACAGCTTCTTTATCCATTCTTTGGATGAGGGGCATCTACTTCGTATCCAGATTCTGGCTATTACAAACGAACCTTCTATGAACACAGTTGAGCAAGTATCTTTGTTGCATGGTGGAGGATCTTCTGCATATATGCCCAGGAGAGGTATAGGTGGGTCTTAACGTAGAGTTATATCCAGTTTTCTGAGAAAGCACAGATATATTTCTACAGTGGTTGCCCAAGTTTGCACTCTCTGCAGCAGAAGAAGTGTTTCCCCTTCTCAATATCCTCCCCAGCATGTGCTGTCACTTGATGGTTTTGTTGTTGTTGTTGGTGGTGGTGGTCGTGTTTTATTTATTTATTTATTTTTATTTTTTATTTTTGGTTTTTTGAGATAGTGTCTCCCTGTGTTAACCTTGGCTGTCCTAGACTCACTTTGTAGACCAGTCTAGCCTCAAACTCACAGTGATCTGCATACCTCTGCCTCCTGAATGCTGAGAGTAAAGGCATGCACCGCCACACCTAGCTGTCACTTGACTTTTTTTATCTTAGCCATTCTGACTGGTATATGATGAAATCTCAGAGTCATTTTTGATTTGCGTTTCCTTGATGACTAAGGATGTTGAAAACATTTTAAAGTGCTTTTCAGAGATTCCTCTGTTGAGAATTCTCTGTGGAGCTTTGTACCTCATATTGTTGTTTTTTTCTTGTTTTATTATTATTATTTTTATTATTGTTCTTTTTAATGTATATTTCTATTATTACACCTATATACAATAAACTACCTATAGCAAGAAGAACCATGAAATAATCTGGAATTATATAAAAGTTGCATTGATAGTGTTTTGTCTATTTGTATTTGGCAAACTTGAAGAAATCATCTTTCCTATCTTTGTGTGTCTAAAATTCCTAATGTAAATCAATATCTCATCTTTATCAACTTAACATATCTATCTAGACCTAAAAATATCTTAACCCCTAAACAAATTAAGTTAATTATAAAACTAAACTATCTGGTTTTCAACCCCGTCAGAGACTTGAGAACTAATAAAATGGACAAACTCCGATACAGGCGGAGTTGACAGCCAAACTCTGCCAAGACAGGGTAATCAAGTCCTCAGTAGTTCCTGCCTCTAATGTGTCTGTCTGATGTGTTGGGCCAGAAATCTAAAGATGATGCTCTAAAGTTATAGAGAGTTTCTGGCGACTGATCAGGCAGCAAACTGTCTCTCTTTTCTCATTTTGGAAACTGCTAACCTGCACTCCCTGTCTGCTCATGTAATTAATTTTATTCCTTCTGTACCCATTTTTATTTGGGTTCTTTCATTTGTTGATGTTTAATTTCTTGAGTTTTTTTTATATATAATAGATATTATCTCTCTATCAGACGTAGGGTTAGTGAAGATCATTTTCCAAATTGTAGGCTGTTGTTTTTTCCTGTTGACCTTGTCCTTTGCCTTACAGAAGCTTTCCAATTTCATGAGGTCCCATTTATTAATTTTTTATCTTAGAGCTGAGGTGTTAGGGTTCTGCTCATGAAGTTTTCTCCTGTACCACTGAGTTCAAGGTTCTTACCAACTTTCTCTTCTAATAGATTTAGTGTATCTGGTATCATGTTGAGGTCCTTGATCCACTTGGACTTGAGTTTTGTGAAAGGTGATAAATATGGTTCAATTTTCAGTTTTTTACATGTAGACAAACAGACCAGCATGATTTTTAAAGATGCTTTCTCTATTCCATTGTATGATTTTGGCTCTTTTGTCAAATATCAAGTGTCTGTAGGTTTGTGGGTTTAATTCTGTGTCTTCCAATACATCCCATTAATCCACCAGTATGCCAGTATCATGCTGGTTTTATTATTGCTCTCTAGTATAGTTTGGAGTCCGAGATGGAGATACATCTATATGTTCTTTTATTATATGGATTTTAGCTATTCTGTTTTGTTTTCCATATGAAGTGCAGAATTGTTCTTTGTAAGTCTGTAAAGAATTGTGTTGGTATTTTTTATGGGAATTGCATTGATTATGCACAAAGCTTTTAGTAAGATGGCCATTTTTACTAGGTTAATCCTACTGATCCATGGGCATGGGGCATCTTTTTATCTTCTGATATGCTCTTCAATTTCTTTCTTCAGAGACTTGAAGTTCTTGCCATACAGAACTTTGATATGCTTTTTTAGAGTTACATCAAGATACTTTCTATGATTTCTGGGAATTGTGATGGGTGTAGTTTCCTTAATTTCTTTCACTACCCATTTGTCATTTATATGCAGGAGGGCTACAGATTCTTTTTTAATTAGTCTTGTATCCAACCCCATTGTTGAAGGTGTTTGACAGGTGTAGGAGTTCCTGGTGGAATTTTGGGGTCATATGAGTACACTGCCATGTCATTTACAAACAGAGATACTGTAATTTCCTCCTTTCCAATTTGTATACCCTTGATCTCTGTTAGTTGTCTTATTGCTCAAGCCTGAACATCAAATTCTATATTGAAGAAATATATACCTAGGGTTCAGCCTCATCCCTAATTTTAGGGGAATTGCTTTAGCCTTTCTCCATTTCATTTGATGTTTGCTATTGGCTTTGTCTACGTAGCCATTATTATCCTTAGTTATTGGTCTTGTATACTTCCCCTCTCCAAGACTTTGATCAGGAAGGTGTTTTTGATGTTGCCAAGGCTTTTTCAGTAATTTTTCTTTTCTTTTTTTAATATAGTGAATTACATTGGTGGATTTTAGTATGTTGAACCATCCCTTCATCCCTGCAATGAGCCCTACTTGATCATCTGGATGATGTAATTGATGTGCTCTTGGAGTCTGTTTATGGGATTTTTTTTTAAGTATTTTTCGTCAACATTCATGAGTGAACTTGTTCTGAAATTTTCTTTCTTTGTTGAATCTTTGTGTGGTGTATGTATGTACTAGGGTGACTGTGGGTTCATAGAATGGGTTTAGCTATATTTTTACTGTTTCTAATTTGGGGAATAGTTTGAGAAGTATTGGTTTTAGCGCTTCCTTAAAAGTCTGATAGAATTCTAACACCATCTGGTTCTGGGATTAATTTTTATTAGTAGGCTTTTGTTAACTTCTTCTATATCTTTAAGAGTTATACAAATGTTTAAACTATATGCCTGATCTTAACTTAACTTGGTAAGTGAAATATATTAAGTAAATTATCCATTTTCTTTGAGATTTCCAATTTGTGGAAAACAGGCTATTGAAGTAAGACCAAATGATTCTTTGGGTTTTCCCCGTGTCTGTTATGTCCCCATTTCATTTCTGATTTTCTTAGTTTTTATACTCTACCTCTGCCTTTATGTTAGTTTAGTTAGGTATTTGTCTGTCATGTTGATTTTCTCCAAGAACCAGTTCTTGGCTTCATTGATTCTTGTATTGTTCTCTTTGACTGTAATATATTGATTTCAGTTGTGCGTTTAATGATTTCTTGTTGCCTACTCCCATTGGGGGTATTTGTTTCTTTTTGTTTTAGAGCTTTCAGGTGTGCTGTTAAGTTGCTATTATAAAATCTCTACCATTTCTTTATGATGTCATTTAGTGCTTAAACTTTCCTCTAAGTATGCTTTAATCAGGTTCCGTATGTTTGAGTATGTTGAACCTTCATGTTCATTGAATTTCATCCTTGACCCAGTGGTCATTGAATAGGGACTGGTTCATGGTCTATGGGTTTGTAGATTTAATGTTGTTGCTGTTATTCTTCAGTTCCAATTTTGATTCACGGTGGTCTGACAAAACACAAGGGATTATTTCAATCTTCTTGTTTCTGTTGAGGCTTGCTTTGTGACCGAGTACATGGTCAATTTTTAATAAGGTTCCATGAGGTGCTGAGAAGAACGTACATTCTTTTGTGCTCAGATAAAATCCTCTGTCAATATCTGTTATGCCCATTTAATTCATGACATCTATTGGTTTAATTATCTCTCTATTTTGTTTCTGTCTCATTGACCTACCCTTTGGTGAGACGGTGATGTTGAAGTCTCCCACTATTGATTCTTGTGGATCAATGTGTGGTTTAAGCTTTATTAATGTTTCTGTTACCAATGTGGGTGCCCCTGTATTTGGATCATAGATGTTCAGATTTGTGATGTCATCTTGGTTGATTTTTCCTTTGATGAGTATGAAGTCTCCTTCCTAGTATCTTTTAAATTTGGCTGAAAGTCTATGTTATTAGATATTAAAATGGCTACTCCAAGTTGCTTCTGGAGTCTGTTTGCTTGGAAAATCATTTCCCAGCACTTCACTTTGAGGGAGTGTCTGTCTGTATGGATGAAGTGAGTATATTGTATCTTACAAAATGATGGGTCCTATTTTCACATCCATTCTGTTATCCTCTGTCTTTATATTGGGGAATTAAGGCCATTGAATTTGAGAGATATTAATGACCAGTGGTTAATTTCTGTTACTTGGATGTTGGTTGAGTATATGTGTGATTCCCTCCTTTTGTTTTCTCTGATAGATGACTATTTATTCCCCGTGTTTTCTTGGATGTAGATAGCCTCCTGGGTTGAAACTTTATTTCTAGTATCTTCTGTAGGGATAGATTTGTGGATAAGTACTGATTAAATTCACCTTTGTTGTGTAATATCTCCTTTTCTCTTTCTATTGTGAGTAAAATTTTGCTGGATATAGTAGTTGGGACTGATATTTGTGGTCTCTTTGTGTCTGTAAGGTATCTGCCCATACTCTTCTTGCTTTCAGAGTTTTGAGTAGATGTCAGGTGTAATTCTGATAGATTTGCCTTCATTTGTGACTTGGCCTTTTTCAGAATTTAATATTCTTTTTTGTTCTTTACATTTAGTGTTTTCATTATTATGTGGATGGAGGATTCTCTTTTCTGGTCCAATCTGTTTGGTTTTCTGTATGCTACTTGTATGTTTATAGGCATCTATTTATTTAGATTGAGGAAGCTTTATTCTATGATTTTAATGAAAATATTTTCTGGGTCTTTGAGCTGGGAATCTTTTCTTTATTCTCTCCCTAGTATTCTTATATTTGGTCTTTTAATATTGTCCCAGATTTCTTGGCTGTTTTGTGTCTTAGTTTTTTTGTTTTGTTTTGTTTGTTTGTTTGCTTTGTAGATTTTCTTTTAATGATATATTGAGTTTTTTTTTCAATCGTATCTTCTACATCTGAGATTCTCTCTCTGGTGTAGGGTTGGATTCCAAGGTCTAGTTGCTAAAGTGAATGCCTCTGGAACTGGCAACCCATACTTGTATAGAAAGAAATTACTATGCACTACAAGTCCAGGTTCTTATGCGACTCCTGGATCCTAGAGACAGTTTTGGGGGCCTGCAACAGCAGGAAGTCCCCTCCTATTCATGAAATACCAGTGTGGGTGTTTTGGACTTAGCTGATAAGTTATTTACCATAAATGTAGTCTCGTATCTTCTGCCACTCAGATACAGTATGCCCTGACTGCTGCCATCTTGGAAGTCCTTGTAACCATTATTACTTTTTCCAAAGTGAGCATTCAAAGGATAAAAATTATAATTTTATTATAAACCAGAAATTGTAGTTAGTGAATTATATATTATTTTTAATGTATTTTCTAATCACCTTGTATAATGATTAATTAATTGGCTTCTAATTTCTAATGCAAGATAAATTTTAAAGTGTCAGTGGCTAATTTATCTTGTTAACATTTTACACCAAATTACAATAAATATCAAAGGCTTTTAACTCTCAAGTAATGCATTGGTAGTAGTAACTGGAGACTTTTGCAGCTTCAATTTCATATAACTATATACTGAACCTAAATCCTCAGGTAGTTTTTCTGCATCTTTTATATCTCTATGTAGAAAATAAGTTAAACTTAAGTATTTCTCATACTTTTAGAAAAGTTGTTAAATATGTTATATTTTATTACCAAAATAATAAAATAGTGTTATATTCTACGAAAAGTGTTACAAAACTATTTTAAAAGAATGAACAATGATTTCACATTTCATAATGAAATTAAAGGAAATGATGAATATAAGACATAAAAACGCATTGATGTAAAAATAGTAAGCACAAATGTGGAGCTGATATCATTAAGGATTGTGTTCCTTTAAATTCCTAAGAAGTTATAAAAACAGGGAGTCTCTGTAGAGTGTACTAGGATTTTCAGATTTTATGTCAGATAATACAGCCTTCTATTTCAAAAGTTTTAATGATGTGAAAACTGTGCTTAATAGAGAATCAATTATAATTTCACAAATTTTAGTCAAAATTATCAAATAAGAATTGTGATGGATATTTTGAGTCAGTCCACTAACGTCTTCACTTGATATTAGCTACACAAGGTCTTGGGTGAAATATAAAAGTGGGCTTTCAATAAAGACCTTGCAAAGCACACAAATCAAGTGTCAGTATTGAAGCTATACACAGGAGGAAGAACTTGGTCCCCAAATGAAATATCAAGTGTGCAATGTCACTAAACTGAGCAACAGTGAACACAAGATCCCACAAGAATGGTGGTGCATGCCTTTAGCAATCCCAGTGCTTTGGAAGGATGCAGAGGCTGGCTGGATCTCTGAGTGTTAGGGCAAACAGTAGTACAGTGAGAAACCCTGTCTTGGAAAAACAAAAACCAACCCGACCAAAAAAACAACAACAACAATGAAAACCAAAATAAATAAAGGAAAGAAGTAGACTATATTTTCAGGAAATGAATTATTCTAAAAATGAAAACATTGCACTGCAATTTTAATAAAAAAGATAAGAGAGAAGCTTATTTTATATGAAATGTATGTAGTAGTGTATTTCAATGTCTTAACTATGTTCTAATTGGCTAATGATTCAGACTGAAATGATTTCAGCTATATTACATACAGGATGTAAACACATACCAAAATTATAAAGCACAAAATCTCTATTTTACTGTTTACATTTAACAATATCCACTAGTATTCGTGGGATAATTATTACTAATTTCTGTTTTGTAGCAATCTGTGTCACTTTTAATTATAGAATCCCTTAGTTAGATATGGTTATATGATTAGGTATAAAAACATCTAATCAATAGTGTGATTTTATGGGAAAATGGTTCCATTATATTAAGGGTACCAAAGAGTAATGTACTTGGGAGAACCCTATTGAGTGTAGAAATTCCGTCTTACTTATGCCATTCCTCACTCGGAACACTCCTTCATTGATGATGGGAATGCAGACTAGTGAAGCCACTTTGGAAATCTATCTGGTGCTATCTCAGAAAACTGAGAATAGGGCCTCCTCAAGACCCAGCCATTCTACTCCTTGGAATATACCCAGACGATGCTCCAGAATACAACAGGGACATATGCTCAGCCATATTCATAGCAGCCTTATTCATAATAGCCAGAACATGGAAACAGCCTAAGTGTCCCTCAGTAGAAGAATGGATAAAGATACTATGGTACATTTACACTATGGAATACTATTCAGCTATTAAAAACAAGGAATTTCCAAAATTTGTGAACCAATAGATTGAACTAGAAATGATCATAATGAGTGAGCTAACTCAGAAGCAGAGAGAGTCAAATGGTATATATTCACTTATAACTGGACCCTAGCCCAAGGGGCACGTCCCATGAAAGTCTTCACTTACCAGATAAGTGGGACAGAGGGGAGGACATCCTTTTGAGACTCTAGGTGAGAAAAGTAACGGAGATAGGGAAATAGATGGATCCAGAAGGTCCTAGAAACCTACAAGAAGAACACTATGATGGGTGGATCTGGGCTCAGGGGTTCTGCTCGATCTATAGCACCCTCCAAGAACAATACGTGAAGTCATTATCAAACCCCTACCCAGATCTAGCCAAGGGACAGAACATTCTCCACAATTAAGTGGAGACTGGGGACTGACTTTCACACAATCTCTGGTGCCACGTATTTGGCCATGTCCCCTTGTTGGGAAGGCCCAATGACACTCAGAGGAAGGATAGTAGACCACCAAGAAGAGCCTTAATACACTTGCATCATATTCAGAGGGAGGAGGTTCCCCTTCAGTCACAGTCATAGGGAAGGGGAATGGGGTAAAGTGGGAGGGAGGGAGGAATGGGAGGGTACATAGGATGGGATAGAAAATGAGATGTAATATGACTTATTTTATTTTTCAATAAAAATATGCTTTAAAAATTAAAAAAGAAAGAAAAAAAGACATTCCTCACTCTATGAGGTAGGGTAATAGTGTGTCATTATGCATCTTCATGGTTAGTTATCTCTATTGTAGTCTGGATGAAAATCAACGTGTATGCAAGTAATTTATTTAAGTGAAAGAACCACTTTATACATTTATTTCAGGAAGAGTTTTCAAAACCATGTTCTGAGTGGGAGACTGTCATGTGTGTTCCATTATTTTAGAGATTATATGAACACTCCACAGTCTGCGTGGCTTGGCTTAACCACCCTCATTTATTCCTCATGATTCTGAGAAGTCAGAGAGTGAAGTGCCAGTACATTTTGTTCTCAGTAGGAAAATACTTGCTGGTTTCAAGGTGATAAATATTATTTTTCCTCTGCACATAGGGAACATTGTTTTTGTTAAGAAGGATATTGGACAGACTCAGTGCTCTGATACCGTCACCTAATAAGAAAAATAGTCAATTACTTTAATAGTTAGGCTAATTGTACATGAATTTCAGAGAGAGAGAGAGAGAGAGAGAGAGAGAGAGAGAGAGAGAGAGAGAGGGAGAGAGAGAGAGAGAAATATCCTTTCAGTTTAAAATAGCAGGAAGGAGCTTGGAGCTTGTAGTGCTTAGTAACACCTGCAGGTCTTACAGAAGACCAGAGTTCAGTTCCAAGTCTCTGTTACAAGTGGCTCACAAACACTTATAGCTCCAGGTTTAACGAATTTGATGTCTTGTTCTGCATCACACAGGTACTTGCATACCTGTACACACGCATACATGCACGCACGCGCGCACACACACACACACACACACACACACACACACACACACACACCACTTAAATATTTTGGAAAAGAACACAAAATAATAAAAAAAAACCCAACCCTGAAGACTATAAAATATTTCACTGGGTAAACTGCTTGATAACTTGAGTTCACATCAGGTTTGGGGAAAGTAATATATCCGGGTTCTAATTTATCTAGTAATTGAAGCCTGTTTGAAATGTATTAATGTTTCATAGTAGAATCACAAAGGCTGGTGATACTGTCTCAATATTATGGTAAAACATATGCATTCCATAGGGACATGGTAGAGTTTGATCGGCAGGAGTCAGGCAGCATGATTGAGGAATCAAACTACACTAGATGAACAAGCAATTCCTGGACTGCAAAATCTCTTAGCCTTTGCCATAGTCAAGAGTGCTGCTTAACTGTCTGCTGAGTCCAGTTTGGGTCTCAAGGCACCACGCGACCCAAATCCTGTCCAGAGTCCCCTCTCCCGCAGCAACTCCCACCGTCCACCACACCAATCGCCTCCACTGGAAGGCTCTGAGCTGCAAACCTCAGCCACCGCCGCTGATGCCGCTGGAGCTGCTGGTGAGGATACAAGGGATGGGATAACCATTGAGATGTAACAAGAATAAATTAATAAAGGAGAAAAAAAAATTTTTTTAAAAGTTTAAAAAAAAGAATGCTGCTTAAGGTAAATATTACTTCTATAGTAATACAAATAAATCCTTATTAAGAATCATATAAAAAGTTATCTCAATGTTAAGATTATTTTAAAAAATAATTATAATGGCAAAACATATTCAAATTTATTTTCAATAGGACCCTAGACCATGTCAGAAAAGCCAGGCAAAGTTTATTGTATTTCAGATGCTTGTATTAGCTTAAGAATCTTTATTTTTAAGGTAGCTAAAATTTTCATCCAAAACAATGGGTATTTTGCCACTGACAGAGTTATTGGTGAGATTTAGTTATTGTTGAAAATAATCTTATCAATTTACTGCTTTTGTTTTTAGGCCAGCACTAAGAGATTGCACCCATACCATTAGTCTTCTCTCCTGGAGATGGACGGTTGGCATGATATAGAGGATTCTGGCTCTTCACACCCTTTCCAAAGTTAGGACCACTTTGGTATTTGCAAATATTGCCACAAATTGAACTCCTAGGCAATCATGTAAAGCTTAAAAGTTTAGGAACATTTCTGCTCATGGAATTGTTTTCCAGCTCCTTTCCTAAGCAGACATGTATATCCTAAGAGTGACAGAATCTCATTAATGTTGAGGAGTTGATCTTAATGCCTTTGTACAGAATTAATGCTATTATTGCAAAAATCAGAACCTATACCTATGACTCAGCACTGCTTTCTTCCCATTATGTTAAGAACTGTTTGTTCCCTTGCCATGGCTGGAGGAGGCCCCATAGACTTCCCCAGGATTCGCTGACAAAACGAGGCATTTCATGAAATCTGTGTTGATATAATTATAATATCTCCAGAACTCCACTGACATTTTCTTGTTCTCCATTGTGAGGGCTTTAGTGAAGGGTAGGAATGACTTCAATTACCATTATCAACCTTCCAGCCCATTTTCTGGGCTCTGCTGATGACCTCTTAAGTGTCACATTCATGGGAAAACAATACTTAAGAATGAAAAGCAAAATGGTCTTTTTGGTAGTGCTATTTTGATTTGAAGTTGACATTTCAAGCTAAATCACTTTTACTGAAAACTGATGTTTTTCCTAAAAATGAAAAAGAAAGTGTTTCTATAAATTACCAAATGCAATGTTCTAGACCCAAATAAGCCTTCTTACTGTGCATGGACTTTGTTGCTTGGAAATTGTGATGCTCTGAGCTCTCTCCATTACCATTATGGTTCTAGGAATGTTACATGCTTAGTTAACCCCCATACTATTTTCCTGCACATGTTAAATATTTAATTTTCTACATGAGGTACTGTTTACACTAGTAGGTTGAATGAAACTTTCTCAGTACAATGCCTCAATTTTTTTACATTTCTTTTGTACATTTAGTTGAAACATTCCTGCAAATTCCTATACTCTAGAATTCAAATACTGCCTGGTTGCCCTTATTTCTTCACTATACTGGAGCATTGTTTCATCATTGTATTTTAGAGGATACACAGCCCTTTATAGCTCTAGAAAATAACCTTATTCTGACTCTCCATCTTCATTCCTTCAATGCTTAAATGTAATATATCATTTAGATTGCAAAATAACAGGGTCTACCAAGCTTTTTAAAACTTAGTAGAAAACCAAAGAGTAGTTGGTGGTCAGTGTCTTTCTCTTTGGCCTAGGGTTCTTGGAGAAACTTCATGAAAATTCATAAATAAATATATAACCTTGAATCTAATTAAAATAAAATATTAACAGCCCTAATACTGTCCTCATATTGGTTATCTTTCACAAATTGATCCATAGATCCTGTTGCTAAAGACACCATTTATTTATGTCATTGAACGTGGAGAACTAGACCTGGTGTCCAACTAGAGGCTTCACCAATGACCTATGTTAGTTGAGCTTGAACATATTATTCTTCCTGTCAGAGGAGAAAATTAATGAAAATATCACCCAGCTACAAACCTTCAAACTACAATAGCAACTTCCCTGAGAGATATAAAGGTACAATCATGGCAGAGATTTTAAGGGTATAATCAACCACATTTATGTCATATTGAAGGCCCACTACATGAGAGGAAAGACATACCTGACAAAGCTAATGTGGCCAAGAATCCGAGAATAGATAGTCCATGATGCCTGGAAGACAACCCACTACTACTATTCTAAAGGAATATAGCAATAAAATTATCTTTAATGACACATACTGTTATATACTGTATATACTGTATATAACAGTATGTGTCATTTAAGATGTCAGAAACAGAACCCAAAAAATTGGATAGAAAGTGGATAATGGTAATTGAAATCATGACTACCCTTCACTAGAGCCCTCAATATAGAGAACAAGGAAATGTTGTGAGGGATAAAGGTATTATGATTAAACCAACACAAACTTCATGAAATGGCTGCTTTTGTCAGAGCATCATGGGGAATCCTACTGGGCCTCCTCCGCTTTGGCAAAAGGAGCAAGTAGTTCTTAACATAATTAGAAATATAATTCTGGGTTACAGTTATGAGTCCTGATTTTGCAATAATAAGATTAATTTAGTACAAAGACAATAAAATCAACTTCTCAACATGAATTAAGTTCTATTACTCTTAGGATATACATGATTGCTTAGAAAAAAGGTTTAAAACAATTCCATGAGTAGAAATGTGCCTTAATTTTTTTAATGTTTAAATTTTAATTTATTATACTTTATTCACATTGTATCCCAAATGTTATTCCTTCACTTGTATCTTCCCATTCCCATTGTCCCTCTCTCTTCTGCCCTATTCCTCTGCCCTAGATCTCTGACGGAAGGAGACCTTTCTCCACCCATATGAGCACAGCCTATCAGGTCTGTTCTTTATAACCTGCTTTCCCTTCCTTTGTCTGCCACTAAGCCTACCCACCAAGTGGAAGAGATCAAATCTGCGGGGCGGGGCAGAGTTCATATCAGCATCAGTCCCTGCTCCCCACACAACCATGGAGAGTAAGCTGTACAATGGCTAGATTTGAACAAGGGGTCAAGGTTTACAGCATGAATTATCCTTGGTTGGTGCAACAGTTTGTTCAGGCCTCCTGGGGTCCAGATCTGCTGGACTTCATAATGGTCTCCTTGTGGGGCTTTTGAACCCTCTGAGGTCTTTATATTCCCCTATTCTTACATACCACTCTAATCTCTCTACCGGGACACAATGGTTCACATAACTAGAAGGTGAATATATGTTATATTATACCAATATATTACAAAGAGAATGTAAAGATCAGACATAAAGAAGACATAATAAAAGACAGAATTCTTTCTTTTTCCTAGTGCTCCTTAAGGTAACTTTATATAGATTTTTATCTTGTTATATCTTATTCTGGTTGTTTTGTTTTATTGTGTTTCATTATTTCTTAGATGCCATTCTGTTTTCTGAAAGACAGAAAAGCAATCTCACTTTATGCTTAGTGTCTATGTCAAAGTATCTGTGTAAACTAACATCTACTTCAAGAAGAATGTTTCCTGACATAGGAAGAGTAAGAAAATAATCTATACGCTAGTAGTAGTAGATCATCACTTAGGTCCAATGACTTATGTAGTTTCAAGCTCTTGTTCACCTTAGGAGTGCCAGATGTGGGTTTGATGTCATAGAGAAGGCCTTAATCCAATAAAACCATCAGTGGTTACTCCCATTAAATGTCTACTAACATGGTAGGAATATATCTTACAGGTGGATTGCTGCTCTAGGTTGTGAGTTTTACAGCTTGGTGTTATTCAGGATTAAATTTCTCTTCTGGTATTATGTAGTGCTTCTTGCAGCACTGTGAATGACATTTACTATGGATGAAACTTCCAGTTGGGCACAAGTTTGATTTCTCCATGTTGGATGACATAAGTGGTGTTTCAATAATAGGGCCTTTGTACAATATTATGAAGAATAATACCAAATAGACTTTACCAAAAATATTCTGGAAGTTTGGTTGGAATCTATGGAAATCCTTTATCCAATGACTCGAGAGAATGTGCACAACTACTGTTCTAGATGACCCTTCTTCCTGGCTAACATAATATGATGTAATCTTAGCTTCTATCTGTGTTCTTTACAGTCTGCAGCACATCTTTCCATGCCCTTCTGTCTTTTTGAGCACTGAGAAGTCAGGTATAATTCTAAAAGATCTCCCTTTATATGTTACTTGGCCTTTTTTTTTTCTTGCAGCTTTTAATATTCTTTCTTTGTAGAATGATTAGTGTTTTGATTCTCAGGTGCTGAGGAGACTTTCTTTCTAGTTCAATATATTTGATGTTCTGTATGCTTCATGTGGCATTATAGGCATCTCCTTCTTTAGGTAACAAAATGTTTCCTTAACAAGTGACCTTGTTGAAAATGTTTTTGGTACTTTAGGATGAAATTCTTATTCCCTTAACCATAGCTTTGGTCTTTTCATACTGCCCCATATTTCATGGATGTTTTCTGTCTGAAATACATTTAGACTTAATATTTTCCTTGACTGAGGTATCTATTTCTCCTATTGTATCTTTGTTGCCTGATATTGTCTTTTTTAATGTTTTTTAAAAAATTTTATTAATTTATTCTTGTTATATCTCAATGGTTATCCCATCCCTTGTATCCTCCCACTCTTCCCTCCCTCCCATTTTCCCCTTCTTCCCCTCCCCTATGACTGTTCCTTAGGGGGATTTCCTCCCCCTGTATATGCTCATAGGGTATCAAGTCTCTTCTTGGTAACCTGCTGACCTTCCTCTGAGTGCCACCAGGTCTCCCCCTCCAGGGGACATGGTCAAATATGAGGCACCGGAGTTCGTGTGAAAGTCTCTGGGGCAGAATTGTGCACCAAGCTAAGCCAGAGACTCTGGACCCACACTGTGCGCTGTATTCAGCCCAGGACTCCGGGCCTAAATTGCGTAGAGTCTAGCCAGAGTCTCAGGGCCGCCAAGCCTGTGCGCAAAGTTCAGCTAGAGTCTCTGGAACCAACCTGCCTGGCAAGTCCAGCTAGGGACTCTGGTTCGAATCTGTGTGCTGACCTCAGCCTGAGTCAGAGTAGCAGAACTGCATGCTGAGCTGAGCTAGTGTCTCGGGCAGAACTACTCGCTAAGCTGAGCTAGCACCTTGGGTGGAACTGAGTGCTCTGCCAGCCTGCGTCACAGCAGTGGAGCTACAGCTGAGCTGAGCTAGTGCCTTGGGCAGAACTCCTTGCTGAGCTGAGCTAAAGTCTCCATGGCACTGCGCCCTGAGCTGAACTTGGGACTCAGGGGCTGAACTGTCCATGGAGTCCAGTTTGGGTCTCAAGACACCATATGTCACAAATCCTACCCAGAGTCCCCTCTCCTACAGCAACTCCCACCAACCACCACACCAATCACCTCTGCCAGAGGGCTCTGAGCTGCAAACCTCAGTCACTGCTGCTGCGCCGCTGTTGCCACTGCCGCTGCTGCTCCAATCTGAGAAAATCTGCGCTCCTCCCATGTGCAGGGGCATGCAGGTCCTCTGCACCCTGGTCCCTTCGAACCGTGGAGCACTCCTGCTGCAGTGGTGTGGGGACCTCGGTGTTCCTGTTCAGAAATCTATGCAATTCCCTGAATTGTTTACTGGAGCTTCCAAACACGGTCCACACTGCTCACCGTCATCTTGGATCTCTGATATTGTTTTTTTCATCTCTTATGTCTCTTGGAGAAACTTCACTATATGTTTCCTCTTTGAATTTCTAAATTTTTAATTTTTAGAATTCACTCTGTTTTTATTTATTGACTCTTTTCATTTTCAGCTCTTGAACAGTTTTATCATTTCATTCAACTGTTTGGGTTTTTTTTTTATTTTTTGAGAGATTTATTCATTTCCTCCAATTCTTTGTTACTGTTTTCTTCATTTCTTCAATAAAATAATTCATTCCTCTTTAATTACCTCTATTATCTCCATATGAGTTGATTTTAAGTTCATTTTCTTCTGCTTCAGCTATGGTGCAATATTCAGTACATGCTGTGGTCTAGTAACCAGGTCCTAGTGTAGACATATTGCCCTGTCTATTATTAATTGGAGTTTCTCTCTCTCTCTCTCTCTCTCTCTCTCTCTCTCTCTCTCTCTCTCTCTCTCTCTTTCTGTGTGTGTGTGTGTGTGTTTGTGTGTTTTGGGGGCATCTAGACATCTGACTTTCTGGTGATTATAGGTTTAAGTGCTGATTTCTGAATTTATCTTTGTTTCATGTTTTGTTCCTTAAATTCTATTTCTGTAGAACAACTATTAATATGTAGTATTGATTCACAAGATTAGTAAGGCAGTAGTTACTCCTTATCTTGCTTTGAAAGAAATAGAAGACATAGATACTTGTTGGATTTTTAACCAGTCTTAATGTGTCAGGGCTGGGCAGATCTTAAAACCCTAAGCTATCTTGTCAATTTCCCAGCCAAAGTCCCCATAAATACTTACACATGTTTTCTACATGAGATGCTTCCCTGCATCATGCAGATTATCAGAGCAAGCTCATGCTATCCACAAGCTTTTAGTTTATGCTTCCAACCCATTGTGACCTGCTCCTCTTTCCTCCTTTCTCTCTCATCTCCCCTAATATTCATTCTGTGACCCCCCAAGCCCATGAAACTTAGCTCTTCCTATGTCTCTTCTGCCAGGTTCAGGCTGTAGGCCACTTTACTAGCCAATCAGAGATATTTTGGGAGACAAGATTCACATATGTCATTTTGTTTGTGTGAACATTTGGTTGTGGAACAGTAAAGATCTGGGTGGTGAGAAGCACAAACAATTAACATTTGAATACGTAACAGGTCAAGATAAGGACAACACATGTCCTCTCTGGACATAGCTGTGTGTTGCGTGTTATGGTTGCCTGCTCAGCTGGCGTGCTTACAGGAAATTACTGCTGGTATTGGAGGCTAGGATAAAAGGGTGAGTGTGTGCAGAGACTACAGAAGAGATGGTCTGTAAAATCAATACGATATGTTGGCAGTTGTGAAAGGAGGCTGTAATTGGTTATCTGTTGCAGAACTAAGGATGAGACCAAAGGATTGAGGCTAGGGGAACAGAGAAAGAGAAGAGGAAACCTGGCATCCTATCTCATTTTCTGGCCAGTGGTTAAGTAGGAGGTAGGTGCCTACTTGAATTGGTGGGCGGGATCCTGTATCTATTATAAAACATTTTCCTTTGAACTAATTTATTTCAACTTGACTACCTTAAATAATATCATGTATGTCTGTATTGTTATGCCCAGACTGTGAGGACCCCAATACCACCCTGAGTCCAAAGTTATATGTAAAAGCAAAGATCCTTAATTCCAGCTAGCTAGGGTTGACCATTCAGACAAAATGACAACAACCCCAGCGGCTGTGCAGAACTCTTTCAAAGGCCAGAAAGGAGAGTTCCAAGGTGGGTTAGGTAATCCTTACTTCTGTTGTTATCTGGAAGTGATTAGTGGTCTGGTTCAGGGATAGAGTCTCTCTGAACTGACTCAAACCGACCCAAACTGATAGGTGTTCTTGTTCTTGAGGCTACATGACTGAGGTCAGGAGTTAGGGGCTCTTCAACCTGGTAGCTAAGGCAGCCAATCTTTCTCAGGCCAAGGGTCCTGGCTGCCCCCGATTGGCTGTCCATTGCTAGGGGTGATGGTCACACATTATCGGAGCTGAGTTGATTGAAGCACATTCTTATGGACTTTCTAAAACTGGAGTTAATGCCCAGGTCACTTTTCCTTAAAAATGGAGTTTCCTTTTCAGAAATGGGGTTACATAGGGCTCAAAGTATCTATTTGAAATTTTAGGAAATTCAGGTATTTACAAATGTATGTATTTAGTGTGAATTGAATGAGATGAGCCCT
The DNA here is from genome assembly GCF_964271855.1 of Acomys minous. Taxonomy (NCBI): domain Eukaryota; kingdom Metazoa; phylum Chordata; class Mammalia; order Rodentia; family Muridae; genus Acomys; species Acomys minous. The sequence continues at coordinate 65,464,338 of NC_140486.1, forward strand.
TTTGTGAATATGTACAAGAGGAAAAAATTAAAAGAACAGATGATTATAACATGGTTCTCTAATTAGCTGTCCTATGAAGTTTGCATTTGTTTCACTTATTTAAATAAAGGTAATAGATATATTTTAGATAACTTTAAAATTTATAGAATACTTGAGACCTAAATACTTTTGGCAGTTATATAAAATATCAATGATTTGTAGACTGAAAATGAAATGATTGATGATGTGCTCATAAATGACCGTATATATTAACTTTGTAAAAATTGTGCTGAACTAAAGACTTTAGTTATTAGCAATGTCCCCTACCCAGATCATATTTCCCTAATATATTGTAGCATGTGACTCTATGAAATTGTTTGAGCAGATCGATTTACAGACATTCAAGTTAGGTTTGGATAGCTAGAGTTGAAATGTATAAAAGTACAATGACTTAGGATAAAGTTAGAAATATTATTTCTCTTGATCTTTATTGCATTAAATATGTATTATGAAATCTAAAAGAATATTTAATGAATAGTACAAAGTGTACAACCTTCCTTACACTAGAAAGGAACCTACTCAGTATTATTCTACAACAATTCTAAACCAAAAGGACTGAAACATTATAAAAAAAATTGATTCAAACATAATATGAATACAAAAGGACAAAGATCATCAGAAATTGTTTTTAAATGGCATTGGAAATTTGCCATGGCAGAACAAAGCAAAAAAACATGAAGCACCTCCAGTTTGATTTCCACATGCAAGTGGTAAAGTTATCAAGGTCTTACTTGGGTATGATCATTACCTGAACAGCGGTGGAAGTGATTGTATACAATTACATAAAGTTTTGTTTCATCTTTACTATGGAACCCTTTGCTACACAAAGAAGATATTTTAAATATATACATATTATTTACTATAAGCATTTTTCAAGTAGTTTAAAGGCTAGTTTGTATGAAAATGCCCATTTCTACATTACTAGTACATCAAAGTGTGAGAACTTATGCATCCCTTCTCTGTAGAACTTCTGTCAGCATAAGAGCACCAAGAGCGGCACAATACTACACTTTAATATTGCATATCTTATGTCATATTTCTGGCTTTTAATTATGGTCCTAGTATATTATATATGTATATATATATATATGACTTTGAATTCGTTATGTTTTATTTATAATAAATTAGCATTAATATCTTAAATATAAAGTGATCCTAATATTGCTGATGTTAATATTTCCTAAAGAACTTAAAAAATATTTAAAACATACTATGTTAAGATAATGTAGAGGAGTTTTAATCCAGCAGCATGTCTATTATCACAAGGGATCACATCCAAAGACTTTGGTCTGTGTGATCTGACTGGAAGACAGACAGCCCATTAGTATACACCTTTAATCTCTCTTGGTAGAATACACACATTTAATCCTTCTGCCTGGAGTACAGACACACAGTACACACCCTTAATCCCAACAATGATGTCTAATTGAGGGACAGCCAAAGTGACAAATCAGATAAATATGTGAAAGAATGAGTCAAAAATAGGATAAGCCCAAATTTTATTAGAACAGGGGTGCTGGGGAGCTACATAAGAGCAGTGCAGGGAGAGGCAAGAGGCACAGAGTGCAGTAAAGCAATACATGGGAGTTCATACAGTCAATACAGTAAAGTTTGTTGCAGGTCAGTTGAGTTTGGTGCAGGCAATTTAGTGTTGTGTTCAGATGGTGAAGATCTTTTAGATGTCTAGGGAAGGGGAATAGGGCAGAAGAGGGAGGAAAAGTTGAGAACTGGAAGGTAAGAGTGAGGGGATATAATGTGAATAAATTATAATAAAATAAGAAAATAGAATTCAAAACAAAATAAAACAAAAACTCTTTTCCTATACTTTTAGATATTTTCACTGTCACTAAAAGAGGTAGTTTGACATCACAAAGTGCTGCCATCAAATCCACCTGTATCTGTCTGACATTATAGGCTGATGGCACTCTGAGGGGAGAAAAGCAGATTTTACAGAAGAATGCAGGGGGTTCGATCATTTTTTTTTTTTTTTTTTTTTTTGGTTTTTCGAGACAGGGTTTCTCTGTGTAACCTTGGCTGTCCTGGACTCGCTTTGTAGACCAGGCTGGCCTCGAACTCACAGCGATCCGCCTGCCTCTGCCTCCCGAGTGCTGGGATTAAAGGCGTGCGCCACCACGCCCGGCTGATCATTTTAATATTAAAATACAACTTTTATTTAACACATATAATTTAAGGAGAACAATTTTGATACATTTTATCTGAGGATGTTGTTTTCTAAGTGGAAAGTCAGCGATAACAAAGAAGCCACACCCTTTCTGATGCATATAAAAGGTGGATTTCACCCAGGAGCATGAGGTTTACAAATGCAATGGAGGTAAGAACAAATAAAGATGCTTGATCTTGTTTTTTTTTTTTTTCTTTTACTTGCAGGCACATTAGTTTCCTTTGTCAGATATAGAAACAGTATATTAAAAAAACAAAGCAAGTGCTTTCAGGAAGACATTGAAATTTTATAAGATATCAGAACAAATTTCATTGAGCCATGGTTTTTATGCAGCCCCTGATAGAAAAAAAATATAAATAATTGAATGGCATCCTGACTGTTGTCAAATTGAGAGCCATTTAATATTGGTCTTTAGTTTTCTCAAAGCTCTTGATTTAGCAGTGTAAACAGGGGTTAAGTACAAACCTAAAGAGCAGCTTAATCTTGCAATCATTTCCTTTCATGCTCCCGGCTTCGTTTAGCCTTATTCATTACAGCCCTGAAGCTTCTGCTTTCTAAATGTGTAGGTTAGAAAAAGTACCTTGGAGCTCACCTGCTCAAGATTAATAATATCACTCCAAGAAGATTAGAGCTATTACTCTTCCTGACCTGATCCAAATGGTACAAATGGGATTTTAAGGATGATGTCTGTTCCAAGATCCAATGGACTGATGAGGTGCAGGGGATAGCTACCCCGAGGAATCAGAAAAGATAGACTGCAGGGTTGTACAGATGATACACCATTAGCTTTAGCTATTATCTAAAGAAAAGATTATGGCTATAAATAAATTCATCCAGACCTCTAATACAATGGACAAGCAGACCAAAGGATGAACAGGCAGGGAACATAACCATTATTTAAAAAGAAAGCCTGAGCATGAATTTCCTTTTCAAAAGCAGAATGACTGGAGATACCAAATTAAATAAAAGTTTCTTAAGAATGTCAACTAAGCTTTTAAAAATAGAATATATAAGAAATTATCTGTTCTTACACTGCTTTAAAACTCTCATCATTCAGTTAAACACTGGAGTTTGTGTTTAATCTAATTAACACTCCTTTGAGATTGACGTAATGGATCTTCCTAGCACCTGAGGATACATGAATTCATTTGCTTTGAAGAATAGCAGTGATAATTTTATTAAGAACACACATATTATATATACATATATATTGCATTTTGAATAATGGTTTTCATGTGTTTTGTGGGTAAAACAATATTTTATTTGCTCAACAAATGTAAAAAAATGGTATCATTCCCTAACCAAAATAGCCAAGAGAACACAAGGAAAAAAAATTTCATGAGAGACTGCAAGCCAATATTTGCCTATGCTAAGATATGATTCCTCATGTTCCTCTTTTATTTGATCCTCTACTCTATGGGGTAATATTGTAAACATTAGAATAGAATTAAATTTCCTCAAATAATTTTCTTTTTCTCCTTATGGATTTATGCTTGTGTATTTCGCCAGTCTTGTATGTGGCCCTAAACCAAGACAATGTTAAAGTAAAAGGTAATTGACATAATGCGTCCACCCTTATTCGGCACTAAAATCTATTACTTTAAATAATAATCTACCCAAACCATCCAAAATATTTTATTTTCTTTTCATTATGAAAAATGTCTTAAATTCATTTTTATGTGTCTCAAAAGACGAAACTGTCATTACATTGTTTACAGCCAATTTCAAAGTTTCTTTCAAGGTTCAAGTAAGCCTTATCAGTGAAAGCCTATAAAATAATGGCCAACTTATATGTAATAACACAGAGTGTTTAAAGGAAACATTTATGTTACAAAAACATAGTGATGGAGGAATAGCAACAAAATCCTGGGGCAAAGAAAAAAAATGAAACAGAACATGGAAATTACCAGGTCTTGCAGTTATATGTCTTAGCTTCTTGGGCATATGTTGCCATGGGGCATAAACATCAAGGATTTGGCAAGCCCTGTCCTTATATGTAGTGACTGGGACAAGTTTGCCACTAGGGACTCATATGTTTGAGTGCTTGGTCCACAATTAGGAGATGTGGGCTTGTTGCAGTAGGTGTGGCCTTATTGGAAGAAGAGTGTCACTGTGGGGCTGGCTTTTAGTCTCACATGCTCACTATCCTCCCAGCATGGCTTACAGTCTCCTTCTGCTGTCTGAGGATCAACATGTACAGCTCTCAGCACTCTCTCTAGCACCATGTCTGTCTGTATACTGCCATGCTTCTTGCCATGACAATCAATAGTAGTCTAAACCTCTGAAGCTGTAAGTCATTTCCATGGTCATGATGTCTCTCTTTCTAACAAAAAAACGCAAACTAAGACACTATGGCTTGGTCATTTGCAACATATGTGACCTCTATCCTGTATAATGCCACAGGTGCATATCCATTTCCTTTGAATGTATTCTAGGTAATTTCATCCCCAATATCACAATATTTTCAGTGCATGAGAGGCTTTACACTCACAGCTTCATATAGCAGCACACTCCTACATATCATCATGCTTTCCAGACCTTCCCAGGGAGTAAGAGCTGTTGCCTCCATGAACATGTATCCTTGCATTCTTAGCTTTGATAAACTAGTATCATTTATAAGTATGATGCCAACATGCTGCTTTCTTAAGCAGCATCTAGCCTCTGAAGACTACAGCTCTAGTGTTGACAGCATGCCTTCCTGTATCCGTGAAATCATATCCTGGGCAGCTCTAACAAGGCCTCCCCCAGTTATGTCTATTCACAGGAAAGTCTCTGAATTGGGACAACAGTTATATATTTTGGAGCCTGTGAAACTCAGGGTTGTACTGATCTATGAAATATCCTGAAGACCTCTTTTCTACTTTCTCAGTGTAGAGGGCGTGGTTTCATTTTTATTGGTGCCAATCCTGACAACCATACCGCCCTACTCACAACTTTCAGTTTGCTCCCTTTTTGGACAGGCTGGATGCTTTTCACATGCTTTTTCTCTAAATTTCTCTCCAGATACTTAACAAGTCTTCCTAATTATTTACAAAAATCACAGCTATGCCCATTTTGAAGAATGAATGAAATGATCTCATATTTTTTTTCTCCCCATGTAAGTACTCTATTCTTTTTAAACCCAGAAACACAGACAGTTTAAAAGCAATATATATAATTTTTCAGACTGCCACAGGGCTGCCATCCTGCTCAATTCCCATTTTTACCTGTATTCTTATCTGGAAAATAATACTTTCTGGGCATGTGAATTCTACAAGAATGCCCATTCATCCCTGTTTAGAGCATTTTAGATCTTTCTTCAGGACAGTTTCTGAGACTCTTCCAAATACTTATGACAACATCTCCAAATATTTAAGAACAATTCAACAGGTTTATTTAGAGACACATCCCATTGCAGTGCCAATCTCCTTTCATAGTAAATCCTATCATTAATACGACCAAAAAATTCACAAAACTACCTAAGAGATGAATAATTTCCTTTATTCACTTGTTCAGAATACCTGCAAGAATATGAAGAGTAGTAAATATCAATATTAAAAACTTGAAAACATGCATGCATTATAAGGACTGAACGTATTATATTTAAGAATATATATGAATATATGCATACACTAACAGATTTTTTAAAGCCATGAATTTGAAGAAAAACATGGAGGAATATATGGGTGGGAGTTGAAAGAATAAAAGAGAAGGGAGAAGTGTTGAAATTATAGTATAATATCATAAATAAAATAAAAATAAGCTAGAAGCAGAGAGAACAACTTTCTTTTATTTGGTGAATTTTCCTTTCTCTTTTCTCATTCTTTGGCACCTTTACCCCAAGGGATGTGTATAATTTATAATCAGAGTAGGCTATCTCACCTCAGTTATTCTGCTCTGAAAATGCCTTGTCACATATAGGTATGGTGTGTGGCATCCATTTACTAGGCAATTCTAAATCCAGTGATGTTGGAAATTAAAGTATGCCAACACATGTGTTGATATAAGTTAATATTCATATATATGATATATTTTCTAAGTAACAACTGCATATTAATTTATTTCAATCTCACAATAATTGTTTTATGTAATCATTTCTAAGATAAAAATTCTACATTCCATATATATATATATATATATATATATATATATATATATATATATAATTTTATTTACTTAAACATTTTAGCATGAACTTATGAAAAACTGTTTAATTTTTCCTGATAGTCTAGTAACTATCTTTTTAGAACCATAATTTTCATCAATAAAAAGGCAAATTCATTCTCACTATACCATGCCCTTTACAAAACCTGTTACAGCTGATGTTTTCAAGTAGTAATTTGAAATTTTTTAAAATGTTCTATGAAAAAATGGGTGATATTTTATTGTCTTTAGCTACATTATTTATTGCATTGTCTTCTATATGATACCCTAAAATGGGAGTTAATAATGCTATAATGCCACAAATTAGAAAAGCAAAGGAAATTTATTACATCTTTGATACATAGTTATTAGAATAATTAATGAAGGGAATAAATGAATATGAAATGGGTAGCATGAGAAATGTTAAAAACTGACTATGGACATAATAAAGAATTATAGTTCAATGAATATTTCTGTTTTTAGAATCAATCAAATGGTTGAATGATGTTAATATTAAAACACAGAACAAAGAGAGAAAGGTCAATGTTAGAGAAGGAGAGTTTTAATGAGAATCTTTTATGATATCCAGGTTTTAAGACACTTAAGAGATGTTTTATTAAGCAATTTCCACAGGCATTTAGGAAGAAATAGTTGAAATTCAGCTATCTGTGTGTGATACTTATCTAGGTAAAAAGGAATAGTAGAAATTTTCAGGCATTTAGAATGGAGTACATGAAACTCAAGGTTTGATATAGATTTAGTAGGAATGTTTATATGTTAGCAACATGCAGAGATTGAAAGGCCATTTGGACACAAGCCAGAGGAATAAAAGGAATAAAATAACTACAAACCTTTCATAAAATTTTGAAGATTTTACAACTCCACAAGTTAGAAAGCTCTGGGCAGAAGTCAGACACCAGGACACTATGGTTCCTTGTATAAATTTCCATTTATGTCTCTATTGAACTTTTTCACACCATTTTCTAAGTCTAGCCACCATAATGCTGGTAACTATTATAGACACCTATTATTTGTTTTGGCTCTACATGCATTAAAATAATGAAAAGAGGCAAAAAGAGGACAAAAGAGAATCATAACAATTTGAAGAAGAACATCAATATAATTGTTGGTTAATTAAGTATTATCAATATTTTCATTCTCTACTGGGATTCGGGTTTGACTCAACCATGTCAGGCTCCAAACATTGAATACTTAACATGTCTTCTGTCACCTCTCTTTGTTGATTAACAACCTAACAGACTAGACAGAGAACCAATGTAGATTCTCATGGCTTAGGCATGCTTTCTGGAGTAAGTAATGTAGTACACAACATGCGAAAAATTTAAACCAAGACCAACCTGGTAAAAAATGACTGCAGGAGTAAAAGGGAGGATTATTATACAGTGAAGCCATCTTATACACTTAATGTATGCATGAGTAAGGGACAGGCAACATGATAGATATGTGTTTGTCAGGGTTGCCTAGAGCCATAGAGTGGATAGAACGGATCTTTATATGCTTGGTTGGAATTTACATGAGTTACTTACAGACTGTGCTCATTAGTAAAACAATGAACCTTTTCTGAGAGGAAGACCAAAACAAACTATATCCTATATCAAAAACATTAGCTCTTTAATATCCAAGGCTGGATGTCTCAGAGGGTCTTCAGTACATGTTATAATCTAGAATATTTACATTCTAATACTAGCAATTTAATGCCTAGGCTGCAGAATATATGGGCATGCAATGGAGAGTGAAGACAAATGGGTAATAAGCAACTGCCTCCATTTATACAGCAGCTACCAGAAAGTAGGGAAATGATTGACAATGGTTCTTCCCACTACAAATAATTTAATCAAGAAAAAATCTTTTACAGTCATACCCACCTGCCAGAATTTTGTTGCATTATAGATACAATCAAAATTACAACCATGATTTGTCATTACAGATATGGAGTAAACGAGTCAAAAATTCCATGTGGTTGGTGGCACTCAGAGGAAGGACAGCAGGTTACCAAGAAGAGACTTGATACCCTATGAACATATACAGGGGGAGGTAATCCCCCTCAGTCAGAGTCATAGGGGAGGGGAGTAAAGGGAAAATGGGAGAGAGGGAAGAATAGGAGGATACAAGGGATGGGATAACTATTGAGATGTAACAAGAATAAATTAATAAAAAAGGGAAAAAAACAAAAACAAAACACAAAAAGAACAAAAATAAAAAACAAAAAAAATTCCATGTGGTAATTTGCATGTGAGAGAAAGAACTTTCTACTGCAAGTTCACCATCAATAGGCAAGTAGGGCCATGCCATTGTAACATACAAGACAGACTCATGGATTTTATTATAGAAAATAATGCTCAGGCTGTGGGAGATTGCTATCTGTTTCTTTTATATTTTAAATTTATTCTCTTGTGAGGAAAAATGATATAACTTGGGTCAGAAAGTAAGGAGATAATTCACTAAAAAAAAAAAATATTGACTTAGTCAATTATTGCAGCTGGGGCTACACTGGCATTAAGCGGGTGAAAGCTATATAGGGTTACACTTCTTGCAGTTGACCAAGTCAGTCTTTATAGGTTCACATATATATATAGACAAAAGCCGCCATGAGGCTTCCAGGATAAGACTGACCAGAAGTTTATTACACTCAGCAAACGCAGAAGCCAGCAATATCTGAGATCTAATTCCTCGAGACCAGTACTTATGAGGGAGCACAGTTGTAACTGTATATAACTCAACAAGTACAGTGAATTGTACCACAAGTGATAGACCCTAAAGTTAGGGGACTTGGCACTTTATGAACGGGAGCTAGCATTCCTGCTTACCTTCAACTCCAGAAAAAAAAATGTTACTTACTAAGACCATCCCCAAAGAGCAAGAGGAAGGTGACAGTACTTTATTTCCAAAAATGCAAATTAATACCTCCAAGAGTGGGGATGGGATTTCTTCATTATTCTAAGGACTCTCAGGAGGCTCTGTTTTTTGGGAATATATAATATATCCACCATTAACACTATTTTTATTATAGAGTCACACTAAATTACAAAGAAGCCTCCCCCCACAGTTTGTCTTTAAAGATTGTCTTCCACTGGAATTATATGCCTCTAGCCTCCATAAGTCAACATCAGTGAATCCAAATACTTTATGCCAGAAAGAAACTTTCAAATGCAAGCCAATGTGCTTCCTTCTTATTGTGTGACAGTTTAGCACAAACCATGATCATGACTCAGTTTACATTGCGTGATTTAAAAAGGCAAATGTTTTCTAGTTCTAAATTTATTTACAACAAAGGTATTAAATAAGTTCCAAGATACTTTCCTTAAAGTTTTCTAAGACATGAATTTGGAAAGGCTCGATACTGTTTTCTGATCAATCTGCCTCAACTACATAAAAATGAAGTGATCTCTGTTAAGACAGGTGTCTCAAGTGACCTACTCCCACAGGGGAAGTGACTTGATTTCTTATATGTTGTCTCCTCCAGGATGTTCACATGATTTTTATATAATCCATTGTGGTTATCTCAATATGGAATCCAAGCATAGAAGCTGTTTTCTCCAGAAAATGCATTCTACTGAGAATTCCATAATGGAGCTATCAGATTGAACCCTCAGTTTGTTAGTAAATTGAACATATTCTGAAAAATGCAAGAACATGATATTTTACCCACTGTATTATTACCTAACTTGAACAGTGACACTTGACCTTTATTTTCTAAGTGTTCTGTATATAAATTTTCCAGAAGCCTGATGAGCTCAGTCTTTGATATTACAATAACAAACTTAAATGGTCATCAGTTTTAAGTTATTTGGAAGACAAAGAAGACAGACACTTTCAAAACCTGTGCATCTTTTTGGACCAATTCATTCCATTATCTCAAAGCTATTGTTAAGTCAATATTTTCCACAGCTGTGGTGCTCTAACTTACTGTTTTACCTTTGTCTGTAAAAACTTCTTGGGGAATTCATATTAATACAGTGGGCAAGCCTGATAGCTCAAATTGCTTTATTTTAAGTCAAATTATTAGTGATGCTATTGGGTGTAATAGTGTCCCTCAAACATGTGTAACCACCGAGGCTTCAAGATAGGACCATATTGGAAATTACTTATTACAGATAGAATACTTGTGTTTTTTCTTAACATCAACTAAACAAGTTGATAATATTTAGTGAGTTTTCTCAATATAATTTACATTTAGATATTGTCATCAGGTTGAAATATTCTAATGCAATTTGTAACCTTTCTAGGAAATAAAGTGATTACATGTGTGGCTTTTTCCTTCATAGATGTAGCTATGATGCACTAATCTGAAAACTAGAATGTGGGGCCTTATTTGGAATTCTACATGTTTTCTCCTTGCTTCTGAAAATTTCATCTTCTAAAATATAAAATAAATGTTATTACAGGCTAATATCTATCATTTTTATCATAGCAGGCTCAGATTGTTAAGACAGGATTCTTGATATAAAATTAGCAGTTCAGAAAAAGGCCATACTGGAAAGAAAGAACTCTAAACCCAGTATCACATATAAGCAATATACAATAAATAAATGTAGAAACAAACGAGGAAGTAGAAAGTATATGATGACCACATATATACTGGGAATTACAACTATGAAAAAACAAAAGATCTTTTTTTTTTAATGCTGCCTGAATTGTTGTCTTTATTCTTTTTTTATTAAATAATTCAGACTACATCTCAATTGTTATCCCAAGCTTGGCTCCTCCCATTTATCCCTCCCATTTATTCCTCCCTCCTTCATTTACCCTATCCCCCTCCCCTAGGTCTGTGACAGTCTATCAAGTCTCATCTTGATAGCCTGTCTATCCTTCCTCTGAGTGCCACTAGGCCTCCTCACCATGGGGAAGTGGTCAAATATGGGGCACCAGAGTTCATGTCAGAGTCAATCTCTACAACCACACAACTATGGATAGTGTCCAGTCCATTGGCTCGATCTGAGTAGGGGTTCAATGTTTATTGCATGTATTATCCTTGGTTGGTGTGGTAGTTTGAGCAGATACCCCTGGGTACATATCTGTCTGTCATGATGTTTTTCTTATAGGTTTCTAGGACCCTCTGGATCCTTCTATTTTCCCATTCTCCCATACTTCTCTCACCTAGGGTCCCAATAGGAAGTCCCAGCATCTATCCCAATCACCTGCTAAATGAAGACTTTCATGGGACATCACTTTTGGGCTAGTGTTCAATTTTAAGTGAGTATATACCATGTGTGTCTTTCTGAGTCTGAGTTAACTCACTCAGTATGATCATTTCTAGTTCCATTCATTTGACCACAAATTTCAGGATTTTCTTTTTTTTTTTAATAGCTCAGTAGTATCAATACTGTAAATGTACTATAGTTTCTTTATCCATTCTTCAACTGAGGGACATTTAGGTTGTTTTCATTTCTTGCTAGTATGAATAAGGCTGATATGAACATAGTTGAACATATGTCCTTGTTGTGTGGTGAGGCATCTTCTGGGTATATTCCAAGGAGTGGAATAGCTGGGTCTTGAGGTAGCCCTATTCCCAGTTTTCTGAGAAAGCACCAGATTGATTTCCCAAGTGGTTGTATAATCTTGCACTCCAACCAGCAAGGAGTGTTCCCCTTTGTCCACATTCTTGCCAGCTTGTATTGTTACTTGAGTTTTTTTTATCTTGGCCATTTTGATAGGTATAAGATGGAATCTCAGAGCCATTTTGACTTGCATTTTCTCTGATGACTGAAGACGTTGAGCATTTCTTTAAGTGTTTCTCAGCCATTTGATATGCCTTATTAAGAATTCTCTGTGTAATTCTGAGCCCCATTTTTTGATTGGGTTATTTGGTTTGGTGGTGGTTAATTTGTTGAGATGTTTATATATTTTTGATCTTAGACCTTTGTCAGTTGTAGGGTTGGTGATGATCTTTTCCCAGTCTCTAGGCTGTCGCTTTGTTCTCTTGACAGTGTCTCCTGCCTTACAGAAGCTTCTCAGCTTTATGAGGTCCCATTTGTTAATTGTTGGAATTAATGCCTGGGCTGTTGGTGTTCTGTTCAGGAAGTTGTCTCCTGTGACATTGTGTTCCAGGCCCTTCCCCACTTTTTCTTCTAATAGATTTAATGTGTTTGGTTTTATGTTTAGTTTTTTAATCCACTTGTGCTTGAGTTTTGTGCATGGTGGCAAATATTAGTTCAATTGCATTTTTCTATATGTAGACATCCAGTTATACCAGCACCATTTGTTGAAGATGTCATCCTTTTTCCATTGTATATTTGGCTTCTTTGTCAACAATCAAGTACCCATATGTGTGTATATTTATTTCTGGGTCTTAGATTTGATTCCATTGATCAAGCCACCTATTGTTGTGTCAGTATCATCTTGTTTTAACTACTGTTGCTCTGTAGTAGAGCTTGTTTTCCATATGAAGTTGAGAATTGATCTTTCAATGTCTTCTTAAAATTGTGTAGTTATTTTGATAGGGATTGCATTGAATCTGTAAATTGCTTTTGGTAAGATGGCCATTTTTACTGCGTTAATTCTCCCAATCCATGAACAAGAGAGATCTTTCCATCTTCTGATGTCATCTTCAATCTCCTTCTTCAGAGATTTGAAGTTTTTTCTCAAACAAGTCTTTTACTTGCTTGGTTAGAGATACTCCAAGATGTTTTATGTTGCTTGTGGCTATTGAGACAGGTGAAGTTTCCCTAATTGTTTCCAGTGCATGTTTGTCATTTGTATATAGGAGAGCTACTGACTTTTTTGAGATAATTTGGTATTCAGCAATTTTTATGAAGGTGTACATTAGTTGAAGGAGTTCTCTGGTAGAATTTTAGGGGCCACTTATGTACACTATCATATCATCTGCGAATAGGGATAATTTGACTTCCTCCTTTCCCATGTAGATCCCCTTGATCTCCTTTTGTTGTCTTATTGCTCTGGCTAGAACCTCAAGAACTATATTGAAGAGATATGGAGAAAGTGGGCAGCCTCGCCTGGTCTCCTATTTTAGAGGAATTTCCTTGAGTATCTATCTATTTAATTTCATCTTGGCTATTGGCTTGCTGCATACAGGCTTTATTATTTTTAGGGATATGCCTTGTATTCCTAATCTCTCCAAAACTTTAAACATGAATTGGTGTTGCATTTTGTCAAATGCTTTTTCTGCATCTAAGGAGATGATCATGTGTTTCTTTTTTCTTTCAGTTTGTTTATATTGTGCATTACATCGATGTATTTTCATACATTAAATAATTCCTGCATTCCTGGAATGAAGCCAACCTAGTCATGGCTGTTGTGCTCCATAGGCTGATAGATGACCAGAGGTCAAACCTGCCTGTGGTCTGCACTGTGCAGACTTCTTTCACCTACTGCTCCCCAGATCCCTCAGTCAGTGGCTCCCAGTAAGCATCCCAGGTTTCCTCCCTGCAGATCAGACAAGTGTCTTTGGTGGCGCCATCATGGAAGCTAAATACTCAGAAGATCTTTTCTTTAATCTAGTACAGACATGTCATTTATAGGAAAGTCACCAAAGAAAGAAAGTATAATTATACCTGTTACTGTCCAGAGCATCATGTGGAATCCTAAGGGATAAAGGCACAAAATTCTGCAAACTATTATTTGTGGCCAACATGTGATCTACAGAAATTCACATAAAGTATCATTGTTCCAAAAATGACACCCTGTTTCAATCTACTCAAAGTGTTTACGCCTTATCATTTTCTCATCAGTTCTGACATACTAAAGCTCATTACCTAGGTAACACAGTCTGATGAGGGCCTCTCCTCATATCTCATGACTCCTCTGTGTGTAACTAGTTGAATGGGGTATCTTTTACCGAGTTTGAGACATAAAGTAACATAGAAAGCATAAGATAACTAGTATGGGCCTCCTTGCTCCAAAAAAGGGTCAAGAAAGGTCACAAAAGCAAATCATGGGTCCAAATATATTTTTAAATATAGCAAGGCAAACTCTGAACACTGTACTTTCTCACCCTTTAGGATAAAACCTATCCCCTGAGTCTTCTCTTCTGTTCCTTTATTTTGCATCTCTTCTCCTCAGGTTTGGCACAGTTTACATAACAACACTGGTTATCAGCTTGCTTTCCGTCAGTAGAGAGCTAATGAACTAAAAGTTTGTCTTTTGTCTTCTCCCATTACTTCTCATTTTATATGCTTTTGTTCATCGTACTGATACCACATACTCGGGAAATGGTTGACGTTTGCATGGATTAAACAGGGAAAAGTTCCTTTAGAAAAAAATATGCTGCACCATAGTGTTCTGTAACTAACTTCACCCTCACTTGTGTTTTTGTTGCTGAAAGTAGTAAAGAGCACAACTTTTCCTCTCTAGATAGCCCTAACTTGATTGTAGAAAGTGCACGGTTATGATTTAAAAGGAACTTACTGTGACTTTGTGCTCTGAAAATTAATGTTTCTGATATGCTAACAAAGTGTTCCTTAGCTAAACAGGCAATTGGTCAATGTCAATCTGTAAATATAAGTCCTTTATGATTTATATATTCATTTTACATCCTGAACACACACCATCCTTCTACACATCCCAGTCCTATCTTTCTTCCCTCTCTCCCTCACCTCTCCCCTACTCCTCAGAAAAGGGGAACCCCTTTTCCAATCTACTCTAGCTCACGAAGCTGCATCGAAACTAAGCACATATACATACATACATACATACATACATACATAAATGGATGATATAAATTCAAATGATATAGCTGTAAGGGAATGAAGAAAAGGGCAATTTAGAAGAAAGTGAGTAAATATGGGAGACATTTGGACATTTGGGATATATGGAATATGAAAAATGTGAAATATAAAGCAAGATGAAAAAAACAAATGAAAATGTCAGTACAGTCATTGGACGATGGGATAAATTGACCAATTTAAAAAAATATGAAGATCCAGGCATGGCAGCACACAATACAGTGTCAGCATGGGCCCTGAGTCAGAAGAGCATGGCTTCAAATCCTGCTTGGGCCACAAGGTGAGACACTCTACCAAAAGGAGGACACGTGGTATGGTTCAACAGAGCTTGTTGTTCAATACCCAAAGCCATGTAAAGGTGACAGGAGAGATGTTAAAGCATGAAGCTGTCCTCTGACACTATGAGCATGCCATGGCATTTGCCACCCCACACATCAAACACACATCCAATAACAAAATAATAATAACCACATTTTTAATAGTAGAGAAGGACGGAGGGTGGGAAGATTGTGAGATTTGAATTTTAAATCAAATATTTTAAAATGAATAAGTGTTAGTCATATTTTAATCATCATCTGCATTCATTCAGATTTTAAATAATTAGTTCCTTATGTTAAACATAAATTTTAACTGTTATCCTTTTGTTAGGTCTTTTTCTCATTTGATATGGTCAATATCTTTAATTACTTTTTCAATCTAAGTTTACATGTGTATATTGATTGCTTACAAGTGATATTTTCTACAAAACTGCAGAACTCCTTTTCCTAGCCCTTTTGAAACTATATACCAAGAATCATCTTATTTTATTAATTTGAATTAGAGTTGCTCTCACTTCTGTCAAAAGCTGCCATAGAAAACCCTGTCCTGTGTATTTCTTCCAGTTCACAGCAATCCAGGAATCCAAGACACTTCTCAAAAATTCTCCAAATCCTCCACCACTGTCCCATTGCAAAGCTCTTTCATATGCGTTACAGTAGCTTTTTAACCTACATAGCTTAGTGAGTTTCTCACACCCAGACTCACATACCTCAGAGCGTAACACTAGAGAGTTCCTCCTGAGAACATTAACAAACTACTCTTAATTATGAAGGACACACACATAGAAAGGAATAATTAGACTATATAAAATCACAAACTATAAATTAATCAAATATATTTTGATACTCATATCTCAGCACATTTAAAGATAATATAAAAAAGTATTCAACCATTTGCCTAGGAGATACTGTGCATTTATTGATGATTTGCAAATAAATAATTTGTTACTATAGGAATTGGCTGAACAGTTGAAAATACTTCTTGCTCCTTAAGAAATGTTGAGTTTAATTTCCCAAAAGCCATTTGGATGACTCATAATCACCTGTAACATCAGCTCCAGGACACCATCGCATGGCATCCAAGGACATTCACATACATATACAAATCACACAGAGTCTCTCTTTGTCTGTCTGTCTGTCTCTCTCTTTCGTTCTCTCTCTCTCTCTCTCTCTCTCTCTCTCTCTCTCTCTCTCTCTCTCTCTCTCAGACCCCCCCACACACATACACACACACATTAACACAATAAAATAAAACTTTAAAACTAAATGACATAAACCACATTTTGCTAATTACAGTTCAAATAGATTGAACATATTTTATATAGTATGACTCAGATTTTTGAATAAATGTTGCAGAAATTTTTATGACATTTTCTGTCAATGACCATCATTTCATGGTCCAAACATTTATTCAAAGGTATTCAAAGTACTGTTATTTATATTTTTGATAGGAGAAATAGAAAAATAGAAACACTTTTTAAGTATATCTCAGAAATGCACAAAAAAGTATAATGAATAGCATTGAAAGAAAAATATCGAAGGAAATTACATTATTTAACCTCTGGTTACTACCTAGCAATTAAAGATAAAAATATTTTCAATTAAAGTTCAGTAGTATTTCTTGTTCAAGAAAACATGTATTGAGAAATTAAAGCTCAAGTCCAGATTAATTTAAAATTTTAATATATTTTCATTTTTAAATTTATTTCTATTGAAAGTAGGTTCTTCTCATAAAATACATTTTGACCATGATTTCCTCTGCCTCCATTCATCCTAGCCACTCTACACTATCCCCATCCATTCCTCATCAGAAAAGAGAAGGCCTCCAAGAGACAAGAAGCAGACATGACAAAATAAAGAAAAGTGAAACAAATAAAATAAAAACACAGTATAAGGCAAGGCAAAAGGCCTCTTACTTAGGCTGGACAAGGTAACCCAATATAAGAAAAAGAGTCCAAGATACAATTCTCCTACAATTAGGAGTCCCACAGAAATACCAAGCTAACAAACAGCCCTGACATCATGCTGAGGACCTGGTGCAGACAGACCCTGCTGTCACTCTGCGTAACACGCCCTGCGTAATTGATTCTGTGGACCCTGTTCTCCATCTCCTCTAACCCCCGAAGTGTTCCTTCTGTCTTTTGTGAGGTATTCCTGGAGATCCAAATGATTGAGAACCAATGGAGACCTGAAATTTAGACTCTCTAACCCCATAATGTCTAACTATAGGTCATTGTACCAACTCTCATCTTCTGCTAGAGGAAGTCTCTGTGATTTTGACTGTACAAGGTACCATCTGAGTATAGCAAAATGTCATTTGCAATCATTTCATTGACATTTTTAAAGCAGGTCATATTTGTTTATATCTTAGGATTCTGGGGGTATTGAGTTTCTGGTTCCAGGCCATCGTAGCAGTGTTGGGCAGGGGCTCCCTCTCGTGGAGTGATTGTTCTTCCACCAGTTTTGTGGCATTATTGATTCCACACATCTTGGAGGCAGGACAGATTTTTTAGTAAAGATTATGTGGCTCGGGTGGTTCCACATTTCTCTTTCAGTAGACTTCAGAGTAACACGTAGCATTAGGAGACTGAAACCTAGAAGTGAAGGTTCCACATATGCACCGATATTGGATCCTCTACATTCAGTGAGATGTGTGGAGGCTGTCCTGGGCAGTGGAACCCTGCTCTGAGTTTGCTGTGAGCAATGTTATGACCAGAGGATAGGCCTGGATCCTTTGGGGATCTCTAAAGGACAGCATTGGCCAACAGCTCAACAGAATACACCCCAGTCCCGCCATGGGAGCTTTGGTTGGCTACAATTAGATAGGCAGTACAGACTCTATATTTTGTATTACTAGGAATCTTCACCACATCACCTTCATAGATACCAACAAGTTTCCACTGCACTAGAATTTCTTATAATTCCATAAAAGCTCCCCAACCCCAGCCCTATCTTACCTCACTTCCCTTTTCATCTCATGTCCTCACCACTTGGTTCCTCCTGTCTGTGTTTATGTCCACATCTCATTTCTCATGCTGTTATTTGGATATTTTGTCTGTGTCTTTTTTGTTATCTTGGTAAGGGATTGTTTTTCTTGTTGATTTTCTCAAAGCCATTTGCTTTTTTTCTTTCTTTTTTTTTTTTTTTTGATTATTGGTATTGTTTTCTGTGTTTCTAGTTTATATGTTTTTCAGCCCTCTGCTTTATAGATTTTATATTGATTAAGTAAGTAATTTATTTAAATCCTTATGAGAGCTTTACCTCCCTTCTATCTGTCTTATCCCTCCCCTTTCCACCAATACAGTACGCCCGCCCTTTTCCTAGAAAAGAGGAGGCCTCCCATTGATATCAACCAGTCTTGGCATATCAAATTGTGGTAAGATGAGATGCAACCTCTTCTACTGAGTCCAGACAATGCAACCCAGTTAGAGGAAAGGGATCCAGACTCAGGCAATATCACCAGACACAGCTTCGGCTTCCAGTTCATGGGTCCCACGTGAAGATCCAGCCTCACAACTGCTACACATATGCAGAGGGCTAGGTCTGTTCTGTCCATGCTCTCTGTCTGGCACTTCAATCTCTATGATCCCCTACAGGTCCAGGTTAATTGATTCTGCAGGTTTATTTGAGCCCTCTGGCTCCTTCGATCCTTCATGTCCCTCTTCCACAGGATTCCCCAAGCTTCACTTAATATGTGGCTGTGGGTCTTTGCATCAGTTTCCATCAGTTGGCTGTGCAAAGCCTTTCTGATGATATTTATGCTAGCCCCCCTGCCTGCAAATATAGCAGAATATCATTATTAGTGTCAGTGGTAGGTTTTCTCTTGTGGCTTTGGTCTTCAGCTGGGTCAGTTATTGGTCGTCCCTTAATCAATTTCTGCTCTATTTCTTACCTGTGAACTTCTTTTAGGCAAGAAAAAAAGTGTATTTAAAGTTTTGTGGTTGGGATAGTGTCCCAGTCCCTCCATTGGAAGTCTTGTCTGGTTTTAAGAGATGGCCAATTCAGGCCCCATATTATTCATTTCTAGGAGTCTTAGCTAAAGTCTCTCTCCTATAACTCTTGGAGTTTTCATTGTCCTATATATCTAGTTCATCCAAAAGATGCTTCACCACTCCAGTTGACTTACCTAGTACTCTGTCCCTCAGTCCACCCACACTTGATTCCTTCTGTTCCTATTCCCACTGCCTCTACCAACCAATCCACTCTCTCTCTATCCACTCCCAATGTTTACTCTATTTCCACTTCTCAGTGAATTTCAAGCATCCATCATTAGGTCTTCTTTGTCACTTAGCTTCTTTGGGTCTGTAGATTGTAGCATGGCTGTCCAGCACTTTGTGACTAATATACACTTGTTAGTGAGCCATATCATGTTTGTCTTTCAGGATCTGGGTTACTTAACTCAGGGTCATGTTCTCTAGTTCTATCCATTTGTCTGTATATTTCATAATGTCATTTTTTAATGACAGAGTAATAGTTTATGTGTAAATGTACCACTTTTTCTTTACCCTTTCTTTGGTTAAGGGACATCTGTGTTCTTTCTAGTTTCTGGTGACTATAAATAAAGCTGGTATTAACATAGTTGAGAAAGTGTCCTTGTGTTATGGTGGAACTTCTTTTGGGTATATGCCCAAGAATGGTATAGGTGAGCCTAGAAGTAGAGATATCTACAGTTTTCCTGAGGAACCCCCAAATTGATTTCTAACATTGCCATACAAGTTTATACACTACCATCAGAAAGGAGTGCTCCCATTTCTCCACATTTTTGCCAAAACAAGCTGTTGTTTCAAGCTTGATCTTGGTCATTTTGAAGGGTGTAAGATGGAATCTCAGAGTTCTTTTGATTTGCATTTCCCTGATGATTATTAAACATTTCATTAAGTACTTCTATGCCATTAGGTAGTCCTCTATTGAGAATTCTCTGTTTAGAAATGTACCCCTTTTTAAATTAGGTTACTTCATTTGTTGATGTCTAGTTTCTTGATTTTTAATGTATTTTTTGGGTGTCAGCTCATTATCAGATGTGCAGTTTGTGTAATGATTTCCCACTCTGTAATCTTCCATTTTGTCCTTTTGATGGTTTCTTTTGCCTTAGAGAGTCTTTTTAGTTTCAAGAGGTCCAAATTATTAAATGTTGATCTTACTGCCTAATAATTTCTTGCTGTCTAGTCCCGGGGTATGATTTTTATCTTTTTCATGTAAAGCTTTCAGATGGACTATTAAGTTGCTAAAATAAGATCTCTTCTGGTTTTTCTTTTCTTTCTTTCTTTCTTTCTTTCTTTCTTTCTTTCTTTCTTTCTTTCATTTCTTCTGTTTTTTTCTATGTAGGCATTTACTGCTATCAACTTGCCTCTTAGCAGTGCTTTCACTGTGTCTCACAAGTTTGAGACTGCATATTTATTTTCATTGAATTATATTAATTCATTAATTTATTTCTTTGCCCATTTTCTTTTATTCAGTAGTGCTCTTCAGTTTCCTTGAGTTTGTATGCTTTCTTTTATTTCTGCTGTTAATGTTAACCAGCTTTAATCCATAGTAGTCTGCAAGGATTCAAGGAGTTATCTCCATTTTCTTATATCTGTTGAGACTTGTTTTATATATGAATACATAGTGAATTTAGGGCAGGTTCCATGATGTGGTAAGAAAAAGGTATATTTTTTGTATTTGAGTGAATTCTTCTTTAAATATCAGTTATGTCCATTTGATTTATAACATCTACTATCCCAAGTATTTATGTTTAATTTTTTTGTCTGAATGACCTATCTTTTCTTGAGAGTGAGGTATAGAAATCTCCTACTATCAATGTGTGAGTTTCAATGTGAGATTTGAGCTGTAGTAGTTTCTTTTACAAACTTGGGCGCCCTAGTATTGTGGCATACATGAGAAGAATTGAATTGTGATCTTGGTAGATATTTCATTTGATGAGCATGAAGTGTCTTTCTCTCTCTTTTGATTAGTACTACACTAAAGTTTATTTCATTAGATATCAAAATGCTATACCAGTTTTCTTCTTAGGTCTGTTTCCTTGAAATACATTTTTTTTCTAATTTTAACACTGAGGAAATATCGTTCTTTGATATTGAGGTGTGTTCCTTAGATGCAACAGAAGGTTGCATCCATTCTGTTAAACTGTGTTTTTTGATTGTGGAATTTAACACAATGACATGGAGAAATATCAATGATCAACGAGAGTTGATTCCTGTTATTTTGTTGTTGCTGATGTTGATGGTGATGTTGATGGTGTGTGTGTGTGTGTGTGTGTGTGTGTGTGTGTGTGTGTGTGTGTGTGTATTGTATTCTGTTTCCATAGTTCTTCAGAAAATTACTTGAGCTTGTTGAGTACTATAAACTGATGAACTTGTGTGATAACTGAATAGACTGTGACCACTGTAAGCAAAATTACCTGATTTAAAGGATTTATAGCCTTCATATTAATGGAGTGGGATTTGTAGAGGGGACATCTTCTGGTGGTTAAGAGTATTAACTCCTTCTGACAAGATTCAGGTTCAATTCTAAGCACTCTGAACATCAACCAGGCAGCTCACAGCTGCTTATAACTACTCCTAGTGATCCCATCCTTCCAGCTGCTGTGAACACTGTGCTCAAGTATATTTCCCCATATATAAACATATAACATTAAAAGTGAAAATAAACTTCATTAAATAGACAAAAGTGTTACCAGATTTAGATAAGCTTGTTTCTTCTTTTTAATTTTAATTTTTTTAGATTGCAACTCAATTGTTATCCCATCTCTTGTATCCTCTCATTCCTCACTCCCTCCCATTTGCACCCTATTCCTCTTCCCTAGGTCTAATAGAGAGGGGGATCTCCTCCCCAACTATATGGCCATAGGCTATCAAGTCTTATCTTGGTAGCCTCCTTATTCTTTCTTTGAGTGCCATCAGCCTCCCCACCAAGAAGTGGTCAAATATCAAGCACCAGAGTTTATGTCAGAGTCAATCCCCACTCTCCACATAACTGTGGAGAATGTCCTGTCCACTAAGTAGATCAAGGTAGGGGTTTGATATTTACCACTTATATTGTTCTTGGCTAGTGGAATAGTTTGAGCAGATTCCCCTGGGCTACAACTCACCATCACTGTGTTCTACTTGTAGATTTTTAGGACCCTCTGGGTACTTCTATTTCCCCATCACCTATATTTCTCTTACCTTGAGTCTCAGTAGGATGTCCTCACATCTATCCCAATCTCCTGCTAAGTGAAGCCCTTCGTGGCACATGCATTTGGGTCTAGTGACAGATTATAAGTGAACATATACAAGCAGAAGTCTTTCTGCTTCTGGCTTAACTCACTCATTATGATCATTTCTAGTCCCATCCATTTTACACAATTTTGGGGGTTTCCTTGTTTTTAACATCTGTGTAGTGTTCCACAGTGTAAATATACCAGAGTTCCTTTATCCATTCTTCAAATGAGGGACATATAGGTTGTTTGCAGGTTCTGGCTATTATGAATAAGGATACTATTAACATGGTTGAGCATATGCCCTTGTTGTGTGGTGGGTCATTTTCTGCATATATTCCAAGGAGTGGAATAGTTGGTTCTTTTTTTTTTTTTTTTTTTTTTTTTTTTTTGGTTTTTCGAGATAAGGTCTCTCTGTGTAGCCTTGGCCGTCCTGGACTCACTTTTGTAGACCAGGCTGGCCTCGAACTCACAGTGATCCGCCTACCTCTGCCTCCCGAGTGCTGGGATTAAAGGCGTGCGCCACCACGCCTGGCTGAATAGTTGGTTCTTGAGGAAGCCCTATTCCCAGATTTCTGAGAGAGCACCAGATAGATTTCCAAAGTGGTTGTACAAGTTTTCATTCCCACCAGCAATGAAGGAGTGTTCCTCTTTCTCCACATCCTTGCCAGAGTGTGGTGTCACTTGAGTTTTTTATCTTAGTCATTCTGATGTGTATAAGATGGAATCTCAGAGCCATTTTGATTTCCATTTCTCTGATGACTAAAGATGTTGAGCATTTTTTTAAGTGTTTCTCTGACATTTGGATATTTCTGTTGAGAATTCTCTGTTTAGTTATGAGCCCCAATTTTTTTCCTTTTTTTATTAATTTATTCTTGTTACATTTCAATGGTTATCCCATCCCTTGTATCCTCCCATTCTTCCCTCCCTCCCACTTTCCCCTTATTCCCCTCCCCTATGGCTGTTCCTGAGGGGGATTACTTCCCCCTGTATGTGCTCATAGGATATCAAGTCTCTTCTTGGTAACCTGCTGTCCTTCCTCTGAGTGCCACCAGGTATCCTCCTCCAGGGGACATGGTCAAAGGTGAGGCACCAGAGTATGTGAGAAAGTCATATCCCACTCTCCACTCTACTGTGGAGAATGTTCTGACCATTGGCTAGATCTGGGTAGGGGTTTAAAGTTTTACAGCCTGTATTGTCCTTGGCTGGTGCCTTAGAGGTTTGGTGGTGTTTAATTTCTTGAGTACTTTGTATATTTTGGATATTAGACCTTTCTCAGTTGTAGCGTTGGTGAAGTTATTTTCCCACTCTGTGAGCTGTCAATTTGTTCTGTTGACAGTGTCTCCTGCCTTACAAATGTTTCTCAGCCTCATGAGGTCCCAATTATTAATTGTTGACCTTATATCCTAGGCTGTTGGTGTTCTGTTCAGGAAGTTATTTCCTGTGTCAGTGTGTTTCAGGCTCTTCCCAACTTTTTCTTCTAACCAATTTAGTGTCACTGGTTTTATGTTGAGGTTATTAATCCACTTGGACTTGAGTTTTGTGCATGGTGACAAATATGGGTCTACTTGCATTTTTCTACATGTAGACTTCCAGTTAGACCAGTACCATTTATTGAAGATGCTATCCTTTTTCCATTGAATAGATTTGGCTTCTATGTCAAAAATCAAGTGACCATATGTGTGTGGATTCAATACTGGGTCTTTTATTTGATTCCATTGATCAACCAGCATATTGCTAGGCCAGTACCATGCTATTTTGATTACTGTTGCTCTATAGTACAGCCTGAGATAAGTTATGGAATTTCCTCCATGGGATCTTTTATTGTATTAGATTGTTTTTGCTAGTCTGTGATTTTTATTTTTCCATATGAAGTTGAGAATTTATGTTTCAATGTCTTTAAAATATTTTGTACGTATTTTGATAGGGATGGCATTGAATCTCTAAATTACTATAGATAAGATGGCCATTTTTACTATGTTAATTCTCCCGATCCACAAACATGGGAGAGCCCTCCATCTTCTGATGTCATTTTCAATGTCTTTATTCAGAGATTTAAGTTTTTTTTCTTTTTTAAAATTTTTTATTAATTTATTCATATTACATCTCAATGGTTATCCCATTCCTTGTATCCTCCCATTGCTCCCTCCTCCCATTTTCCCCTTACTCCCCTCCCCTATGACTGTGACTGAGGGGGACTTCCTAACCCTTTATATGCTCATAGGGTATCAAGTCTCTTCTTGGTAGCCTGCTATCCTTCCTCTGAGTGCCACCAGGTCTCCCCATCCAGAGGACATGGTCAAATGTTTAGAGTTGCACCTAGATATTTTATATTGTTTGTGGCTTTTGTGAAGTGTGTAATTTTCCTAATTTCTTCCTCTGCATGTTGTCATTTGTATATAGGAAAACTACTGAGTTTATTGAGTTAATTTTGTATCCAGCCAATTTGCTGAAGCTGTTTATCAGCTGTAGGAGCACTCCAGTGGAATTTTATTCATCACTTATATACACTATCATATCATCTTCAAATAGGGATAATTTGACTTCCTCCCTTCCAATTTTGATTCATTCATCTCCTTTTGATGTCTTATAACTCTGGCTAGAACTTCAAAAACTATATTGAAGAGATATGCAGAAATTCGGCAACCTTGTCTGGTCCCTGGTTTTACAGGAATTTCCTTGAGTATCTCTACATTTATCTTGATGTTTGCATTGGCTTGCTGTATATAGCCTTTATGATGTTTAGGTATGTGCATTGTATTCCCAATCTCTCCAAAACTTTAAACATGAATGGGTGTTGGATTTTGTCAAATGCTTTTCAGCATCTAAGATGATCATGTGATATTTTTCCTTTCAGTTTGTTTATATGATGGATTACATTGATGGGTTTTCATACATTAAACCATCCCTGTATGCCTGGAATAAAGCCTACCTGGTTATGGTGAATGGTATCTTTGATATGTTCTTTTGTTTGTTTTACAAGTATTTTATTGAGTATTTTTGTGTCAATGTTCATAAGAGAAATTGGTCTGAAATTCTTTATTTTTGTTTGGTGTTTGTCAGGTTTAGGTATCAATGTGACTCTGGCCTCATAGAATGAATTTGGTAATGTTCCATTCATTTCTATCTTTTGGAGTAGCTTGAAAAGTATCGGTATTAGCTCTTCTTTGCAGGTCTAGTAGAATTCTGCACTGAAACCATCTGGCCCTGTGTTTCTTTTGGTTGGGAGAGTGTCAATGATTGCCTCTATTTCTATAGGAGAAATAGGATTCTATAGGAGAAAATTGATTCAATTTTGGCAAGTGGAACCGATCAAGAAAATTGTCCATTTCCCTTAGATTTTTGAATTTTGCGGCATAAATGCCTTTAAAGTAGGATCTTATGATTCTTTTTATTTCTTCATTGTTGGTTGTCATGTCTTCCTTTTCATTTCTGATTTTGTTGATTTTCATATTATCTCTTTGCCATTAAGTTAGTTTGGCTAACAGTTTGTCTATCTTGTTGATAGTCTCAAAGAACATGGTTTTGTTGATTCTTTTACTTGTTATTTTTGTTTCTAATTTACTGATTTCAGCCCTGAGTTTGATTGTTTCCAGATGTCTACTGCTCTTGGGTGTTTTTTCTTCTTTTTTTCCTAGGGCTTCCATCTGTGTCATTAAGTTGCTTATGTGGGATGTTTCTACTTTCTTAATAAAGGCACTTGGTGCTATGAATTTTCCTCTTAGCGCTGCTTTCTATGTGTCTCACAGATTTGAGTATGTTGTTACTTCATTTTCATTCAATTTCAGGAAGTTTTTAATATCTTTCTTTATTTCTTACCTGACTCATGTGTCATTAAGAAGAGAGTTGTTTAGTTTCCATGTGTGTGTAGGCTTTTTGTTATTTCTGTTGTTGTTGAAGTCCAGCTTTAGATCATGATGATCTGATAGGACACAAGGTATTATTTCAATCTCCTTGTATCTGTTGAGGCTTGCTTTGTGACCTACTATGTGATCAATTTTGGAGAAAGTTCCATGGGGTGCTGAGAAGAAGCTATAATCTTTTGTGTTTAGGTAAATAATTCTGTAAATATCTGTTAGATCCATTTGATTCATGGTGTTTGTTAATGATGTTATTTCTAGGCTTACTTTCTGTTTCAATGACCTATCCTTCTGTAAAAGTGGAGTGTTGAAGTCTCTCACTATTAATGTGTGGGGATTGATGTGTGGTTCAAGTTCTTTTACAAATGTGGGTTCCCTTGTTTTTGAAGGATAGATGTTCAGAATTGTGATGTCATCTTGTTTGATTTTACCTTTGATGAGTATGAGGGGTCCTTCTTCATCCTTTTTGAATAATTTTGGTTGAAAATCTATTTTATTAGATATTAAAATGGCTATATCAGCTTGGTTCTCTTGACCATTTTCTTGGAATATTTTCCCACCCTTTTACTTTGAAATAATGTCTGTCCTTGTGGATAAGATATGTTTCTTTAAAGCAAAAGAATGTTGGATCTTGTTTATGTATCCATTAAGTTAGTCTTTGTCTTTTAATTGGAGAGTTGAGACCATTATAGTTCATAGATATTAATGACAGGTGACTGTTAAGTCCATTAACTTTTGATGTTGGTTACAGTAGAGAGTTTGTGTGGTTGTGTGTCTGTGATGGTGTACTTTTGTATTTCCTATGTTGTTTTGGTTGTGGCTTGTCCCTTTGGGGTGGAGTTCTTCATCTAGTAACTTCTATAAAGCCGGATTTGTGGATAGGTACTGTTTGAATTTGTTTTTGTCATGGAATATTTTGTTTTCTTAGTCAATGGTAATTAATAGTTTCATTTGGTATAATAGTCTTGCTTGGCATCTGTGGTCTCTTGGGATTTGCGGGACCTGTGTCCAGGCTTTCTGGTTTTTATGGTCTCTGCTGAGAATTCAGATGTAATTCTGATAGGTTTGCCATTGCATGTTATTTTACCTTTTTACAGGATTGTTTCTTCTTATTAAGGAACGTGTAGGAGAAACATTTTAATAACTTTGTTTTATAATAATCATGTCATTTTAAAGTTTAAAAGTAAAAAAAGGAAATTTTGTCTCATGAAGATATAAAAGAGAAGAGTTAAATTGCACATAATTGAAGTGGAAAATGTGAAAATATGTTTTATTTATTTTTTACATGCATATACATAGACATTATGTTTAGCAATGCATATGACTCAATTGAATATCAAAATATAAATTTATATTAAATATATAAAATATAGCATACTGATACGTTTATGTAAATCATATTGCTATTTTTTTATATATATGCACGTGTTTCACACATGTGTTGCTATGATAACAAAAGATATGCTGGATGTAACTCAAGCTTCATACTTACTAATCAAGATGTCGACAATGTAGCTGTAATCTCATCTTCAGTAAATAATATAAATGTTTGTGTCTTTTAATACTTGCTTAAATGACTTTTGAATGTAAATATAACCTAATCTCTATATTAATAATTATATACTGCACATCCTGAGGTCCAGTAATTCTTAATTAGTTTTACCATACTGTAACTCCCTAAAGTGATAAAAGACTTTCATGTGTCAAAGATTTGATGAAAATGTAAAATAAGATACATTTTTTACTTTTAATTGAAAATAGTCAACAAATGCTAGTATATTTTCAGCTATAAACTAAGGTATTTTTATATTATACTATAAAAGAATTAATGTGTACTTACTCCTTATAGAAAAGAATATTTTTAAGACATAGAGAAAGTAACAACTACATGTAAAATTAATGTTTGTAAGTAATACAGTGAATACAGCCTTTTTGTATATACAGAAGACTAAATAAAAAAACAAAAACAAAAACAAAGTTCAAGGGCTTAAAAAGTAAATACAGAAAAGTTATGAACAATTTAGTCTGAATTAAATATAAGACAAAAATACACTAAAATAAAATTGAAGCTATTGAGAATTAAATAAAACAGAAGGGCAAAACATACAGGCATAGGATCTCCATAAAAACAGCAAAACAGAAAACAGTATCATGAGAATTTCAAGAGGCAGAGCTGGTCTAGAAACTTCTAATTCTTCATGAATTATAATGAAAAGTTATCTACTCAGTATGACAAGATATGAAGTACAGACTAGATAACGTGGATGCTACATATGCTTGTTACATTCAAAACATGGAGAACAGCAAATATGGAGGCTTGGAACATCAGGAAAATGACACAGAGCTATCATGTCTATGGGTTCTGACGTTGGCTCAATGTTATTACTACCTGTAGCATCATTAATACATGAATACATCTTAATTTTGTGTTTTTGTATTCTATAATGTATTATTTGTTTAATCAAAATTAACTAAGGGCAAGAGAAAGCTTATCTTTGGCACAATATGGTTTTAATCAATTAATAGGAGAATCACCAGTATTCTCTATAATAAGAAATTAGGATGCTTTGTGTATTTTTAATAAAAGGCAAAAAGGTTAGGTAGAAAAAAATAGGTAGTTAATAGCTACCCAAGAAATAAGAAGAAAAAATGTATTACCCACACCTTGCAGAAATATTCAATTTGTCTTAGCATCTTTAGAACTGAGATAATTAAACTAAAGGGATATCATAATGGTTTTAACCGTTCGTTGATTTTGAAAAATCAGCAAGCAGATCAAAAAGAGAATATATCTCAGAGTTTTTTTTATTAAATTTTAACTTATTATAATATATTCAGATTATACCCTGATTTTTATTCCCTCCCTTGTATCTTCTTGTTCCTACCCTCCCTAACTCTTCTCCCCTTTTCCCCTCCCCTAGACCTCTGACAGAAGGAGACCTCCTTCCCCACATATGACCACAAGCCTATCAAGTCTCATCCAGATAGTCTGCTTCCCCTTCCTATGTGTGTCGGCCAGGACTCCCCAGATGGAGAAGTGATCAAACTGTGGTTACCAGAGTTAATGTCAGAGGCAGTCCTGGCTCCTCCCACAACCCTGGATCTGTCTGTTGGCTATATCTGAACAGAGGGTCTTGGTTTACTGGATGCGTTATGCTTGGTTGGTGCAACAGTTTGTGCAGGAGCCCTCTGTGTCCAGATCTGCCAGCCTTGATGGTCGCCTTGTGAGGCTCCTGAATCCTCTCCATCCTTCTAACCCCTTAGTATTCCATACCACTTTCATTGCTTTACATGGAGTCCAGCAGTGAGACCCAGCATCTGTTCTGATCCCCTACTGGGTAGAGTCTCAGAGGACATCTATGTTGGCTAATATATACTTATAGGTAAACTATATATTTATGTGTGTGCATAGAAAACAATATATATTTGATATATAGACAGATGTTGATTAAGGACCTGCTATAAACAGCTTCATGATGTTTAGTTATGTTCCTTTTGTTCCTAAGATATCAAAATTATCCTGTTTGTTGATTGTATGTTTTTATACATAAAATGCCCTGAAGACTCCATTACAAAATTATTACATATAATAAAGACATCTAGCAAAGTAACAAGATTTTTTAAAGTAGCACAGAGAACTAGATAGCTTTTTCACACACATTTGAAAAATGTTTTTAAAAATTACATTCACAGCAGCTTCAAAAATATCTCAGAATAAATCTCACCCAAATCAATAAAAAAACTTATACAATGAAAACTTTAAGACATTGTAAAAGGCAACTGAAGAACATACTGGAGCTCTCACATGCTCAGAACTGATTAGAATAATCCTGGGAAAATGACCATTCTACCAAAAGCAATTTACAGATTCAATATCATCTCTATCAAAATTCTGATGTCTTTCTTCACAGAAATTGCAAGAAGTAGGTTAAATTTTATGGAAATACAAAAGATTCAGTACAGTCAAAATAATCCTGAATAACAACAAATGGCTGAAAGTATCACCATTTCATATTACAAGTTATATGCCAAAAATATAATAAAAATTGGTAGGATTGCATTAGAATAAAAAAGACAAATTCATCCAAGGAGTTAATTGTGAACCCATATAAATATGTAATATTTATATAATTCCTCAATGACTTATGGTTCTTTTTGCTGTGTGTAGTTTATTGTATATTTGTATGATAATATAAATGTATATGTAAAAGTAAAATAAAATAAATATTGGACTCCTACAGCTCCTAGATTTTGACATAAAGACCCACAATACATATTTTCAATCAATGGTGCTGTTCAAACTGGAATAATATATGCAGATAAATTAAACTGGATATTTATGTCTCATTCCTGACCCTAATTTTACTCAAAGCAGATCAGTTACACTTTCCTGAGACTTTGTTCCCTAAATCTGAGAGAAGAGAAAGCAAAGAGTGTGCTTGAACTTACAGAAACAGGAAATGACTTTCTGAATAGGACCTCAACACCACAGTCATTATGACCAATAATTAACAAACTATCACACGAAAATAAAACTCTCCTGTATAGCAAAGACCACTTATGTAAATACACAGTCAACTACATGTTACAAAGGATTGATATGTAGATTATACAGGACACTCTAAACTAAACAAAAACTCTATGCCACCAGTTGAAAACTCTATGTGAGAAATGACTTACATCTAGCTGTATTGTGGCAAAACGGGTCTGTTGGCTTTGTGCTTTTTAAAACCTACTTTATTTGGGGCTCTTTAATGATTATACCACTTTTGCCACCTAGGTACTCTAGATAGGAGAGAAAAGAGGTAAATGTGAAGAGGAGAAATAGACCTATTTAGACTCTGTTCCTTGGAGGGATTTCATTGGTGTCGTGAGCAGGATGCTATTGTAGTTTACAACACTAGCAATTCAGCAAAGATGACTTCAACCACAGCCACTGGAAGCCAGAGCATCAGCCAGAACCTTGAACTTTGAAGCATTCCCTGGAGCAGTTCTCTCTAGGAGTGTCTTGAAAGTGGAGTGATGAACAGCCACGACCAAAAAGCCCCGCCTCTTCTTTTGGTCATTATATATGTATATACACTCTGAGGGGATATATATATATATATATATATATATATATATATATATATATATATATATATATATATATATCCCCTCAGAATCTGTCCTAGGATGTTTACCAGTTGGCGAAGATCATGTCCCTACAAGAGGCAGTTCTTCTCCTTGTGGAGAAACCTGTTCTCGCACAAGTCTGTTTTCAGTGGAAATACACCGCCCACACTTGCACAAGTCTGTTTCAGTTTCACATTCTACACTTGGTATCAAAACAAAAACATGTTTACATCCATGCAATGGTCACTTGAAAAACCACAACATATTAGGTTATTGCCCAAGCCATGAGTTGTTCTTCATAATCCGATGGCAGGGTTATTTTGTTGCCTAAAATACTTAAATATCTCATTCAACATGGAGAAATTGAGTTGGTACACAACTAGAGATGTCACTTCTACTCATTGACAATCATAATACTAGAAGGTACTCTGTATGCTATCAGAATAAAATTGTAATCATCATGGCAGTAGCGTATGTTTCTAATTACTAAGTGTCCTGCCTACAAGAAATGCTTGTGTCACAGTGGCACAAACATTGTGTTGGGGTGGGAGGTAACTAACCACTCTATCATTTGACCTAAAGCACATTCCATGAGATGCAACCCATGTCTGAAGCAGGAGACTGCATAGTACGTACGACCAGATGAACTATTCTTTGAATATTTCTGTTGAAATATTCTGTTGAAAGAACATAACAAAAATAAAACAAATCCTGATGATAATCTGTTATACCCATAGATCAGGGCCTCATTAAGCTATCAATTGAAACACTTCTGTTTTCAAGAGATGGGACTTAATACAATGTCTTACAAGTGAACAATGCTCACAGAGTGTCAGGTTCTTTCTTATGGGCTCAGAGATCTATGAAAAGGAGGAGGCAGAAAGATTGTAAGAGCCGGAGTGGATAGATGACACCAAGGAAAGTGTCCTACAGACCAAATGGGACTAAAGTATACATAAGAAGTCATTGATACTGTGGCTGTGACTGTAATCACAGGGCCTGCATTGTTTCAGTCCAGATGGGATTCTAAAGCCGAGCCAAAGAGGTGGATAAGGCTTCTAATGCTAATCAATAAAATATTTGCAATTGGTATCTTCTTGCAAAAGAATAATTAGTCTTCTGCAGTGGAGTATTATTAGATATACTAACCTTATTTCACTTTAACACCATGCCCTGGAGCTGATGGCAATAAAAAGAGAATTCAATGGCATTTTTGTAAACTTTTTGTAAACTGTGTGTCATATTGGTTTGGTTGAACATAATTAACATTATTGATGTTTTACTTATATACTTTTATTTCCAAATTTGTGCTTTGGTGAGGTTGTGCATTTACTTAGGTATAGTTTTGTTTATTTTGAGAGAGACAAAGAGAGAAAGAGAGAGAGGGGGCATGGATTTGGGCATGTAGTTGTGAAAATTAATGTGGAGTTTAATATAGATCTAGAAACAAAGATAAATCCAAACCAAGATATATAATTCTTGGTCACTTATTCAGAGGACTCTACATTCTTCTATATAAATAAATGCCCATCCATGGTCATTCATTGCTGGACTCACAATAGCTCAGATATGAAACATCTGTCCATCAACAGCTGAACTGGTAATGGAAAATGTAGTATACATACACAATATAATTTTATTCAGCTGTTAAGATAAAAAACTTGTAAATTATTACAAGTAAATGGATGGAACCGGAAACAGTCATTCTGATTGAGGAAACCAAGGTATAGAAACACAAATACTACATGTTTTCCCTGATTTGAGCATGTTATTTTTGAATATTTAGATATGTGTGATTTGTTTGGAACACACATAGATGTAAGGGAACTAGTAAGGAACTGTAGAAAACTTATTTCAAGACAGAGGGTAAAGAATACATTGGCACTGCATGTTGAATGGCAATGCTGGAGTAATAAGGGATAAATGGGTGAAGAACTTGAAGATAGGGAAAATGAGGGAATATGGAAAGGCATACCTAAAAGGAAGGAAGAAGAAAAACAATGGGAATCTATGTCATAGATGCTTTCTATGGCAACCTGAGGGGTCAAAGTCTGACATTTTTAGGCAACTTCTGATCTTGACACAAAAATGATAGACTCCCTTTCTTAGTGAGGTTCCCATTTTGCCTGATCTAGGAAGCCCAACACCTCCTACAGGAGCATCACATAGCCATCAGAGAAGATTACTGGCCTGACTCTTTCCTGATAAGAAAACTGTTCAACAAACACCTGGGGATTCCTGAAGATATCCATACCCTATTTGAGTAAGATGTATTGGTGTCTAGGTTTTCAACCAATGACCATTTTTTAAATTTATTTTATTTTATTTTTAATTTTTGTATTAATTCATTCATATTATGTCTCAATTTTTATCCCATTCCTTTTATCCTCCCATTCCTCCTTCCCTCCCGATTTTATCCTATTCCCCTCCCCTATGACTGTGACTGAGGGGGACCTCCTCCCCCTGTATATGAGCATAGGGTATCAAGTACCTTCTTGGTAGCTTGCTATTCTTCCTCTGAGTGCTACCAGCCCTCCACATCAAGGGGACATGGTCAAATATGGGGTACCAGAATTCATGTGAAATCAGTACCACTCACCACTCAACTGTGGAGAAAGTCCTGTCCATTGGCTAGACCTGAGTAGGGGTTTGATGTTACTGCACATATTGTCCTTGTCAACCAATAACCTTTTAACTGTACCTGGATATTCTCCCCCACTCATAGGATTATAAGTACTGATTTTCCATCTTTTTCATATTTAGTTAATTTATTCAGATTACATCTCAATTGTTATCTCAACCTCCCGTTCCGCCCTCCCTTCCACATTCACCCTATTACCCTGCCCTAGGTCGATGACCGAGGGGGTCCTCTACCCCCACTAAATGGTCATAGGCTATTAGGTCTAATCTTGGTAGCCTGCTTATTCTTTCCCTGGGTGCCACCAGGCTTCTCCACTATGGAGAAGTGGTCAATATGCGGCACCAGAATTCATGTCCGAGTCAATTCCAGCTCTCCACTCAACTGTGGAGTATGTCTTGTCCATTGGCTAGATCTGGAAGGGGTTTGATGTTTATTGCCAGTATTGTTTTTGCTTGGTACAGTAGTTTCAACAGAACCTCTAGGCCCATATCCACCCTTCTGATGTTCTGCTTATAGGTTTCTAGGACCCTCTGGGTCCTTCTGTTTCCGAACTCTGCCATATTTCTCTCACCTAGAGTCCCAATAGGATGTCCTCACAACTGACCTAATCTCCTGGTAGGTGAAGGCTTTCATGGGATGCACCTCTTGGGCTAGTATCCAATTAGAAATGAGTATGTACCATGTGAGTCTTTCTGAGTCTGGGTTAACTCACTCAGTATAATCATTTCTAGTTCCATCGATTTGCCGGCAAATTTCAAGATTTCCTTGTTTTTTATAGCTCAGTAGTATTCTATAGTGTAAATGTACCCAGTTTCTTTATCCATTCTTCATCTGAGGGACATTTAAGTTGTATCCAGGATATGGCTATTATGGATAAGGCCACTATGAACATGGTTGAGCATATGTCCTTGTTGTATGGTGGAGCATCTTCTGGGTATATTCCAAGGATTGGAATAGCTGGGTGTTGAAGAAGCCCTATTCCCCGTTTTCTGAGATAGAGCCAGAGAGATTTCCAATGTGGTTGTACTAGTTTGCATTCCCACCAGCAATGAAAGAGTGTTCCCCTTTCTCCACATCTTCGCCAGCATGTGCTGTCTCTTGGGCTTTTGAATTTAGCCATTCTGATGGGTATAAAATGGAATCTCAGAGTCGTTTTGATTTGCATTTCTCTGAAGACTGAAGACGTTTAGAATTTCTTTTTTTTTAGTTTTTTATTTTATTTTATTATCTTTTTAAAAAAATTTTTATTAATTTATTCTTGTTGGTGAGTGGGATATGACTTTCTCCCGTACTCTGGTGAGTGAGAAGGGAGGAGGAGACTTTTAGAATTTCTTTTTTTATATATATCATGTGACTTGATAAATATTTTATTTTATTAATCAAACAATTTAAATAATTGCAAGTAGGTAATTCTTTTTTTCTCCTTTATTAATTTATTCTTCTTACATCTCAATGGTTATCCCATCCCTTGTATCCTCCCATTCCTCCCTCCCTCCCATTTTCCCCTTATTCCCCTCCCCTATGACTGTTCCTGAGGGGGATTACCTCCCCCTGTATATGTTCATAGGGTATCAAGTCTCTTCTTGGTAACCTGCTGTCCTTCCTCTGAGTGCCACCAGGTCTCCCCCTGCAGGGGACATGGTCAAAGGTGAGGCACCAGAGTATGTGAGAAAGTAATATCCCACTCTCCACTCTACTGTGGAGAGAATTTCTTAAAACGTTTCTCAGCCATTCGATATTCCTTTAAGAATTCTTTGTTTAGTTCTGAGGCCCATTTCTTAACTGGGTTATTTCATTTTGTGGTGTTTAATTTCTTGGGATCTTTATATATTTACAGTATTAGGCCTTTGTCAAATACAGGGATAGTGGAGATCTTTCCCTGTCTGTGGGCTGTTGCTAATTTCTGTTGACAGTGTCTCCTGCCTTACAGAAGCTTCTCAGCCTCATGATGTCCCATTAATTAATTGTTGACATTAAGGCCCGAAATATTGGTGTTCTGCTCAGAAAGTTGTCTCCTGTGCCATTGTTATCCAGGATCTTCTCCACTTTTTCTTCTTACCGATTTAGTTTCTCTGGTTTTATGTTGAGGTCTTTAATCCATTTGGACTTGAGTTTTGTGCATTGTGATAAATATGGATATAATTGAATTTTTCTCTTTGTGGAGATCCAGTTAGACCAGCACCATTCTTGAAAATGCTATCCTTTTTCCATTGCATAGATTTGGCTTTGTTGTTAAAAGTCAAGTGACCAATACATATGTATTCATATCTGGGTCTTCGATTTGATTCCATTGATCAATCAGCCTATTGCTGTGCCAGTGCCATGCTGTTTTAATTACTGTTGCTTTATAGTACAACTTGAGATCAGGTATGGAAATTCCTGTGGAGGATATTTTATTGTGTAGTAATGTTTTTGCTATTCTAGGTTTTTTGTTTTCCATTTGAAGTTGAAAACTGATCTTTCAATGTCTTTTAAAAATTGTGTAGTTATTTTGATAGGGATTTCATTGAATCTGTAAATTATTTTTGGTAAGATGGCCATTTTTACTACGTTAATTCTCCTGATCCACAAACAAGGGAGGTCTTTCCATCTTTGGATGTCAGCTTCAATCTTTCTTCAGAGATTCGAAGTTTTTTTCAAACAAGTCTTTCACTTGCTTGGTTAGAGTTACTCCTAGATACTTTATATTGCTTGTGGCTATTGTGAAGGGTGTAGTTTCCCTAATTTCTTCCTTTGCATGTTTGTCATTTGTATATAGGAAGGCTACTGACTTTTTTGAGTTAATTTTGTATCCAGCCATTTTTTGAAGGTGTTTATCAGTTGTAGGAATTCTTTGGTGGAATTTTGGGGGTCACTGCCAATAGGGATTATTTGACTTTGTCTTATAGCTCTGGCTAGAAGTTCACATAATATGTTGAAGAGATATGGATATAGTAGGCAGCCTTAGCTGGTCCCAGAATTTAGAGGAATTTCCTTGAGTATCTCTCAATTTAATTTGATGTTGACTATTGGCTTGCTGTATAAAGCCTTTATTATTTTGAGTTATGTGCCTCATATTCCCTCATTTCTCCAATACTTTAAACATGAATGGGTGTTGGGTTTTATCAAATGCTTTTTACATCTAAGGAGGTGATCATGTGTTTTTTTTTTCTCTCTCAGTCTGTTTACATGGTGTATTATCTTGATGGATTTCATGCTTTTCCCTCTTATGATAGAGTTGTTTGTTACATGTAGATCAAGTATCCCTGAGACTCTTAGCCCTATCATCAGATGAATTCACCCTCAAACCCCACTCCACTGCCCAATATTTAAAAATTCATTATTCAGGATAAAGACAGCAGGGCTTCTTTCTCACTCCACTCTCCAGCATGACTGGCTGAGACTCATTTATTCTGGGGCAAAGAATCACCTGGGTCCTTTGTTGGAGGTTGGTCTGATGCATTTTGATGCTACTTACTGCTTGTTGTCTCTGTGCCCCACCTTGTCCCTTGCCTAAGAGCCTTACCTTTTTGACCAATAAAAGGTCATCACAATTGAGCAAGGCAGATGGGATAGGAGTGGGTAAGGTTCCTGGGCTTTGGAAGACAGAAAGAATCTTAGAAGGAGAAGAGATGAGAGGAGAGGAGGAAGAAAGCTGTGCCATGGGTTAAGTGGCAGAGAAATACATGGATGGATGGAGATTTGTCCCAGATCATGATAATCAGCATGTAATTGAGATTATGAATGGGAGGTAGCTTGATAGAAATTATTAGAAGCAGATGGCATAAGAAGCAGTTTAGGGGATTAGTATCTGCCCTGCCCCCAGGTTAACTAAGGCTATTTTAAAATATAACAGGTGTCAGTGTTATGATTGATTGCTAGTGGGCTAGAAAATACTGCCTTAATAACAATTATTATTATAAATAATAATATTTATTATTAGGCCATATTGATAAATTAACCACAACATGCCAGGGGCTTGACTTCCACTGAAGCCTGGTTGAAAGACTTACAGTAATCTCATTCTAAAGTAGATAACTGTGACACCTAATGGAAAACCCATTTCAACATCCGCTGGTGAGACTGAGAGCCTTAACGAGCACATGGACCTCACCCAGAACATTCTAAGTTTCTCCTGAGCCAGGAATGGGACATTTGATCCTAGGGGTTTCCCCTGTTCCCTTCAAGAAGTTAGTATCACCTGCACTTCCTCACTGGACACAGAACCTAAGACACCACCAGATGTTGGATACGGGATGACAGCTTTCCAAAATATGTATCTGTGCATACAGTCTCAATGGAATTCACTATAACAGAACAGCAACAATGGCCATGATATATACTAAGGTCAAACAAACAAAAAGCTCAAGGCAAAATGTGTTGCTTTTTTTTGCAGTTGTTGTCAAATGAGATAGATGGTCAAACATTACAGGCATTTTAATTGTAAAAGTTCCTCCCTCCCAGCCCTTGACAGCATGTTCCTGTAGCTCAATGCAGTACATTCTTGAGTCATAGAACATGAAAAGTCATACTGGTACTCAGATGGAGACTTTCTTTCTATTGTCTAGTTTACATGGTACTAAACTATGCTAAGCACACTACCAGAGGAGAAAAGTAACAATCAGTCTTACACAGTTCTGAACCTTAGGAGCTATGATGATTGCCTGAAAAGACAAGATCAGTAGTACAGGAATGACATAAATATTATTAGAGTAAAACAAACATTTTACATTAGAAACTGGAAAGGCAGAAGCCATAAATCTATATTAGAGAGATCATGGCTCTTAATAGAGTGCCCCTTACTGTTACTTTGCTAAATGGACACAGTATAAAACCACAGTATAAACAACAATGTTTTATACTCAAGGTTCTACTTATAGAGTAGTGCATCATTCAGTCCTCAGCAGGAAAAAAAACCCTTTTGTAGTAGATGGCAATGAACATAGAGCCTTATAACTTATCAAAGTGTAAAGAATAAGAGGCTATGGAATACCCAGAGCTAAATTAAATGTGTATATGACACAGTTATGACAAATTTGGAAGTCATTGTGCAAGAGAATTGGCAAGAATATTGTAAATGCCACAAACTGTGAGGACCACATGGAACATTGTTTTCTGATGACAATAGGTCAATTCATATATTACCTTATTGCTGTTATGATAGCATGCACAATACCTGCACAGGTTCAAGCCATACTAAATGACAGCATGGGCAGGAGGTCAGTCTGACATTTCAATAGTAGCTAAGGAGTTATTTGTACTTGACAGTTGTTGCAAGAATAAGAGCCAGTTTTCTTTAAGGCTGCAGCCTTTTGTTTCTTAAACAGCTGTCCATGAAGGGCTAGTATTCAAAAATATATGGGAAGCACAAATTGGACTTGATGGATCTTAAAAATTGAGGATATGTTTGGATATGCTGAGAAGGGCAATGAGACCTGGGAAGAGATGAGGAAGCAAGAATATCATAAATAAACTTTATACAAAATACACAAAGAACTAATAAAATGACCAAAACAGGAATAAGTTTTGCATTAAAAAAGAAATAAATTGAAATATATTTTAAAATAATTTCCTTTACATTTAACTAAGTAATCATTTTTATGTTTTATAAGAAAAGAGGAAAACAGAAATTTGCCTATTGATAATAATTATCGTTCAATAGAATTTAAACAATCATAATGCTTTTTTCAATCAAATTTTATCATTAGTGAATAAAGGGATGATTTAAAACTTCAAAAGTGGTGTCTGCAATAGTTATTATAAAAGGCAGGCAAAAAGATTAAAAAAAAAGATGGAACAATGAATGATAATTTTGTGTCATCCATCATTAGCCAATCTATAAAATATTATGGGAAGATAGGCAAAGTAACTGAGATTAATCGTTGCTAATTGACTAAAGTCACAATACCAAGTGTTGCTTTCATTTGTGATACTAATGCCATTTACAAGGTTAATTACTGTGTTGCCTTACAGCCCCCAGTTATTTTTCATACTGTTGCAGAGAAGTGTGAACAGATGGACCAGAATAACATCTGGCTCAGGTGAGGAGCAGAGCTACAGCTGACATACTGCAATCATTTCATTCGGTATCACAGGAAGTAATGAGAAACATGTAGGTGACAAAAATAAACAACTTGATAATACAAATATGAGCAGAGTGGCCTTTGCCAAGTCCAAGAGAGGAAAACATAGTCAGCATACCACAGTTCAGTCAAATTATTTCCTTTTTTTAAATTAATTTATTCTTGTTACATCTCAATGGTTATCCCATCCCTTGTATCCTCCCATTCTTCCCTCCCTCCCATTTTCCCCTTATTCCCCTCCCCTATGACTGTTCCTGAGGGGGATTACCTCCCCCTGTATATGTTCATAGGGTATCAAGTCTCTTCTTGGTAACCTGCTGCCCTTCCTCTGAGTGCCACCATGTCTCCCCCTCCAGGGAAAATGGTCAAATATGAGGCAGCAGAGTACGTGAGAAAGTCATATCCGACTCTCCACTCTACTGTGGAAAATGTTCTGACCATTGGCTAGATCTGGGTAGGGGTTTAAAGTTTACAGCCTGTATTGTCCTTGGCTGGTGCCTCAGTTTGAGCGGGACCCCTGGGCCCAAATCTGCCTATCATAATGTTCTACTTGTAGGTTTCTAGGACCCTCTTTATCCTTCTACTTTGCCATTCTCCCATGATTCTCTCATCTAGAGTCCCAATAGGATGTCCTCCTCACTGTCCCAGTTTCCTGGTACTTGAAGGCTTTCATGGGACATGCCCCTTGGGCTATTATGCAGATATAAGTGAGTATATACCATTTGAGTCTTTCTGCTTCTAGGTTAACAAACTCATTATGATCATTTCTAGCTCAATCCATTTATCCACAAATTTCGGGAATTCATTGTTTTTAATAGCTGAATAGTATTCCATAGTGCATATGTACCACAGTTTCTTTATCCATTCTTCTATTTAGGGACACTTAGGCTGTTTCCATGTTCTGGCTATTATGAATAAGGCTGCTATGAACATGGTTGAGCAAATTTTCTTGTTGTGTGCTGGAGCATCTTCTAGGTATATTCCAAGGAGTGGAATAGCTGGGTCTTGAGGAAGCCTTATTCCCATTTTTCTAAGATAGCACCAGATAGATTTCCAAAGTGGCTGTACTAGTTTGCATTCCCACCATCAATGAAGGAGTGTTCCTCTCTCTCCACATCCTCGCCATCATGTGGTGTCGCTTGAATTTTTGATCTTAGCCATTCTGATGGGTCTAAGATGGAATCTCAGAGTTGTTTTGATTTGCATTTCCCTGATGATTAAGGAGATTGAGCATTTCTTTAAGTGTTTCTCAGCCATTTGGTATTCCTCTGTTGAGAATTCTCTGTTTAGTTCCAAGCCCCATTTCTCAATTGAGTTATTTGGTTTGGTGGTGTTTACTTTCTTGAGTTCTTTATATATTTTGTATTTTAGAACTTTGTCAGATGTAGGGTTGGTGAAGATCTTTTCCCAGTCTTTGTTCTCCTGTCAGTGTCTCCTGCCTTACAGAAGCTTCTTAGCCTCATGAGGTCCCATTTATTAATTGTTGACATTAATGCCTGGGCCATTGGTGTTCTGTTCAGGAAGCTGTCTCCTGTGCCAATATGTTCCAGGCTCTTCCCCACTTTTTTTTCTTAGTGACTTAGTGTATCTGGTATTATGTTGAGGTCTTTAATCCACTTGGATTTGAGTTTTGTGCAAAGTGACAAAGAATCAAGAAAACCAAGAGCTGGTTCTTTGAGAAAACCAGCAAGATAGACAGACCGTTAGCCAAACTAACTAAAAGTCAGAGAGACAGTATTGAAATCAACAAAATCAGAAATAAAAAGGAAGACATAACAACAGACACTCAAGAAATATGAAGAATCATAAGATCCTACTTTGAAGGCATATGTGCCACAAAATTTGAAAATCTAAGGGAAATGGACAATTTCCTTTGATCAATTTCACTTGCCAAAGTTGAGTGAAGAACAGATAAACAAGCTAAATAGTCCCATTTCCCCTAAAGAAATTGAAGCAACCATTGATAGTCTCCCAACCAAAAAAAGCCCAGGGCCAGATGCTTTCAGTGCAGAATTCTACCAGACTTTCAAGGGCGAGCTAATACCGATACTCTTCAAGCTACTCCAAAAGATAGAAAGGGATGGAACATTACCAAAATCATTCTATGAAGCCATAGTCTCATTGATACCTAAACCTCACAAAGACTCAACAAAGAAAGAGAATTTAATACAAATTTCTCTTATGAACATTGATGCAAAAATACTAAATAAAATACTTGCAAAACGAATACAAGAACACATCAAAGATATCATTCATTATGACCAAGTAAGCTTCATTCCAGGGATGCCAGGATGGTTTAATATATGGAAATCCATCAATGTAATCCACCATATAAACAAACTGAAAGTAAAAAAAAACACATGATCATCTCTTTAGATGCAGAGAAAGCATTTGATAAAATCCAACACATATTCATGTTTAAAATTTTAGAGAGATCGGGGATACAAGGCACTTTCCTCAACATAATAAAGGCTATATACAGCAAGCCAATAGCCAAAATCAAAGTAAATGGTGAGATACTCAAGGACATTCCTCTAAAATCAGGAACAAGGCAAGGCTGCCCACTCTCTCCACATCTCTTCATTATAGTACTTGAAGTTCTAGCCAGAGCAATAAGACAACAAAAGGAGATCAAGGGTATCCAATTGGGAAAAGAGGAAGTCAAATTATCCCTATTTGCAGATGATATGATAGTCTACATAAGTGACCCTCAAAATTCCACCAGAGAACTCCTAAAGCCGATAAACACCTTCAGCAAATTGGCTGGATACAAAATTAACTCAAAAAAGTCTGTAGCCTTCCTACACACAAATGACAAGCTTGCAGAGGAAGAAATTAGGAAAGCCACTCCCTTCACATTAGCCACAAGCAATTTAAAATATTTAGGAGTTACTCTAACTAAGCAAGTGAAGGACTTGTTTGGAAAAAAATTCAAAACTCTGAAGACAGAGATTGAAGATGACATGAGAAGATGGAATGATCTTCCGTTCTCATGGAT
This sequence comes from Acomys minous, assembly GCF_964271855.1. NCBI lineage: Eukaryota > Metazoa > Chordata > Mammalia > Rodentia > Muridae > Acomys > Acomys minous. The sequence continues at coordinate 65,507,574 of NC_140486.1, forward strand.
CGGGAGAATTAACATAGTAAAAATGGCCATCCTACCAAAAGCAATCTACATTCAATGCAATCCCTATCAAAATACCTACACAATTTTTTTAAAGACATTGAAAGTTCAATTCTGAACTTCATATGGAAAAACAAAAAACCCAGAATAGCTAAAACAATTTTGTACAATAAAAGGTGCTCCGGAGGAGTCTCCATACCTGATCTCAAACTGTACTATAAAGCAATAGTAATTAAAACAGCATGGTACTGGCACAGCAACAGGCTGGTTGATCAGTGGAATCGAATCGAAGACCCAGATATGAATCCACACACATATGGTCACTTGACTTTCGACAAAGAAGCCAAATCCATTCAATGGAAAAAGGTTAGCATCTTCAACAAATGGTGCTGGTCTAACTGGATGTCTATGTGTAAAAAAATGCAAAAGGTCCCATCTTATATCCATACACACCAGGAAAGGAATTACCACCTGCATGGACGGTCTCAGACTCTGAAAGGCAATGTTACTTTCTGTGTATTCAGTATATAGCCCAGTCAGAATTACAGCTGGTGATGCTTTTCTTTCATTCATAGGCTGTGTGCTCTCCTGACAGCTTCCTTTCCTGAACAAACATTATTTATATTAATTATTTCAAACAATATATTTGTATCATGTTTCCCCAAATCCTCTCCATCTCTCTATCCACTTTGTTTTTCCAGTTCCATGTTTTCTCTATGCTTAGAAGTGTAGATAGTTACTGTAGAGCCATTAAAATTCTGTTCAGAAAATTCATGTTTACCCTAATATCTTGAAATGTACTACCTATTTTGTGTTAGTAGTTTCAGTGTTGTAGATTTTTAAGTAAGGTCTTTAACATATTTTGATGTTTTTGAAAAGTTAAATGAGGTGAATACAGTTTTATGTTTCTGCAGGTGGATATCCAGTTTTACCAGCACCATTGTTGAACAGCTTATCTTTTCCCCCAGGACTTATTTTTGCTTTTTAGTCAAAATTAGAATGGCAGAGTTTTCTCCATTAATTTTTGTGGTCTCAATTCCTTTCCCTTGGTCTTCATACCTCCAGCTCTGTTTTATTTTTCCCACAGTTTTGTTTTAATTCTTCAAGACATTTTGTGACTCCACATGAATTCTTGAATGGTTTTTATACATTTCTACAGTATGACTTTGGAATATTGGTATGTATTGAAAAAGACATTGGTTAATTATTAAATAAATCCAGTTTTTCAAAATTAATTCTGCCAGTTCAGTAGTCTTGAAACGCTGTCAAGTAGTCTCACCTTTGACTTCCCTTTTCAGTGTCTTAACACATTTCTGTAGAGATCTTGTCTTCTTTGGTTACATGTATTCTCCAATAATTAATTTTTGGAGCTATTGTGAATAGGATATTTTCCTAATTTCTTTTTCTGAGGCCACATTGTTGATATATATTAGGATAGTCTTCCTACATAAATTTTGTATTCTGGAACTTTAATTTAAGTGTGTTTTAGATCTAGCATTTCTAGTGGATTCTATGAGGCCAGTGTATAGAATTACATCATCTGAAACAACGGGTAGTTTGACCTCTTCCGGTCATTTTGCATTCTCCTTTTCTCCCTTCTTTCTTTTAATCCCCGATCTCCAAATAGAAAGAATGTAAGATAAGGCAAAAGAGAGACATCACTAAGATTGACCTTGCTTTCCTTCTAAATAAGACCAATAATGCTCGTAACTAACTTACTGATTCATTTTGCATTCTCTCTATCTTCTTCACTCATCTTTTTCTTCTAGCTATGACTTCAAAAGAACTGGGGAAAACAAAAATTCTTGTTTCCTCCTGATTTTAGTGGAAATGTTTTATTGTTTTTCCATTTAGCCTATTTAGCTTGACTTCATTGGTCATTTATTTTCTATTACCTTGTACATCTACATTCTCTGTATTTTAAAATTTTAGCATTTAAAAATTTCATACATGAGCACTTTGTTCATATATTTCCATCATTTCTTCCTTGTGAACACCTATTCCCATGCCCCTTTCCTGTCAAGTGTGTACGAATGCCATCTACTGTCTCCATCTAACGTTGCCCATGTACAAATGTATTTAGAACAAACTGCTTGAGATTGGTACAACTCCAGGACCTTCACCATGAAGGGCTGTTGAATTTGTCAAAGGTTTTTTCTACATGTAATGAACTGATCACATGGTTTCTGTTCTTAAGTCTATTTATGTGGTGGGTTACATTTATTCATTAATATGGTTTGAAACATAACCTACAACTCTGAGATGAAGTTTACTTAAGCAAATGGATGATAGTTTTTGATGTGTTATTAAATTGGGTTTGTAAATACTTCAACAAAGGTTGGTTTTGCATATATATTCCCCACTGAGTTTGGTCTTTCACAGGTCTTTACCTAGTTTTGGTGTCATGACAAAATTGGCTTTAGTAAGAGACTTTTTTTTTTACACTGGCAATCAATTTTATTAACAAAAATTTATTAAAAGGTAGAGGCTCCTGTGGGGTCAGGACTACCAATGTGCCTGGCCAGAGCCAAGTTGGCAGACTCATCTTTGGCCTGCTTTCAAGGTTCGAAGAGTCTGCTGTCAGAATCTTGAGGTGACGGCTGGAATCAATAGCAATAGTTAAGTAAATATTTCAATGCTTCTCAGAGAGGATTCTTTTTCTGTAGATGGGAATGAATACAGAGATCAACAACTGGCCTTTGTTTAGAGCAAAGGAAATTAGAATGTTCAGCTCCAAATGGGACATCCATATCATACCAATCCCCACAAGTCCCAAAGCACTACATAAGTGGAAACACAGAGATCCCAGGAGCCAGAAGTTGTAAACAACTCCAGTGAAACAACATTCGGTGAATACTACAAAGACTTTACAAATGTGAACTCACAGAAGCTCTACTTTTTGAAAAACTCCAGAAGATCAAGCTGGACCCATGCCAAAATAAATCAGGGAGAAATTCATAAATTGTTACTCATAACTGAGAAGCTTTCTGAAATTAATGACTATAAGAGCAGAGAATCTGTTTTCTATAGGGTTGTGGTTCCTGAAACGATACATTTCTTCAGTACATGTCTGTATATCTACTCTATTTTCTGTAGTACTCCAAATTTCACCCCATCTTCCCTCTACTCTGGATCCACTCCATTTCTGTTTCTCATTAGAAAACAGCAGACATCTAAGAAAAACAGCACCAAACAAAATAACCCAATTTAAAAACGGGTACAAAGCTAAACAGAGAATTCTCAGCAGTAATATTGAATGGCTGAGAAACACATAAAGAAATCCTCAACATTCTTAGTCACCAGGGAAATGCAAATCAAAATGACTCTGAGTTTCCATCTTACACACCTCAGAATGGCTAAGATCAAGAACTCAAAACACAGCACATGCTGGAGAAGATATAGAGAAAGGAGAAAACTCTTCTGTTGCAGGTGGGAGTACAAACTTGTGCAACCACTTTGGAAATCAATCTGGTGCTTTCTCAAAAAATCAAGAATAGTGCTACCTCAAGATCCAGCTATACCACTCCTGGGCATAAACTGAAAGTTGCTCCACCATACAAGAACATTGGATAAACTATGTTCACAGCAGACTTATTCATAATAGCCAGAGTCTGGAAACAAACTAGATGTCCTTCAACTGAAAAATGGATAAAGAAACTGTGATACATTTACTCAATTGAATACAACTCAGCTATTAAGAACAAGGAAATCTTGAAATGTGCAGGCAAATGGATGGAACTAGAAATGATCATCCTGAGGTAACAGATTCAGAAAGACTCATGGGGTATATATTTACTTCTAAGTGGGTATTAACCCACCATAGATGTCTTCTGAGAGACTTCACCCAGCAGGGGATCTGGACAGATGCTGGGACTTGCTTCTGGACTCCATATGAGAGTGGTATGTAAGAATGATGGCATGGAAAGACCCCGAGGGTACCAGAGATCCACGAGGAGGCCATCAAGGCCAGCCGATCTGGACTCATGGGTTTCTGCACACACTGTTGTACCACCTAAAGACAATGCATGAAGTAAACCTAGACACCCTGTTCAGATCTAGCCAACCCAGAGCTCATTTTCCAAGGACATGGGAAGTGCAGAGACAGGCTCTGACATGAACACTGGTGCCTAGATTTGATCACTTCCCCATGGTCGAGGATGGCCTGAGGCAGACAAAGGAAAGATAAGAAGGCTATCTGGATGATATCTGATATCCTGCGCCCATATTGTGGGGAGGAAGTCGCCTTCTGTCAGTGGTCTAGAGGAGAGGAATATGACAGGAAAGAAAGGAAGGGTGGGAATTGGAAGATAGCAACCGAGATGAAATCTGAATAAATTATAATATTTTATAAAAGGAAAAAAACAACCAAATGTTATGAAACAATTACAATAAGCTGATGCTGGGAAAATTTGGACAAGGTAACTCCACAGGAGGCAAAGAATCTTGACAGTAGACACAAGAATTAGAGACCTACTTATTCTCAGAGACAGAAGTCCCAAAAAAATATTAGGCCAAGTTGATGTTGATTGTATGTCAGCCCTTTTCTGAAGAGAAACATAGAAGAAGTGGATTGGAGGAGGAGTTGTAGGGAGATGGGGAAGGGAAAAGAGCAGTCAAGATGTAAATTAAATTATATATATGCTGAATATTTTGAATATATATTTTAAATTACTAGGTAAATAGCTACACTGTATATGCAGTGGACCTGGTACATAACCCCATAGGCCCGCTTCTTGTGCCTTACATCTCTGTGAGCCTATTGATTAAGAAGTCCCTGTTTTAATTTGAATTGGAAATTTTATTTTTCAGCTTAACACTAGTTACATGTATTGTGGACAAATAATAAGGAGATTAAGAAGATGCTAACCATTTCAATAAAAATAGTCCAAAATAATCAGAGAATTAAACACTTTGGGGATTCATGTATCTGGGAGTGGGGCATAATATCATGCTGTGTTTTTGTTGTACTTACATTCTTTCATCAGTATTATCGATAAGCTACCTTATTAATAAAAGCAGCTGCTGTTAAAAAGAAAAGTCCACCTTAAGCATGAAGTTGTATCTGCCTTTCTACTTAAATGATTTTCAACAGACAATTCCAAGTAATAGCTTTTAGAACTAAAGAAAGAAATTCTGTGTGCTATGCTGTCATACATTTTATTTCTTCTAGAAATATACACTGTTGTGCATTGTTCACCTCAAAAATTCACATGGGCGTCACATGGGTATAGCTTGATTTAGCAGCCTATGAGCAATCCATAAATTCCTCTTTGTCTTTTAAAGTTTTTCAGGAAATCACATTCTTTTTCCTCCTCCAAATCCTCCCAGATCCTTCTCTCATCATTCCTCTCACGACTTTACATTTCTTTGTCTTGCAAAATAAATAAATAAGCAAAGCAAACCATGGACAAAAAAATGGAGTCTGCCATGGATGGCTGTAGCTGGGTGAAATTGAAAATGACTTTTCTCCTTCGGAATAATTTGGAGTACGTCCCAGAAATATGAACATTAATCAAAAATCTAATTCACTTTATTGTGTGTGTTATGCACACAAGAGAGAGAGAGAGAGAGAGAGAGAGAGAGAGAGAGAGAGAGAGAGGAAGAAAGAATGCTAGAGGAATGATTCAGAGTATAAACTCAGTATGATTTTTTGACACCATAGACTATACAGTAGACATTATAAACAGAAAATTGTGTGATAGAGATGAAAGTAAAAGTAAAATAGACTGTTTTAAATGCATAGAACACGTACTTTTATTTAAAATAAATACAACAAAGTGATTCATATTCACTAGAATATGCCTCACATATACCATTTTTTATTTGAAACATTCATATATCATATTAAGAATAATCATCTTTTCTATCCTAGCAAAGTCCTCTGTTATGTTTATACCCTAGACGTTCCATCACAAATTCTCGATTGTCTTCATAAATCATCACTTTGAATTTTGTCTTGGATTTTGTATTTCAGTAACTTATGCAGCATCTGGTTCACGTTAGAGGCATACCAATATTGTACCTTAATAAGTTTTCCGTACAATTCATAGTTTTGACTGTCATAGGAAAAAGCATATTGTAACTCTTTGTAACTTGCTATTATTTTGTAATTTCAAGTTTCCACTGACTTAAGGAAAAAGAAAAATAGCACTTGAATTATTTGTATACATACAATGACACAAAATGGTCACTCTAGAAATAATATTTTTATAGATGGGTGTGGCAAAGCACATCTGTAAACTCAATCTTGATATATATATATATATATATATATATATATATATATATATATATATATATATATATATATATAAAACTCTTTTCTGAGTTATTTTATCATGTGTGTCAAAGTCCTAATATATTTATTGAATGCTGCTAATATACCATAAGTATATTTATGAAGAGATAGCAACATATGTTTAACACTAAAAAATCTTTCATGTTCTCAAAATAAAATTTCATGTTTTTATGTACTGGTGTCTAACATATATGTTATTTATTATTATTATGTTACTCTCTATATATAATTTTTAACACATAAGTATTTTATATATAATAATATATCTTGATTATATCTAACTCTCACTGACATCAATTAATTTCAGACTCCCTGTTTCATATTCCTTCCCCCACTTAAACTTTAAATGTGGTCATTATTCATGACCATGTATACGTAGGCTTAGGGCCATTGAGTAGAACACGGGCAAGCTATTAGTGATCACACCACTGCAGAAAACTCATTCCCCCTGCTTTGTAGATATCAAATGCCAATAGTTCCTTAGCTAAGAATTAAGAGTTGTGAATTTCTTCTTGGTCTATCCTGGAATGGATGGATTGATCTTGTACAGGTCTAGTGAAAGCAACAGTTACTTCATATTTGTGAGTCACAGCTCTGTCATATTCAGAAAAAACAATTTCATATTAGAACCTTCATACGCTGTAAATTTTTAGTCCCTCCCCACATCTTTTGTGATGTTTCCTCAGCTTTTAGGGGGAATGCAGTCTCCCTAGAACCTTATGGGCATGTATCTAATTGTATACCTGTGTTTTATTGAATGCATACTTCAAAGGAAAGCATCTCAGGCAAAGGGCTGGAAGCTGTGCTGATCTTTATACATGAAGAGAAGTGTTTGCAAGGCAGTTTAATACAATGCCTATTTTGAAACATGAAATATAACAGTAAGTTTTTCTCTTTTATAAATATAAAGTGCAAAATATTTGGCCTAGAAAGCAGTAAACAAATTTCATAATTAAGAAAAGCTCTACCTTAAGCAGATGAAATTAATGATATGTATAGATAGAGCTATATTTCATAGCTGATATAAATTACTTTCCTGTCCATATGATTTTCTTCATGCATGAAGTCACCATAAATTAATCAAACAAACCAAAGAAACATTAGAAAATTAAGAAAGCACAAAGGATAAAACTTTAAATAGGTCAACTGAGATAAATTGTCAAAGATGAAGAAAAGCTGGTGTTTTATATGAAAAGAATTATTTCAGCTCCTGGAGGATGAGTACATTGATTTGTTTAAATTCAAGTCACAATGGGAAGTAGAGTTCTCTGTACTGGCGATCACCACTGCTGCTACTAATCAGATCATAGTGAACATTTAAGGTGATCATTGTCCCACTGTGAATACATCTGTATGATTCCAAACTGAAGATGCAGATAACATCACAAGACAAAAATTGAAACTTTTTCTCTCTGTGAGATGACTTCTTGATACACTTTCATCAGAATTGTTTTATCTTCTTGTTGGCACATCCTCAATATCTAAAGCAATGTGTTTCTTCAGAGAGCTTTGGTGTATTTGTGTCATCCCTCATTCTCCAAACTCTCTATATTCCCAAATATTCACTCTTACTTAGTCAAAACAATTACAAAAGTATTAGTTAAGTGGGTAGTTTACATACTCCTTAACAGTATTACAGGCATTATTTATTTATTGTACTATGCATGAAACAAATATTAGAGGATTACTAACCACACGTGGAAATAACTGAATATTTTGCTTATTGCAGGCAGAGCTTCTAATCAAATCAATATCTATACTAGTGCAGGCTTGGATTCGTGCTGGGATATAACAGAATATTAGACGTACAGTGAATGGCAAGAACTATGGTTTTGAACCTCAGGAATGTATTCACATAATTGCTTTTAATCTTGTCTCTCCCCAGACCCACTTTGATTCATGATTTTATTATTCCTTTAATGATCTATATATCAGCACTGATAATAAGTTTCATACTTGCTTATGGTATAAAAACATGCAACAAGTGAGTAATAAATGGTGAATCTATTAATTATGAGTAAGCCATGTATGACTTCATTTTGCATTTCTGTGCCTATAATTATTACTCTCTTCTAATTAGAGAAAACGTCAAAGCACTTTCCAAGAGTACAATTATCTTTCATTATCTAGTACAATTTAACTTTTTCTAGGTTATGTTTTCATTCATCTAACTTCTACTTATGACCCTTTACTTCTTATTTTTGAAACATTTCAGTTTATATACTTTGATGGGTATGTGTGTGTCATATGTATAAGAAACCCTGTGCCAAGAGGCATCAGATCCTGTACCTAGAGTTATAAGCAGTTTAGTCTGACAAGGTTGATATGAACCACACACATGTCCGTTGCAAGAACAGTTTGTGCTTCTAACTGCTGAGTAATCTGTTCAGCCCCAAATACCTTCTTGAAAATAAATTTCAACTTTTGCTTGTGAGTCTTTCACACTTAGTGCTAATTATCTACCCCACTTGGATAGCAAGACTGATTGCTACTATTTTAACGTATACAACTAATTAACAACATTGGTCTGATTAGTTTCCAGAACAGGGGAAGAATCTTCAAACTGTCACAATCACCTATGGCACCTGCCGATCCTGTCCACTACATATTCATGGAATGCCTTCAGCACAGATCTAACTTGACCCTTGGTATGTGAGTTACAGGGCTGCATCAACTGGGAATTGATCTTCTAACAGCTTTAAAGTCTTAAACTGTGGTTGAAAAATTACTTTCAAAAGAGGGATAAAAATCCAAATCTCTTATTCATTTAAATTTATTTTTGGAAAATGATGTCTCTACTTTGCAAACATTAGAAATGACATTTAAGGCAACTCACAGACATATTGGATGATAGCAGCAAGCTGCAGCAGCATAGGCATAGATTTACTCTGGTGGAAACTTCATCTGATTTAGGAGGTACAGTGTCCACTTTAAATTGCTAAAAACAAATTATTCTTTTGGCACAGCCAAGCAAAGAAAAATAACATCATAAAATTTATTTAATGCTGAGATTTGCCAGATTTCTCAAAGTCAGAATGTTAGAATTGTTCATTATAGAGAGATCCTAAAAGGCTAAGAGGTCGCCTGAAGCAAATATTCTGACAGATGTAAGGTTTGTATAGGCTTTGTATTTAAGACTGAGAAAAACAGAAAGAAAGTTAAATAACTCAGACTGTGAAGAAATAATATTTGTTATAAGAAAAATATAAATCCAAGTTAAACAATGGAATGTGACACATTTAAGACAAGTTATATAATATAGATTTATAATAAACTATTAAATTTTCTGTGAAAAACACAGCGATCATAATGAAGAAAGACTCTTATATGTAGATGAAAAATGTTTTAGTTGTTATTAACAGTTCACGGTTTACTAGGATCCTTCTTCAAAAAATGATATTGAGGTTTTCTTTAAGAATTGTCTTTGCCTAGAGAGATGGCTCAGCATTTAAGAGTACTGGACGTTTTTAAGAAGACCTGAGTTCAATTCCCAGCAACCACATGGTGGTTCTCAAGCATCTGTAAATGGATTTGAGGTCCTCTTCTAGTGTTCATGAAGACAGTGTACTCAGTTACATAAATTATATAAATAAATCTTTGAAGATAAAATTTCATTTTTTCTAATAATGTTACTGCTTTCATTTTTTCTTTTTATATTAGATGTCTTTTATTTTTTACATATACATTTATATTATTACACACACATATATATATATATACATATAATAAACTACCTATAGCAAGAAAAACCATGACACAATCAAGAGTTATATAACTGTTACATTCTTAGTGTTTTGGCTATTTGTATCTGACAGCCTTGCAGAAAACATCTTTCCTATCTTGGTACATCAAAAGTTGTGATGTAAATCAATATCTATCATATCTTGTCATTATAAACTTAAAACACCTATCGAGACCTAAAAAAAACTTAATCCCTAAACAACTAAGTATAATTGTAAAACAAAACTATGTGGTCTTCAACCCCATCAGAGACTTGAGAAAGAACAAAATTGATTACTTGAGTATACCAGGAGTGCAGGCAAGTAGCTTTCCAAACGAGAAGATGACAGAGACAGTTTGCTACTTGAGCATTCACCCAAACTCTCTATAACATTGGAGCATCATCTTCAGGCTTCTGGCCCAATATATCTGAAAAACATATTTGTGAGGCTGGAACTATTGAGGACTTGCTTACCATGTATGTCACAGTTTGGATGTTAACTCTGCCTGCATCCAAGTTTGCCCATTTTTCAGCAAAATTTTATCTGTGATAGAAACAAGGCATTTTACCCAGTGGCTTGTTGGTCACATTTGAAGCCATCTCCATAAAGAGGGTTTTTGATGCTCATCATCCTCTTTGAGGTGGCTGGGTGTTGCCAGGAGTTAACCTGTCTCATTGTCAGTTAATCTTTAAAATAATAAAAAACCTCTTTAAATGCCATATTCTGCAGGTCTCTGAGGTTTATGAAAACCTTATCTAACTATTTTATATTATCTTTCTATAGAATCATATCTATCTGTTGCTCCTAAGGTGTATATTCTAGTTATAAAAGTAGACTAGTGATTGACATGACAATGATTTGATCAACTAACAATGAACTTGTATAACTTATTTATCCTAAACAGCCTGCAACTACACTTTCAAAGTATTGGAATTAAACCTTGTATTATAATTGAGTTATATAGGCACAATACCTCATATTAGAGTAGAAATATATCTAATGTTTGTGAAGAATAATCTTACATTTGAATTCTATTCTGCCGTATCTAAATTTAAACTTATTCTTTATCTATATACAAAATTCTACACCAGTGAATTAAAAATAACCATGTGAGTGACAATGGAGGTATTAAGTTGAGCAGTAGATTTACTAATCTACTTGTTGCTTATTCTTTCCTATATATTTCTATATTTTGCCCTCTTATATTTCAACCCCTATCTCTAAACCTAAGAATGGGAGATAACGGAAATGAGAGACATCCCTGAGTCCAACCTTGTTTTCTATCTAAATAAGACTAATAATAAAGATAAAATTATTTTTAAAAGATTTATGCGAGAAAGTAATATCCAACTCTCCACTCTACTGTGGAGAATGTTCTGTCCATTGGCTAGATCTGGGTAAGGGTTTAAGGTTTACCGCCTGCATTGTCCTTGGCTGGTGCCATAGTTTGAGTGGGACCCCTGTGCCCAAATCTGCCTATCATAATGTTCTACTTGTAGGCTTCTAGGACCCTCTGGGTCCTTCTATTTTGCCATTCTCCTGGAGGGGGAGACCTGGTGGCACTCAGAGGAAGGACAGCAGGTTACCAAGAAGAGACTTGATACCCTATGAACATATACAGGGGGAGGTAATCCCCCTCAGGGACAGTCATAGTGGAGGGGAATAAGGGGAAAATGGGAGGGAGGGAAGAATGGGAGAATACAAGGGATGGGATAACTTTTGAGATGTAACAAGAATAAATTAATAAAGGAGAAAAAGTTTAAAAAAAGATTTATGCTCAGAATTTCAGATTTTTTGTGATCCTCAATAAAAGAAACATAAGATAAGCATAATAACCAAACAAAACTAATAAAAAATAAATTACTTTATAGCAATGATTAGAATTATGAAAAAAACCATCAAAAATATGTTACCCAAAATTCACATAAAATGTTTTTATAAAGAACATCAAATCCTGATGCTTTCACTTGTATGAGGGAAAGCCAGTGCACACAACTTAGAAGCCATCTACTCTTCTCAGTTCTGCCTCTTTGTGTACCTTGCTTTCTCCACTTCTGATTGCATTCCCTTGTTTACCCGGGTTTCATGGACTGTTTGGTTAAGGATTTTCTTTCTATTTGTTATTTGCATAATGCTTATTGTTGTGGCCTCCAAGTATTATCTAATATCTGCAAACACATTTTAAAATGAGAGAACTCCTGGAGGTAGATGACCTCATCCAATTTGATTCATGAATATTAAAATGAAGGAAGTTCATGGCAATAATACTGAAAATTGACTTCGATTATAATTCTTAGGTAAATGATTTGATAATCAACCAAACTCTACATCATTTGTGTGACTAAATATTATTCCTTCATTGACTATTAATAAGAAATGTAAACTATGAGTTAGTGAATCAAGTATTTGCTTAACACTAAATTGATCGTGGTCTCATTCTTCCTGAAAACATTTCTGAGACCTTACTATTACATATAATCTACCAAGTGACTAGACTATATTGACAATAATCTGATAATTTAAAAAGAAAACAAATAATAGGTTAAGCATGATGGCCATATTTAAATGATAAGGAATTTTAGCTAATATGCTTTAAAAGGAAAAGCCAGAGAGTACATTTCAATTACATTATGCTGTATTTTAATGGTCATTCATTTGTGATCAATGCTCTTAAATCATTGTTTTCTGACACTCACTGTGTTGGGTGTTGGGAGTTTTAAAAGTCCAGTATCATTAAATGACAGAATTTCACATCATTAGATAGCACTTTCTTTTGTTCTCTATTCTCACTGTTAGCCTGTAGGCAGTAATAGTTATACCATAGCTTGACTGATAATTTACTTTGAAATGTCATCTGCCAAGTAAATCTCTCCATTACTTGAATTGACCCTCATCTAAATTTTTAGAACAGTATGAATTCTAGTTAAAGATTAGCCAAAATATAACAAAAATATTCTCTGGCACTGTTCCTGATGAATTCCCTGTCCACCTTTAAATCATTATAAACCTTGTCTTTATTGTGAATACATATCTTGAGGCTTTGATCTTCCATACTCATACTAGACTGGTCCCTGGACCCCAGTTAAAAATTCCCTGAAACCAAGTCCAAATGCTTCAAAATACTGTATCAGGCCTATCATACACTGTTGGGTCCCACATCACAGCATCACTACTCTTTTAAGTATATTTGTCACTGTTGTAACAAAATACCCGAAAGAATAGCTGAAGAGAGTCAAGTTTCTTTTATCTTTAAGTTTCAGTGAAATATACTAGTGGAAATGCATCTGCTTGTTTTGAATGTCATGTGATACAATCTAATCATATCTTAAAATATCAAGAGGGTCTGGCTCAAGTGGAGGAAGCAGAAAGTGCTATAAGGGTTTATTCTATGAGAGAATTATATATATATGAGAGAGAGAGAGACAGACAGACAGACAGAGAAACAGACACACACACACACACACACACACACACACACACACACACACAGAGAGAGAGAGAGAGAGAGAGAGAGAGAGAGAGAGAGAGAGAGAGAGGATCTAAATGGAATAGAGAAGTACCTATAACCTTTGAAGTCCAAACCTATTAGGATATCCCAGTGGTTCCCAAACCACACGTAGAGACCATGTGTTCAAATCATAGTAGACAGTAAGATATACCAGTTACCAACAATGGTACACACATTTAGTGGCCTTCTATACTTGATAATATACCTTTACTCTCTTCCTTATGTTTTAGACAGAGCTTTTTGTTTAGTCTTTGTAACAAACTTAAAATTACTCATTTTAATATTTTGTTCAATAGTCCTGTTCTTAGTCCTCAGCAAAATCAAGTCCCACAGACTATATTTTTTCCTCTTTCAGTTGGTTGCATATGGGTCAAACTGTTCCTTTGTGTTTTCATATTCTTTTATTTATTTTTTCTTGGCTTAGTTTTAATAAAACATCTGTTGAATAAGTTAATGTACTTCCCTGTGATTTTTGCTATGTATATTCACATGTATTAGTTGAATTTAGCAAACAGCCTCACAAGTTTCTTCCTTACATAATTAACTCTTTTTAAAATTGATTTTTATACAATGCATTTTAATCACAATTTTTATATTTTCAGTGAAATGACCACATGCTATATTAGATTTTAAATTTACTACAATATATGTTGCTTCTGATGATTATTGTTATTATTATGCTCAAAAGTTTCCTAATTTGATATTTCATGTCTTTCTCTTATGTGGATACACTAATATTGTTCAATGAATATGCCATGAGTCAATTAATTATTACCTAGAAATGAGGTAAACATTTGAGTTAAAAGTTTCCAAGGCTTTGAGGAATGTTTGAACTGAACTGTTATTAGTGTTCTAGCAGCTAGTTCATTTTCTATTCTCCACTGTACACTTGGGCAAAGCCTTAAGGTCAAACAGAGATGGCAGATTAGACCTTCATCAAACCTTTTCTGGCGAATCAAAAAAGTGTGAGTTTGTATGTGGTCTTTATAGTTCAACAAATTCTTTGAGCCTTTAAAGTGTGTGTGTGTGTGTGTGTGTGTGTGTGTGTGTGTGTGTGTGTGTGTGTGTGTGTGTGTGTCTGCCACCTTAACATGGTGCCCATAAGAAGGTGTTCAGTGAATATGTAACTCAGGCAAAGCTGAAGTTAAAGGTAGCTGTGAGGTATGAACTGCAAAGACATTGTGTGGTCCTCATGAGCAGTGCATGCTTTGAACTGTTGAGTCATTTCTCAACATTTCAGCATTGCTGTATAGGCAGCTTGTTGAGCTGGTTGATGAGTTTTCCTTTTATTTTTGGTTTGTATGTTAGTATTCTCACCTGTTACTAACACTTTCACCAGCTGTGGTGTGGAGCAATTACTCTTGATCAGTTGTGAGAAACATCAGAAGAATGGGATGGAGTTCTCAGAAAATACCTCAAGGAACAATGCTGGGATGGGGCTGCTTGGATATGACTCTTTGAGGCCATTTGGATTAAATGCTGATCATCACAGTGCATAGTGATTGGCAGAATTCTGAGTCATCTTTACTCTTACTGGGGCTTCTAGGGTGTTTATTCCTGTGCTGAATAGAGTTGTGAAGTTATTGGCTTAAATACTGCAGAGGCAGGAATATGACATGACCAAATCTACTAAGGATTATGTTATTATTAAGATCAGCCATTTTTCTTAGATACATATTTTTCAAAATTTTCAAGTCATTTGTTGATTGTTTTTACAGTGGTAAAGTTGCCTAGGCCAATTTTAATATTTACTGTGGTTTAATAGAAAGATAGCACTTTTTAAGTGTGCTCATATGTTTCCTTAGTAATGTTTGAGGTACGAGGACCACAGGCATTACACAGCTGTGCAAAGTAGAATTGTTATGGTTTATTAGCACAGAATCTGAAGACAAAAATGATACACAAGACTATTTCCTAATGGACAACATATAATTGGAATAAAACTGATATACCTCCATTCTCTCCAGCATCATCTGTAATTTCATATAGTTATGGTTATTAAATTTGTATAATTCTAATTTCAGATGACTGCATTAAATATAATGCATTTATATATATGACAAAATACATGCCTAATAAATATACATTAATTTCAGTATTATTTTATGTTTAGATATGCTACTTTTGTTGTCTTTCTGAGAGCCTAGACCCATTCTGGATTTTACCTATACATAAAATTTCTTCCTTAACCTATGTTTAGATTAGATTTACAGTTTCACTTAAATGAAGATAAATGAAACCTCTGCCACATTTTTCAAGATGCTAAGCCACAGGCATTAATTATTTTAAGAGCCTACCCAGAAGCAATTAAAGTGCCACTGGCATGTGTAAATAATTCAGCCATTTACTCTTTTCACATTGGCATGACTATATGGAGAGTGAATGGGTAGCTACCACTCAAAGCCACTAGAGAATTCAAAGACAAAGATAATTTAGGCAGACAGTTACTGTACACTTTTTGCCTAACCTTGATGAAGTGAAAATTGCCACCATTATGAAAGCTAGGGATTATGTATTTAGCAGTATATGTTAGATGTTTCAGTTCTACGAGAGAAAAATCTTAGCAATTACATAACATGGTTATTCTATTTAAGTTGTTTTATAAAATTACTATTTGAAAGAAAGCAAAGAAAACCACGACTACTCACATTTATCTAAAAAGACTTATTAGACTATATAGTTTAAAAAAACAGAAATATCAGGCTTGGGAAAAAATAAGAATCTTGCATTTTATTCTCTTTTTTTTTTTTGGAGCAAGGGTTTCATGGGTTTCACTGGGATGATTTTGGCAACTCCTCAAGTCATTCTATTTCTGTTATCTCAGATTTGATAATGAAAGTTCCATCAGGGATAGCCGTGCTCAGCTGTTCTGATATCTACAATCAAGGTTGTGTTCACTCTTCACTGTGCTCGAGTCTACGGTCTGAGAATGATGAGTTCAGTTCATTGCCACTGATTTCAACAAATCAAAGGTTCTCTTTCTTATCCCTGGACTTAAAGGAACAGTCATTCTCTGACCAGGGTTGTAGAGGTGTCTGGATCCTTTCAGAGACAGATTACCTTCCAGATTACCTTTGCTATATCAAAAAAACCCTTTTTAAAGACTTATCTACTTCTGCCTACTATTTAATATCTACTATGCACTGAAACATTACTCCTTCAAAAGTAAATATCTAATATTTTAATAAAATTAAAATTTGGGAAAGCTAACTTCCTCAGCAAGAGACTTCGATGTATTTTCTATGTGCTTACTATTGTTGATGGATTCACCTTGAGATTATATCTCTCTTTATATATATACAGTCTCATGAAATATATGAATATTCATAAATATTAATATTGTACATTCATATTTTGGTATCTTTTCTGTATTTTTCTACACTTAGCACTCCCTGTAAGGCTAAATCTAAATAATGCTTACCAGAGAGTCATAGCCTCTCCACACCTAGAATATAGTTACAATAGATGTAAGGATCTGTTGCTCTCATAGACATTGTCCAACTCCTTTCAGCATCGCTGCTAACTACCTTTGGGTATTTATAGAAAGATATATGTTTTCAATTATATTCTTATATGTATTTGGTTTATTTTCTGTTACTATTTTATTAACCTAATCACAGATTAAATTCCAAATTCTTACTTGTGTTTTGATAGGCAGATATATGATATCCATACTGTATATATCTTTGTAAAGTTTTGAAAAATTGTATATGATGAGACCTTGTAAATTTTTTCTCACATTTTAACTAACATGTATTTCGTCAAACTTTATCCTACAAAATTTAAACATTTCACTTACAGCTGTCCATGAAAGGTTGTATTGAACATAATAAACATTTCTTGAATATCATCTTCCTTACTTTGAATTATCATAGTGCTTTGAAAAGGAATAAGAGATGTTTGAACTTTTTCAGACATAAAATAAGCACAGAAGGAAATGGTTTCACTTACACCTTCATATCATGTGTTTTGTTCATATTCATACTCTATTAAACTTGTTAAACTATCTTAGATTTTTTTAAAAATTGGCTCTCTTAACTGTTGATTTTTATCATGTAGTATGACCTATAGTGTAGCTTAGAGAATAATTAAAATGATATCTTCAGTCAAGTAGTGTAACATATCTTCCTACTATAAGCTCATTGGTAGAATTTTAGTGCTTTCCTTGTGTAAGTACACTATACCCTTGCAGAAAGATCTGCACTTGTTAAAACACTTTTATAATCAGGCGTTTCAATCCAGTCACCTTCAAACTCAGTTGTTAAGCTCACCACCTTCCACCCCTCCACCTGCTTCCTTATTCCAGGACACTAAGCAATGCCCACAAGCCAGTTAATGGCCTCAAAGTGCCCTTCTAACAGCAGTGTCTTACTTCATTTAGAGTTTTGTATTCATACAAAATGCCTCAGCGGTAGCTTAGTGAAATCCAAGGGCTTGAATATAAACCTGTGTGTCAAATAAGCTTTAGGAGTCACCTTGTGATATTCTGCTCGCACCCTGGTCATTGTGATCATGCTACTGCCTCCTTCAGAGTTAGGTCTTATTTCTCAAATGAGGAAATTGACTCTGCTGCCATTACTGCACTACAAAAATGCTTTCAGCTGTGCTATAAAGTCTATTGTAATGCTGAACAATAGAAAGGCAGAGAGCTTTGTTCAAATGTAAGAGTTAGAAGACACAAGGCAAGGGGATGTTTACTAGAAAACACATCCTCTATATACTGTATTTACCTTATGTGACTGAGAGACAATCCTTATAACAAAAAAGATCACTTTGTACAACAAAATTAGCAAATTGTAATGTTACACATTTTGCAAAGAAAGCTTAACAGGGATAAAATGAAAACCCTGCTTTACATGTCTTCTCTTTCTCCTGATGAAGGCATGTCGTGAAAATGCTTACTGAAGCACTATAAGGGACCTGTGGACAACATATAGTCATAGATTCTTTTTGTTTGTTTGTTTTTACTAGCAATTGGTTTTGTTGTCTGTTTTCTGTGTTTTCTCCACTGACTTGAATTATTTAAAAGCAGATAAAACAAAGCACTCCAACTCCTCCATAAAATTAATGCCTATAAATGCAAAGTACAGAAAGGTACACAACTAACACAAAACAACAACAGGCTAGACACAGCTGTAAAATGGTGACTTATTAAATAACAAAGCAATCACTTATGAGACAGAGTCTTAGGAACAATAAGTATAAGGGTTATTTTGCTTTGTTTTGTTTTGTTTTTAGAGAAACAAACACTTTAACTATCTTTTAAAATTCATTATTTTCACATATACATTTATATTATTACATATAATATATAATACTATAAATAGTATATAATATCTATAATAAACTACATACAGCAAGAAGAACCACAAAACAATCATGAATTATATAAATGTGACATTCATAATTTTTGGCTATTTGTATTTGAAAAACATATCTTGTTTTTCAATACAGCAGACAAAAATTTACTATGTTTATACTTCATATTTCTTTGCCTATTCTTTGTTGAGAGACAATTAGGCTGGTAAATAAAAAATATTAATAGTGGCAGAAATGATGTCCGCAGGGTAGAGTCCACCAACTAGTGATACAGTAGCCAATAGTCAGCCCTGAAAACACACATACAATTAACTTATAAAATCCCCACAAGTTATATTTAGAATTTAGAATTAACTTATAAAAACCCAGCAGGTTATATATACAATTTAGGTTATAATCAGATTTAATAATCATAATAGTTATTCCAATATTATAATTATAGTTACATATATGGCTATACATATATATATATATATATATATATATATATATATATATGCATAACAATAGCTAACCAGAAAAGAGATTATGAATTTAAGAGAGCGCAAGTAGTGGTATATGAGATGTTTGGAAGGAGGAAAGGGAGAGGGACAATTATATGATTTTAATGCCAAAAATATAAAAAGCAGAAATCTTAAAGTGTTATCTATAAACATAATATAAAATTATATAAATACATACACACTGGGAAATTGAAAATAGACATAAGGCAAATAGGTTACTACTATTAGGGAGGAGTAATCATTGTGAATTATTCACTTTCACTAAGTACACTGATTAAACTTAGCAAGTAATGGTCATTCCTTTTCCACACAAAACCAGGAAATCTATGAGAACTCTGGCCAGGAAACATCACTCTGGTTGTGACATCCTGAAATTGCTGTCCGAGCTAATAACTCAGATAGGGTGAAGACCACAGTAAAGTTGACATTATAATATATTTAACAATTTGTAAGTATACATTTGGTTCATGTTGAGTAGAAGTACTGACCTAGGCCAAAAGTTCAGCTTCTTGAAAAGAAGTCCAACTTACCATAACTAAGGGAACATAAGTTTATTTGTGAACAGACTTCAAGAAGGAAAAATTAGATCAAAGCAATATTTTTTTTTTACTACAACTCCATCTGTAGATGGTTTCCGATATATCACCCTTGGCAGGAACCAGGAAATCTTGAAGAGAGGTATAATAAGCACATCTTTCAATAAACATATTTGAATTGACAAAGTGTGTCTCTAGAAGTTAATGTGGCATTCCCCAGTATCCTTGATAGATTCAAAGCAAAGAGGGATCATTACTCACTCTTGAATGGAAACCAGTGAGTGTGCACAGTGAGTACATTATTACAATCATGGTTTTTAGCCCATAGTGGTAGTTCTTTGTGCTTCAGCCACTCTGTGATGCTCTTTCATTCAGATCACTTCTATTTACTTTAAGTTTTCAGCATAGTCTGTGATACTGATGATAATTTGTGGAGTTTCTCCTAGATGTCTATAATCTCATTGATCATTAATCATGTGCTTAATCATAATATACTACAGCTATTATTATGCCAACAATATCTTTTATTTTACTATGCACTCCTGCAGAAGTCTTTTAGTGCAAGTTTACATTTAATAATGATAGCATGAAAAACGTTAAATATTCATCAGTTTCTTCTGGGCTTAAATTTGTATTATACAAAATTAACATAGAGCAACACACATAGTCCACAACACTCAAGACCCTGTACTTCTTTTTTTAAGTTGCACAATCACCCGTGTCTATTAAGTAGAAGTGGCGCATAAAACACTTATAACTGAAAATAAAAGTATGTTTCCAAGTCTTCGTTTGCTTGCTTTGAGGAGCATCCCACTCAACTGCCCAGGATTGTAGACATGCTCCTCTGCCGTCATAATAAAAAAATATTTCTAGACCTAGGCCAAAAGGTCAGTTCCTTGGAAACCAGTCTAAAAATATCATAACCAGCAGAGCATAAGCTTAAAGTAAAGTATGGACAGAGTTCAAGAGCTAGAAATTTAGGTCAAAACAAATATTAGATCTGGAAGGTCTGCAGCAGAGAGCAACACAGATAAGGATGATGGATTGATATTCTAGTGAAAAACAAAAAATTCTGTAGATTTCAGTAATGAGATATGCGTCTATAACTTGTCCCTTGACCTTTAAACTGTCTTGGCTTGCCCACAGTCATTAGATAAGTAAGATACAAGTGTCAAAGTTTTCTAATGTGAACATTTAGAAGTTCTCCCGTTATTGGTCTGATTGTCCTGCTAAGGTGATGGAAAAATATTGAATGTATTTTACTGAAAGCTTTAGGTGTTTGTAAATATCAATACATTAAAGTACTCTGTAAGTTCCAATAATGTGACTGAGATCTTCTATTTGCTATATTTTGCTTGCATCTTCTAATGTGTATCAATGAAGTTTTAGAAATATGGACCTAGTGTAAAACTTGAGATGGGAAAATGTGTTTGTGTATGCATCTGTCTCTCTGTGTAAATGTGTGCAGAGAGAGAGAGAGAGATAAACAAAAAGAGACAGAAAGAGACTGCAATGTATGTAAACAAGTTTTTTCTTTCATACCAAGTGTGTGATGAGAAACAGGCTTGTGTGAGGGCATCTGATGTTTGTCTCCTATTAGAAAAAATTGACTCATGTCTGGTAGTATAATCTTTATCAGAATATAAACTTCCTGGTACTTATTCTGAAAGTAGATAAATATGAGCCCCCAAACGTGGGTGTGGCTTTTTGCTTTAGCATTGCTTCAAACACATTGCTCTACCTCAAGATGCTCCTAGAGAGAAGCACTCCAGAGAATGCTTGGCTTGAGATTCTGAATGCTTTAAACTCCCTTTTGATGAGTTGTGGGTTTACTGTTTAACGGGTTTTCTGGAATTCTGATGAAGAAGAATGGAATTGGCCCAAGAGAGTTAGTCTTAAACATTCTACTTCTCCTGTCTCTATTAACCTTCTTTCTCTCTTATCTAGAATAGGTGGGTTGGAAGGGATGTATAGGTATTAAAGAAATCCAAGTAAAGAAGGTTTTAAAAGATCAAAGACCATTGAGCCATAGAGTGAGGATGTATACCTTTTACTGCTGTTCCAATTGTCATACTAGTATTAACTTGACAAGTCTTCAAATAATAGGAACCCTATTTTACTCTAGCTCACTTATTGCTCCCAAAATAGTAATCTTAGTGTTTGGCATCAGCTTAAAAACAAGTTTGAATTAATTAGTCTTGAATTTTCCAGAGCATCAGTTAAAATGGATGCTGATTAAGGACTCTTGTTGTATTACTGTTTTGAAGAGAACCTGCGCATAGCCAGGATAACTTGAGAAGCATGTCTTTTACATCTCCTTATGTACACATTGTTAGTAGTTCAAACATAAAAAAAAGATGGAGCAAGTTATCTCTGAAGCACTCTGAGAGAGAGCATTAGCTGTACAATTACACTGCTTTCTCTAACGTAAATATTTGTTGGAAGGCCTTTTAATTATTCAGTATCTTCATCTATCACATCTAATCTAAGAGTCCTGTATGCTACTTCAATGTTTGGTCTTGGCCAGTGCTTCATGTTGGGCTATAGAATCTCATTTTGAGGTAGGTTCATTAAAAGTCATTTATAGGATTGGTATCATAGGGTCTTCCTGGCACAGAAAATGTGAAGCAAATGCCTATATAGCAATCTGTCCTACTGGGGTGCAGCATCAGGGTCTTGTGTTATACAGAAGGAAATTAAAGAAATAATGAAATCTATGTGGTTTGGGTGAAGCAAACACTTGCAGACAGGTAAAAGATATTTCTGAGGTGTTTCAAACAAAACTTTGTTTATCAGAGAGCCACTATGTCACATTACAGGAAGTATTTACTATTCCAAAATATGTTTGAATTTCCTAGTTTATCAAGTCAACATTTTTTCTGCATAGAAAACTTACATGCAAAATTAATCTGGTCCTCAAACTCATTCCAGACTATACCTAAGAATTTCACCGAATTTGGTGGTAATACCATAATAATGCCTTGTGTATCTAACTGAATTATTGCCTACAAATAATGTGATGTAAAATGAATTTTTGCATTGAGGCACTATTTTAACATTTATTTATTGAATCTTTAAAGTTGTGGGTTGTGAAAGTCACTCTGGAAAACAAAGCAAAACAAGCCAAACCGGGATTGGCTCATCCATTAAAAACCTCTTTAGATTAAAACATTAGGATCTGGCTTCATATTTCAGCACCGTACGTAAAGTTAAGTGGACCCTGTCAGTTACAAAGAGAAGCATCACTGAAGTAGAAAAGATAATACATATTCTTTGGTAAAAGGAACGTTGTTTATAAGTTCTTGAGATGAAGCTTTCTTAGTAACTTAGTAGTTGTAGTTTCTTCTTCAATAGCAATGCCTTCACTAGCACCAAGTACGTAGGTTTCCATTACCAGGACTGTTTTATTCTTGCTTTTTTAGGTCTAAAGCCAAGTACACAGCTGCTGGTTACTACTAGTGTATGCATACCGGTACTGCATCTTTAGGGTTACCATGTCATGCTGTTCGTTGACTGGTTCACAGGCGTAATAGTAGGGTATTACTAGATGTTGACACTCTCTTTTGGAAGTGTGCATGATGATTTCTCATACCATGAAAACAATTCCTGTGGGAGATATAGCACAGGAATCACAAGGCCCTGGGCATCATAAGGGCCTGTTTCTGAAGTACCTGGTGCCTTCAACACCGAGGAACAAGGCAAAAACAATAAGATGAAAGATTAAGGGGTCTTGAGCATATACAGGGGGAGGTAATCCCCCTCAGGAACAGTCATAGAGGAGGGGGATAAGGGGAAAATGGGAGGGGGGAGGAATGGGAGGATACAAGGGATGGGATAACCATTGAGATGTAACCAGAATAAATTAATAAAAAAATGCAGGAAAACAAAAAACAAAACAAAAAGAATGCCCAACAACTCAGAAGAGGACTTCCCATGCCTGTTATTTTCATATTTACTTTGTCATATTTGGAGGGAGCATTGCCAGTCAAAAATTTTTAATATTGTAATTTTCTGTATTGTAATTTCTTTTTTTATTAATTTATTCTTGTTACATTGCAATGGTTATCCCATGTCTTGTATCCTCCCATTCTTCCCTCCCTCCCATTTTCCCCTTTTTCCCCTCCCCTATGACTGTTCCTGAAAGTTAATATATACTTTAAAATTATATATACAAAGAATTCTGTAGTTTATATCTTTTTTCTTCAGAAAAATAGTTAAGAGTATAATTCCTAGACTGATACCACTACAAAAAGAACCACAACAATAGAAATGCAGAGTTGTGAAGCACAGTCCCAGTGGACACATTTACAAAACTCCTGCAACTAATTCTCAGGGATCCTTGTGGAAGATGGGGAAGAAAGACTATAAGATCAGGGATTTTGTCTTGTGGGATTGGGTCTTCTACTAATGTCAGAAGTTACACCCATCAAGTCCCACTAATGTGAGTGCCCAAACTTGAGCTGAACAAGGATGATGTTGATGAATAAATAAAACTCTAGTGGAAAAAAACATGTGAGACGTTATCCCTATAAAACAACAAAGAACTACAGCAGCTAAAGAAGCCTGTAAGTGCGTGGATGAGGTGTTTGTCCCCAGGGAAGAGTCCATCTATTCATTGTCCAGTTCCAAATGATCATCCCTAAAAACACACATTCAAGTAACATTACACAGACTGAGAAGGCTCTATTTATAAAATTTATGTATATATTTACATATGCATGCAACAACAAAAAGCAATCAGTGAAAAATAAGTCATGAATTTGAAAAGAGTGGGGAGGAGTAAAAGAGACGATATTAGACTAAGGGCCCGAACCATCCACCAAGCTCAGCCAGGAATTCTGGATTCAAACTGCGCACTGTGTCCAACCAGAGTCTTAGAGCCGGGACTGTGCCAAAGGCTCAGCTAGAGTCTCTGGGCCTCTGAGTGAGCTACTTAATATCTCCTCCATGTTTCCTGCTGTATTTCTTGGCTATGAAATGAGTTCCTAGCATGGAGATAATGGTACAAAAAATAACAAGTTGTTCAGCCCTCAGATTCTTCTCTTGACTTTCCTCAGTTATGACGTGAGACCTGGAAGTATAAGCTAAATAAATCATTTTTACCCCTTAAAAAAAAGGAGAAGATATTAGCATAAAAAGAAAGGATAAAGTGCTATAATTTATATTATAATCTCAATATTAAAGTAAATAAAGTAGATGCAAAAAGGGAAAAAGATGATTTGATAGTGAACACATTTTCCATCATCACAGGACTTTGGATGATTGATGGGAACAGGAGTAATACTCTGGTTTCTGGCTTCCAGCCTAACTACAGTTTCACTGGAACTTGTCTCTCAAAATAAAATGGTACTGAGTCATAAATCATGACACATATAATCATCTCCAGTGTCTATCCAAACATAAACATACATACAACATCATGTTGTAAACATAAATTTTAATTACCAAATTGGTAAGGGCTACTATATTTGTTATTTACTTTTTAATTAAAACTAATATAATATATTCTAATCACAGTTTTTCCTCCAACAAGTCCTCCTATATTGTCCTCATTTCCGCACCCACTCCACCCCACACCATTTCTCCCATGTTATTATTAAAACAAAGTATTTAACCAGCAAACCTAAAAAACACACACGCTAGAAATTCACACACACACACACACACACACACACACACACACACACACACACACAAACTTACAAGATTTTTAAAAATTATATACAAGCAGTAAACCAATGAGACAAAAATCTGTCCAAAGAATGCATTATGAAACAAAATGTGTACAAACATACCACTGAGTTAATTTTTATTGTCCATCTACAGCGTAAGTGTGATTTCCTGAAGTGTGATTAACAAACTCAGGGAAACTACAGTGGAGAAACCTATATTTTTGTTTTATTTGGTTTTAGCAAATGAGTATCAATTTCAGATTACTCCTCATGTGTCATAAGTACCCATGTTCAATTTCCCGTCTTACTTCTGAGCTTATATCTGGATTGAATGGATATAGTGTGCATGCTACCATAATCTCTGTGTGCTCTCCGATTCATCAGTAACTTTCTATCTGGAATACAATGTTTTCTTAGATTTTTCCATCCCCTCTGGCTTTTATAATCTTTCTGTATCCTCTTCTGCATAACTTTCTGAGGCCTGGAGACCAAGGTGTTCATGAAGACATCACATTTGTACTGAGGATTTTAAAATATCTTTTCTACCATGTCCCATTTTATTGTTCTCTGATGATCACTGACTGGAATACTGATCTATGAATAGAGCAGAATGCCCATAGGAGTAATTTTAATGTAAGGTTTCTTCAATAGAATAATAATATTTGATTTTCCTTTAGGTCCATGGCCTACAGAGTCTCACATGTTTGGCCATATGAGCACTATCAGGAATATGTTCCATCATGGAGTTGTTTTAAATCAAAGTCAAGAGCAATTGGTTAGTCCCACAGTGTTTGTGCCACCATTGAACGAGAATTACTGTAGGAGGTCACCACTGTAGAACAAAGGACTTCCAGCTTGATGATGGTTACATTTAACCTCTGGTAATATGAAGATTACCTGGTAGTACCATGAATGCCAATCAGTGTTCATAAGGCCTCTAGGTAGGCATTAATTACCTCAACTTCTCCATGTTCAAAGAGTTATGTAGGAGTTGAAGTCAAATTTGTGATTTACTCTCAGTCTGTAAGGAGCAACCAGTACCCTTGGCAATAGGTTGGAGTGTTTGGAGATTTTATTTAAGAATCTTTTGGCCAATGACTCAAAGATATGCAATCCATTCTTGGCGTTGATGTTTTCACTTGGTGACAGAAAATGTCTAATTGGGAATTATATCTCCATTTTTTTATTATTCTATTTAGTTTCATCATATACGTATGTATTTAATGAAGCTTCTGTAGCATTATGTTTCTATATGATCCTGCAAATGATCCTTAATATTAGTTGTCCTTCCCTATATTTCTTCTCTCTGTCCCACATTCCCACTTAACCCTCCAACTGCAGTCTCTGTACTGTAGCTTCATACTATATTTCCACTTCTTTGGGAAATCTCTCCACCCCTACTAGTCACTTATTTGACACTTTACCTCTGTGGCTATGTGGATTGTAACAAACCTATGGAAGGCTTCAAAGTAATATTAACACATAACACGGAACATTTTTAAATTTGAGTCTTAGTTACTTCTCTTGGGAAGATGTTTTCCTAGCTATAATCTTTATCTTAAATTTTCATAATATGTAATAATTAAATAATAGTCAATTCTGTAAATGCACCTCTTTATCATAAATATGAACATTTTAAAATATATTTATTGATATTTTATTATTGTAAATATATATGGGGCACAGGCTTATGGTGTGCTATATCTTTAATATTTGAAACAAATCTGAAGCAAATAATGAGTACCTCACATGAAGAACTTATAATTTTTGTAGGAAAAAATATTCAAAAACATATTTTCTAATTATGTTAACCTCAGTAACTTTATTTTAATTTTATGATATTTTTCATAATTCCAGCTAGTTTTATACATAAACTTTCATAAATTGGACCTCTAGAGCTAAGGGTTGTAGAGTAAACATAACAAAATGTAAGAGAGAAGCGATGGTAAGCCTATAAGACTAATAAAGTTGCAATTTTGTCCTTATAATCATTTTTTATAAAGTTACTACACTTATATGCTTATGGGATGTTCAATATATAGTAGGCATATTTTCTTAAATGAAAGTTTAATCCTCAATAAGGACAAATTAAATATGTGTAATACAGTTACTTGTGGAGAGCCACAGATAGCAGCGCCCCTTGCTGCTTCCCCGGCGCAATGCGCCCCCTTTTGCACATGCTCAGTGAGTAAACCTTATGCGCATGCGCAGTGAGCAAGCCCCTTATGCGCATGCCTGAATGCATGGCGTGAGGTGGCGTGATTCGAACAAGTCATAGCGTGAAGTGGTGTGATCTGAACAAGGCATGGCATGAGGTGGTGTGGTCTGAATGCACCAACCAGGAGCGATGACATGGCAGTTTCTGATAGGACCAGGCAAACTATAAAGGTTCTGTGGGAGCTTTTCCTGGGTCACGCCGGTAGTCAAGGATCCTGAATAAAAACTGCTGCAAGAAGAGCTCCCGGTGTTGGTGTCTTTCCTGCTGGACGAGGGCGGCATCGGCAGTTACTGAAATCTATTAAATGAATCAGGTGGACATTTTCTTTAATATAACTTTATTTTCACTAGTGGTATACCTATATAAGTCATCATTAATGTCTGTGAGATAAATGATTAAGACACAAATTCAACACCATCATGGCTTTGAAAAGGAAATACTCCTAAAGTAAATGGGTAACTCCAATACATACATGATTAGCTGCATCTCCTTGTTCATTAGAGTTAATGTGCATTTTTATAATTCTCATAATTATTTAAAAATTTTGAATTTTAATAAAAATAATTAATTTTATTTCCAAACTCTAAATAATGAAGTTTTGTAGTATATCCTATTTTATGTCATCATAAAAGAAATTAGTCCCATTAATTTTCTTATCTGCTCTTAGTTATAATGAGGATGTGTGGATGTAAATACATTTTAAGTATTTGCAGTCATAAGCCAGTAAATGAGTAGGTATCTCCAAAAATAAGCTATGGTACTTTAATGAGTTGCTGGAAATTATTTTTATAAAGTTTGGGAAAACATTACTAAACTCAATATAAAACAAATTTCAAATGAAATAAAATTCTGAGTGAAATGTGTATTTTTAAAAGTGCTGCATGTGCAGCTTTGTGATAGCAAACATCCTGAGATATATGATGCTTTTAGTTCAACCCTCAGTACACAACTAACTTCATGTAGCTATAATTTGGTTTAAAATTACAAAGCAGCTCTAAGAAGAGTTTTTATATATTATTCTGTACAAGATAATAGCATAATGCAATAATAATAATGACCACAAAGAACTCAATTGTATCTTGACACGGGTTCCATGAGGACAATGAATAGATCTTGTAGCAAATTTTACTATATTGACAGATGTACAGATGCCCTAGCTCACCACTGCACATGTAACTGTTTATATAAGCCAGTAAGTAGATAATCAGCCAGTACAAATGAGAAAATGTGATTACAGAAACAGAAATATTTTTGAAAGGAAGCATACCCAACAATACCTTAAGGAGAAATTGTTGCGTTGTATTTCATGAGTGAAATGACACAGAAGAGTTTGTCATTGTTTCATCAAATCTCAAACAACATTTGTACTCTAGTATGACATGAGAGAAATGAGAAAAGCAATAGTCTTAAAATCATATTCTCAAGAGTCCAGTTTTCTTTCATGTAATATGTGTTAAATATTTATTCTTACCAGTGACGTTAGAGTAGAACATTTCTGTAATTTGTTACATTTGTACATACTGTAATGGAATTAGTGGATTTCAAGTAAAACCTCGATATAAAAACTCTGGACCATAAATGTCTACATAAGCACAGTTTAAATCACATTCTTTATGAAACCAAAAAGGCAATGTAAATTTTGAGTGACCATGAGATGTATCTTCCACTTAGAAGAGGAAAGAGAAATAACTCAGATCAGCTTTCTAGTTAGGATGAATCATGATGATGCCAGAAAAGATATCTTTCCATTATAACTTCATTTCATAAAAAAAAACAAAAACAAAAAACAAAAAACAAAAAAAAAAAACAGTGAACAAAAAAGTAAAGGAGTAAGAGCATTTGTTAGAGCTAGTGAAAAACACCAAAACCCAGAGCCCTTTGGGAAATACTCTAACATCAAATGATGCAGCTAGGGAGCCAATTATAAACTGGAACAAATGAATTTCTTCACAGGGGAGATGATAGTCAAACTGTTACCCAGAAACAGAGATCCAGCAGATAGATTGTCCATGAGGATATAGCTAAAAGTTACATCACTACCTAGGATATTTCTGAGTGACACAATATGAAAAATATACTCAAGGGAAAGCAGCAGGATTGAATAACAATGAACAATACATTTAAAAGGAAATTTAAGATGCATCAATATGATGGATCTGTGCAAAGGAAGCCAAAGAGAACATAGACAATATTAGTGTGATTGTTGCAAAAGGATTTAAAATCTCTATAATTACTGAACTTAAAAAAATTATTAAATTAACCAGCCATTGGTGACTGAACGAGCTGCATTGCAAAGGTCTTTATAAAAAAAAATATTAAATTAAATTATTCTTGTTACATCTCAATGGTTATCCCATTCATTGTATCTTTCCATTCTTCCCTCCCTCCCATTTTCCCCTTACAACTCTCCCCTATGACTATGCCTGAGGGGGACCTCCCCCCCTGTATATGCTCATAGGGTTATCAAGTCTCTTCTTGGTAACCTGCTATCCTTTCTCTGAGTGCCACTATGTCTCCCCCTCAAGGGGACATGGTCAAATATGAGGCACCAGCGTTCATGTGAAAGTCATACCCCACTCTCCACTCAACTGTGGAGAATGTCCTTTCCATTGGCTAGATCTGGGTAGGGGTTTGAAATTTATGGCCTGTATTGTCCTTGGCTGGTGCCATAGTTTGAGCAGGACTCCTGGGCCCAAATCTGCCTATCATAATTACTGAACTTTTATGGAAGCCAGCACATATGTAATCATGCAAGCTCATTAATAAGGCCATCATTAAGCCAGCAAACTGAAATCCTTTACTTTATTTCACTTTAGATTTGTATATTCACCTTTTATCTAAGTTTAACCCAACTTCATTATATAGTTTTTCAATATTGTACCTGCATTCTTGGTTTGGAATTCAAAGCTTTGTATACCTCCTAGTTCACCATATGATTAATGACAGATATGATCAAAAGATTACATCTTAAACATAATTTTCTAAAGCATACATTACTAATACTGATAAATGCATTTAAAATTGTTATTACTTGTGTTCCATGATGTCATATCAACATTTTAAGCTTTATAACAATCAAACAATATGAAAATGTGCTTTTTTGTGAACAAGATATCTGAGACTAGGGGTTCTTAATTATCCAACATACTAACAAGTTCCAATTATTGCTATCTGATAATGAAAGAAAAGAAATGAGTCATCTATTCTGTGGCTGTGTGTGGAAAGCATACAGCAGAAGCAAATAGATTGATATCAAAATCTTTAATTCGGAAAGAAGGATCATAAGGGAACTGCCATTATCAAGTTATAACATCATAATTGAGTCATATTTTAAAGAAAGTCATTGAGATGTGTCAATTGTCTATGTGGTGGTGGCCAAAAATGTAAAAAAACCTGGAAGTATCACCAAATCGTAATGAGACAATTTATAAATAATAATATGAGAAAAGCAAAAATGGAAAATTTCAGAAAAAATGTCTTTATATTAAAAACTGTCACATTATTTTAAATTAAAGAAACTCATCTCAGGATATTTTTTTTACAGAATAATAAAATCTCATTAGACTCTGAATGAAGCTATCTATGGAAAAACATTGTTTTCTTTAGGTTCCTCTCTCGGGTATGTATTAGCCAACTGTATTTATCTATATCTATTTACTTATTCAAAACTCTTGTATTTTCCACTGTCTTATGGTCTCTTGTTTTATGTGTGCTCCTACATTTATGGTTCTGATTCAGGGTTACTTCAAAATTCTAATAATGTGTAATTGATAGAGAAATAACTACATATATGATTGGCTGTTTTTAAACATACGCAATATTTGTGGCATCGTCAACACAACAAAAATAACAGATATGTTTAGCACCTCCTAAAGCATCCATTAATCTTTGTGTGTGTGTGTGTGTGTATGTGTGTGTGTGTGTGTGTGTGTGTGTGTGTGGTGTATGCACATGTGTGGATGATTCAAATATTTAGCAGAAATTAATAAAAGAAAGGCCACAGTTTAGAAAGAAAGCACAGATAGGTATATGGAGAATTGGGAGAGAAATGCTATTGTACTATAAACTCAAAATAAGGGAAATAATTGTTAAAAAGGAATCTACTTAAATACTTAAAGTACAAATTACTTTATTATTTCCTGAAGGTCTTCATTTATGAAGTTTCTTTAGAATGATCTGGTGTATCAGAAGCTTTATGTGCTCTGAGCAATCACTCTCAATTTCTCCCCTGCAGTCCTAGGAATAAATATCTTAGAATTGGAAGGCCTGAGGTCGGTTATGCTATATACCTCAGATAAGTGGATTAACACAACCATGGCCTTTGTTATATGGTCAATCATTCCACTGAGTTAAAAGAAGCCTAAATCCATCCCTTTTAGAGCAAATGGTCAAATTTCCTACTAATGCTGGAAATTGTTGCATGACATGTACAGACCAACTTCTTCCTAAGCTTGCCACTGAATGAGCATTCCAATGCTATACTTGGCCATTGTGTTGGATAGTTTTACATCAAGTTGACAGGACCTAACGTCATTTGAGAGGAAGGAATCTTAACTAAGAAAATGCTGCTAAATGCAAATAGCAAAAAACACTAAGAATGTAACATTATATAATTCCTGATTGTGTCATGGTTCTTCTTACTACAGGTAGTTTATTATATATATAAAATATATATAATATAATATATATAAAATAAATGTATACGTAAAAATAAAAATAATTAATAAAAATTTTTTAAACAGAGACAAAATGCCTCCATAAGATAAGGCTATAGGAATGCTGTAGTGCATTTCTTAATTAGTGTAATTGATGAGACGTATACAGTAAACTGTGGTAGGGGCAATTCCTGGCAATGAGGTTCTGGGATCTGAAATACATAATGTAGAGAAGCAAGCCAGTAAGCCATACCTCCTTTATTGCCTCTGAATAAGCTCTTACTGACTGGTTCCTGCTAAGCTTGAGTTTCAAACCTTGACTTCTTTGTATGATGAACATTATGTAGAAGTATAAACCCTTTCCTCCACAAATTGTGGTTTGTATTTCCTGCCTCCAGGCTGTCATCTAGCACTGCATCAGAAGTATGCGCTTTTCTCAATGGGAAGGTCTGAGCATTGTCTGATTCTGAGCAGAACCAAATGAAACCCAGGAGTTCTGAGTTCTGCTTTCCTCAGCAACTCTGGCGTTTGCAGAGCTAGGTCTGTGTGACAAAATGCCCCCTCTCAGTGGAGTTTGTGGAAAAGATTTCCCATCATGTTAAAATTTTTGTTTTTTTGTTGGCTTGTTTGTTTGTTTTTTGGTTTTATATTTTTACATATACATTTATATTATTACACACATGTGTGTATACATACACACAGACACACAGACACACAGACACACAGACACACACACACATATATATATATACACAATAAACTGCCCACAGCAAAACAATCTGGAATTATATAAATGTTATATTCATAGTGTTTTGTGTATTTGTATTTGGCAGCCTTGACGAAAACATCTCTCCTCTTTGGTACATCTAAAATTCTGAATGTAAATCAATATCTCTCATCTTTTATCTTTAACAATCTAAAATGTCTATCTAAACCTAAAAACATCTTAATCCTTAAACAACTAAGCTTAATTGTAAAACTAAACTGTTAGCTCTTTTTAATGGTATTGCAGCTACCAGATGGCAGCAAAAATTTAGAGTTCCAAAGCCATTGGTGATACCACAGTGTTACAGGCCTTTGGCAGAGAGTTCTCAGGAACACCCTTGTGGTCACCACTCGGATTCAGGTTCTTAGACTGCTCCAAGAAGTGGAAGCTGGGGATTCCACGAGTTCCAAGCAGAAGGGTAATCTTCAATGATGGGGTTCTAGAGACTGGGAGTGAAGCCCAGGTGTCCAGCAATGAATTCTTCAGAGAAGAGGTCATTGATGAAGTAGATTATGCTTGCCCCCTTTATTTCAACTGTGACTGTGACTTATAAACCTCAGACAGTGGCACCGGTTTGAGGATGAATGTGGCACTAGGACACTGGCAATGCTGTGGCACAGTGAAGAATTACAGGAGACAAGCCCATGGGACTGACCACCAGTAACCTTGAGTGACCCCCTGTAACTCTGAGGGTTATCACTTCTCCTGAGACAGGCACAGAAAACAGCAAGAGAGCTTTGTCCCATACATCCAATTCTCAGGATGAGGATTGTTTCTCCATGTGAGATTTCCAGTGTTTGAACATGTTCCGTTCTCACCAGCTTCCTGCCTTGAGCCCAGTGCCAAGTTGTGGTTTTTCAGCACAGCAATAATAACTCTAACTAAAACATTTATTATGAATAATAAAGCAAGGGACATGCAATTCTAAAACCTCACTCTGCATGATATTTAAAGGGGAGTGTACTCACTAGTTTTGTATCAACTTGAAGCCATCCAAAGTCATCTAAAAGGAAGGACCCTCACTGAGATAATATCTCCATGAGATCCAGCTACATAACATTATCTTAACTAGTTATTATTCATGGAGAGCCCAGTCCATTGAGGGTGGTGTCAACCATGGGCTGATGGTTTTGGGTTCTATAAGAAAACTGACTGAGCAGACACTGAGGAACAAGTCAGTAAGCAGCATGCCTCTATGGCCTCTCCATCAGCTCCGGCCTCCAGGTACTTCTCTGAGTTACTTTACTGAGTCATTCTCCTACAAGGCAGAGTTGGCACTCACAACTTGATATTCTCAGAGGTTAAAGCTTAAGCCTTCACTTTCAGGATTACATTCCTGATGTTCTGTGATATTCTATCAAGGAAAGCAAGTTATACACGGAGTCAAGGGTAGTGGTTGAAGGAACACTGCCTTATAAGAACAAAGGCACAAACAGCGAATTACCCAGGATGCTTAGCTAGCATCACCTGTAATGGCAAATTTTACATTTTGTCATGCAACTTTTATTCAGTAGCTTTTATTCTAATGAGTTTGAGTTTAGAGTTTTAATTTTCTTATATAATTAGATATTAAAGGACCCTATTATTAATGAGGAATTTCAAATATTAGTAAAAATTTGATCATGTATGTATATTTTCTTACAGTGATATGTTAGTTCATATTTCATCTAAGAAACATTAAAATAATACTAGAAACATTTTAAACAAAAATTATTCACACAAATGACATTCTGAGAATGAAATGAAGTGCAAGTTGACACTAACCAGATGAATCAACCCACTGTGTAATCAAGTCCTCTGAGAAGGAATGCACTCTGCTCCTTCTAAGTACAACATAAGCATGCACACATAACGCAGAGTTTGAAAGAGTAGAGAATAGAACGTGGCATTTCAAGTACATA
The DNA here is from genome assembly GCF_964271855.1 of Acomys minous. Lineage (NCBI taxonomy): Eukaryota > Metazoa > Chordata > Mammalia > Rodentia > Muridae > Acomys > Acomys minous. The sequence goes on from NC_140486.1 coordinate 65,542,669, forward strand.
TTAATTTAAAAAAATTTTATACTTGGAGCAGGAAGATGAATTAGTAGGTATAACATTATATACACACACTTCTGGAAACCCAAGGTCAAAACCTGGAATCTACATTAAAAATGAAATGGGAGAACAGGCACGTATAAAGCACATACTCCTGAGGTAGAGAATGCATACAGTTGAGGGTCATCAAAGCTCAAGGGTCAGATACCTTGGAGTTGCAGCCCAGCAGCGGAGTCAATAGAGAACTTGTCTTAGTGAGGATAGAGCTAGACTTCTGAACTGACAGTTTTCTAAACCCAGATCATAGCATACCACTGTTCTCACAACTTTACAACAACAATAATAGTAATAACTTAAACGTTTTAGACAACGATATTTCTAATAAGAAAATTTGTGAAATCAATGGGATTAGATAATATAAGTATCATAAACATATATTCAGAGAAATAAAATTTATGAGTATATCTTATAAAATGAATATGGATATATTTATTGACTTGAACTTTATTTTATTAAAAATAATGTTAAAGCTTTCAAAGATGGGAGACAAACAGCAGATTTATCTAGGTATGCTAGGTATGATAGGAAAGACAGCAGTGACTAGCATGGTGCAATAACCTGATGAGGTCAGTCATGCCACATATAACTTGGAAGCAACCAACAGCTCTATATTTGGCCCTAACACCTGGCACACAAGAGGGGTAACCTTTGGCTAGTGAAGTTACGGATCTCAGGAAAGAACCTACAACCACTCTTTACTAAACAAGCAAAATCCATAACTACACTCTAAATATGTGTCCTTACACTCCAAACAAATGTACTCTTCATCTCTTCCTTTATCACTAGAATGTGACCACAACAAACAACCACAAATAATTGAACGTCAGAGCTGTAGAGCCCAGCACCAATGGATACATCTACAGAACTCCCATACCTAAGGCTCTAGGTTCATGGCAGATCAGGGGAAGAAAGACTGTGTGTAAGGAGATTGAGGAGCGTGCTGTGAGATTGTGTCTCCAAGAGAAGTCAGAAGCTAAATCTATAAAGCGTTATGGGATATATGTGTGTCTGTACTAACTGGACACAGTTTGAACACAGGACACCTTCAGTGATTCTCTGGACAAGATGGCTGAAGGGATTCCATTCATTATTTAAAAAGAAAATAAAACCTGACTGGAATTTGCATAACATAAAGAGATTTGCATTTAATTCTTCAAAGAAAAAAAATACATGGAATGAACATTAAGAATATTGAAACGTTAATTTTTTTTAGCATTTGTCCTTTGCGGTTGTTTATATTTTATAACTGTCTTCAAATTCCATGGCCCATATTTTGATTAGGTTAATTGTCTTATTGATCGTTGTTTTATTACGTGCTTTGGGTAGTGTGGATATTAATTCTTTGTTAGATATAAAATCGAGAGCATTTTTCTCCGATCTTTGTTCAGTACACAGCTTACTCGGTTGCTCAGCAGCTTTGTAATTACACTGAGGCCTGTTTGTCAACTTTTGGTCTTATTCTCTCACTAACCAAGTCCTATTAAACAGAATACCTAGTGAAAGGGTCTCCCTAAAGTTTCTCAAGCATTTGTAAAGTTTCATGTCCCAAGGTGAGGACCTTAACTCTCAAAAACAAAAATAAATATTTTAAAAGAAAATAATATGAAATTCAAGCTGTCAGAAGGAAATACTGAATAGCAAAGCAATGATTTATAAATGAGGCCCAAGGACATGTGGCACAGATATAACCATCCTCAAAATTTAAAGACAATGCATCAAATAAATCTTGAAATAAAATATATCTTAATACTTGAAACATATCTGTAAACTGTTCTATAAAAAAGAAACATCTAATTCTGATAATTGTTATTTTTTAATTTCTAAGGGTTTTTTCATATCTTGGTAACAAACCACAGAAAAACTTAAGACAGTGTAAAGAGTCTGAAATGCAAGAAACTTGACAAGATAGATGCACAGAAGATAAGAGAGGTGGATGAAGAAAAATATCCATGGGTTTCTCATGCCATTAAAATGGGACTACATGTGTTAGCAAAATCTGATGGAAAACAGTTTGAGCCTGCTATCCACATTTGCATGCAAAACTGTCAGAAGAGTTTGAGTAGATAAAGAGGCTGAGAAAAGAATATTAAGATATAATCTTCATAGCTGGCCACTCATAAAGGAACTTAAAAATAATCAATCAAATTTCTGGCAATGAGGTTTTTTTGTTTGTTTGTTTGGTTTGTTTTGTTTTTGTTTTTGTTTTGTTTTTGTTTTTGTTTTGTTTTGTTTAGTTTGGCACTTGAAGAAACTGATACTCAAAGTAAAATGAGAACTTTTTTTTCTCCTTTATTAATTTATTCTTGTTACATCTCAATGGTTATCCTATCCCTTGTATCCTCCCATTCTTCCCTCCCTCCCTTTTTCCCCTTATTCCCCTCCCCTATGACTGTTCCTGAGGGGGATTACCTCCCCCTGTATATGCTCATAGGGTATCAAGTCTCTTCTTGGTAACCTGCTGTCCTTCCTCTGAGTGCCACCAAGTCTCCCCCTCCAGGGGACATGGTCAAAGGTGAGGCACCAGAGTATGTGAGAAAGTAATATCCCACTCTCCACTCTACTGTGAAGAGTGTTCTGTTGGGTATCTCCATGGTGTGTGACTCAGAGTTAGAGAAGTGTAAAGGGGCACTTCTGGCACTGTAAGTCCCTATGTAGCATTGAGCACTTTGTCATATGCATGCTCTAAATAGACTCAACTTCTCAAATCTATTTTGTAAAAGATACACATGAAAGCATCTCAGAGTAATATGTTTAAAAATGCAATTGCCAGACCCTGGTATGGTGGCTCACACATATAATCTCAGCAATGGGAAGGCAGAGGCAGGCCGACCTCTTTGAGTTTGAGGCCAGCCTGGTCTGTTAAGTAAGTCCAGGACAGTCAAGGCTACAGAGGAACTCTATCTCAAAAAAACCAAAACCAAAACCAAAACAGCAAAACAAAAAAAACCAAAAACCAAAAAATATGCACTTACCATATCTCAAGTTAAAGACTATTTAGCTACTTAGGAGGAATTTATCTATCCATTCTATGAAGTAACAAGGGCATGTAAAATGAATGAGCAACAGTAATATATATGCATAATATGCATTATACATTCTATACATAGCTGAAATTAGATAAGCTATTAAATGTCTCTATGCAGAGGCTCAGTGGATTGTAAGCACTGAGAAATAATGGTGCTCATTCCAGAAATATACTCCAGATTCAACTTCATCTTTTCTCCCTTCTAGATAGATTGAGTAGATGTCTTTTGCTTCACACACAGTGTCTATAAATTGTCAGTGTGAAGCAAAATTTCTCAGGAGCACCATTAAGTAACCAATTTAATTTCAGTGCAAGGGTAAATGTAGCCAAATATAAAAATAATCAGCCAAATAAAGGAGAAATTAAATTCGTGCCTGTGAAATTGCAGGTATAGAATAGAATGCTGAGACTAAACCTTGGGAAAAAATGGGCTCTTCACATCAAATTAATTGATAGTCAATGATTTTTTTTTTACAGAATTGAATGGTATTTTAGTAGAGATACAAATCTGAGATAAAAATTTCTCCCCAGTAGGAGCTACAACCATGAGTCTCCAAGCAATTGCATCAATTGAAATGCTTTCTCATGAAGAATACTTGGACAAAATTGCCTGCTAGGGATGAATGAAAGTAGTAATTATGTTCCTGAATTGGGAATCCTGATACAAATCAACTTTCATTATCTTATCATGAAATCTAAAGTCTACATTACATAAACACAACTTATCCCATTAGCCAGACTCATTTTAGCAGTGATGACGACACAGGAAATGCTGAACTGTTAAGGAAAGATTCACATGAATTTATAGTACTAAAATGATTTTTAAAATACACAATTCTGGCTTCTAATATTGTTTGCTAAATAAATAGCACTGAGCTTATTTAACAAATTTACATGTTGGGGTTTCAATGGGTATAAAACTGATTATGTGACTATCTTTTAATATAATTAATTAAAGTGCTCAATCTTCATTCTACTAAATAATGACAAAATTGAAGAGCAAAACATTTTCATTATTAAATAATATTATCAGAATTTCATGAGTAATAGATGTTTTTCTGATTTCCTCAGAATTTTTTAGACTCTAAATCTAAAATCCTTAGAGTTTTAGGTAATACCGAGTATAGGTATTTTTCCTGGTACATATTTTGTATCTCATTGAATATAATTCACAAAACTTAAATAAAAGTACTTGTATGAACTGAGAATTCTTCTTGCCCACGACAATACAAATTAAATTATACTTCCTGAAAATAAAATTTTATGAACTTGAAAGATGTACTATATATTTTTTTGGCTTTGCAATGTAAATAAATTGGTGTAAGTTTCTGTTATGCTTTGTTTTTTAACAAATATTTATATGGAATAAAATAATTTTTATGTTTAGTCCTAAAACACTACTTATTCTAGGTTATAAATAGAAGTGGTGAAGCCAACACGGTCAACATTGTCAACCACGTACAGAACATTGGTCTATCAGTTGTATTTGTGTAAAAATGATTATTAACAAATTTAGATAATAACTAGTCTATAATTTCAAATGAAATTCGGGCAAATATCAAAATTTGCCAATATGCGCTCATAATGTGATAGTCTGACCCATCATGTGACCCTGAATACCAGCTTTTACAATATTTTAAAACAGATAATACATATTAGAGTCCACTTAAAACATAAAATTTTCTTAATCAGGAAAGCCATAGTCTTAAGTATGTTTCAAACTGTTTCCTGTCATGCTACACTTTTGACTGATGATGTTACAGAGCAATGTGTTATTTTATTAAAATTCTAAATTAAAAGTTAGTGGGACCTAAAAAGCAACAATATCAGCTCAACAGGAGAAGGCATTTCTTCTTAATTATTCATCTGAGAGCCAGTAGAAATGAAAAGAATTTTTAAAAGACTCTACAACAAATTATGAGTAGAATTAACTATAAATTGATAGGATGTTTTCTTTTTAAATTTTGCTTTTTATTTGATTCATCTCAGCATTTCAAAATTGAACAATAAATGAGACTTGTCTTCTAATGTATGTCATTAGAATGTTTTATTAAAGTTTATCCCTTTCATATATTTCTCTTATTTATAACACATTTAGTTTCTTTGAATTTGCTTTAATGCCTTTTAAAAATTACTTTTATATCCATTCAAATTACCATGTGTTCCTTGATTTCCCAATTATAGCATTCTGAATGGGAAGAGTTTCTATGAGTTCACTTTGAATTTTCACTGCGTCTTTAACAATAGTATGAGGTTGGCAGTATAAAACTCTCATAACCTATTCACAGGAATAGTTCAATACATAGGATGAGTGCTATGAATATTAAGTCTTCCTTATTATTATTTATGTGAGAAGATAAAATTCAAAACAAAATAGCTATACCTGGCTCACCAATGACTCTTTATATTGTGCCTTCAATGGGAATAATGATGTCAACCTTAATGTGTTGCACTATATCATGGTTAAGTCAGTGAAAAAGAGAAATGTTTCCTGTAGGAAAATTTGTTTTTTAATTTCCTCTGTGAAGGAAAGTAAGACACTTTAATGTATGCATTCATTTGTAGATACTGGCCACTATTGTGATCAGATAATCAAGAACTTGGAAAAAGCAAAATCAGAAGATTGCCCGACAATGCAATAAAGATGTGTAAGCCTTCCATTGGTCGTCATGGAATTGATAGCAAATATGAAATGCTACATACACCATGATAATGAACCATGTGTATGCACTACAAAGTAGCCTAGAAACATCACAACAACACTGTGACCCCCTGACTGGATTCCATGCAGTTTATTTATTTAACTCTGCATTCTTTGCTCACCTTATACACTTACTAAAAAGAGCATAGATTGTTTGTGTACTTAGCAACTTATAAGTTCCATCTCTACTTGTGTTTCCACCTATTTGTTAACAATTTCAAGTGTTAGAGTTTAGGCCATGGATGTTGCTCCTTAGGAAATGGAGTGTCTGGTTGGTCCACAATTCATGACGCTGGAAGTCCTATTGATAGAAAGCTAGTGTTCCTGTGTTGACACCCATAGTGTTTCTCCCAAGAAACACAAAGCCATCCGAGAAAGAACAACAAAGATTTCCATCAGAGTAGCAAATCAAAATTCCATGCTGCTGTACAGCAAAGAAAACAAAGAGACAGACAATATACATTATATTACTGCCTAAACAAAACAACTGCAAATAAATAATTCCATAAATAAAGAAATCTTCTTGCAACCATGACCTTCAAGATTGTTGTCTTACAACAACATTGATTAAAGATGAGGACACTTGTGAGGACTAGCTAAATGCAAGCAACTCCACTAAGGAAAATCAATGAAAAGTGAAAGTAATGCTGACAATGGGATAGCATCCCAAGATTGGGAATGATTCTAAATAGCAGCACTGCAGGAACATTTTGTACTACTTATAAATTTATATTACTTATATTACTTATGGCATATTCTCTTAGTCCAAAGAGGATAATGATCATATAAAGTTTGTGTGTTGGTAGTCCAATTGTGGGAGTTGGAATGGACGGCCAGTGCCACACATTGAATCCATCTTCTGTTTTTAAATGGCCTCTGCCTTGTTAGCTTCTGACATTGGCTCTCCTTGATGAGGGCCCTGTCTAGGTTGCTAGTTGTTAATCTGGAAGATGCTGGTTATGACTTTGGCAAGGTCTGCTAGCCCTAATTGAACCATGTTCTCTTTCTTCTTATGGCTATGTGACCAGCTTGTAGTTTTCTTCAAGGCTTTTTCCCTTTACTGTCTTTGGGGAGATACCTCAGATTTCTGTTTGAATATGCTTTGGTGATATCCACTTATTTTCTATTATAACTGTAAACATAAATGATAATGATAAAATAAAAAAGTAAAATAACATAAACAAAGCAGAGCAAAGGAAAGCAGATTCCTCACTGGTATTAGCTTACCATCAACCTCCCGTAGAAGATAAAATGCCAGGATGCTGGTTTAGATAGTCCAGCCTCCATAACATCACAAAATCTTTTTCTTTATTAATTACTCAGGCTATAGTATTTTGTTATTCAAGCACAAACAGGCTTAGGCATTCTCTAACATTAACAAGTTCACCACCTTTATTAATATCTACTTCCTGAAAGGCAGAGGAACCTAACTGGATGCCATGGACCATATCAACATAAAGGACAGCATACATTTAAGAAACATTGTTTGATTTTCCTAGTTGTATTAAAATAGACTCTTTATAATATAAAGATACAAAGTCAGAAGAACTTAAAACCTGTAGTGCTGTATCAATAATGTTTTCATTTTTACTATCATAAAAACATTAAATTTTTCTAATAAAATTAGTTTTCATCGAAATAATTAGTTTAAGATCTCATATTCATGAAGTTACTCTTCATATGATATATTCCAATGTCCAAGTAGTTGCCTCTTGATTCTTGGAATTGGCAACTGTGTTTGCATTTCAAATTGCAGTTAGGAAACAGGCCACAGTATAGCATACTATATGTTAAGATGACAGGCAACCTAAAAACTCTGGCTCTGTGTCCTTCCTTTCATTTGTTGCCAGAAAGCTAAAGATAAGCAACTATCAGCTGAGTCTACATAGGACATGTGGGTAACATGGCTGGATTGAAAACTCTTCTATTGACTAGTTTTATAAAAGCCGCAATAAGTTACAAAATAAATCAAGGCATGCATTTATTTTTAGCTCAGGAGCTGGATGGTCAGAACTTTATTGTATGCCCCTCTAATGACCAGGAGTGAGTGACATGACCACTGTTCCAACTAGGTGCTTACTGGAGAGATAATGAGGACACAGGGATTAAATCATCCTAAGGCAGATGTGTAGGGTGAGTAAAAAACAAAACCATTTGATTTTGCGTTTCTAGCTACAGTAATTTATGTTTGCATGACTTTCTCAAAGAATTACAATACATTGTTAGAATAATGGCCACCCACCAAAATAATGAAATAAACTGTTGAGCTTCATTTAATGTATATATAAGACATCTTCACTTGCACCTTGGGATGTTGTATGCATGGCAGGGGCACAATTGTATACAGTCTCAAAAATTATAGCATTTCTGTTTGGGCAGCAAGGAGGTATTCTTCAGTGACAAAAGAATAACATGCCTTATTATGTGGTATGCATCATTTGGAAAATGCTGCCTGCAGTAAATTTGAATCCAATCACATCCATAATGAGTTTATACTCTAAAGTTAGAAATCATAAGGAGAAAGTTAGTAAGCTAGGATGCTGACTTTTGGCTGAATTTTACAAGGAACTTAAAAAAGACCACGTTATTTTAAAAAGGCTGGTGTCCCAGCAGGATGAGTTGGAGGGCATGGCTCAGAGACTTGGGGTTTCCTGGGATTAGAGGAGAGTGTTAATGCTTTTTATTAGTTTGCCTTCATTTTGTATGTTTGAAAGATCATTTTGTTCGCTTAATTTTTATTTCAATCTTATTGCAGAGAAGGAATTATATTTGTATCTTAAACAAAAACAACAAAAGCAAATTGATGCAGAACTTCATGGTAAGCATCAGACTAGGGCAACAGAACCCTCAGAAGTTCAGTGAACACTCATGTTTAAATTAAATCTCCACCAGAGGGCTCACAATTAAGTAAATTAATTAAGATAGAAAAAAAAATCTTCTAAGAGATTAAGTATATAATTATCAAAGAACCAATAAAATGTTCTTTTTAATTTTTGATTTTATTTAGTGTTTAGTCAATAAAAAGACTTCGACCTATATGCTTTTTACCTGCTGAGAATCCATATTTCTCTTCATGTGAGTGAATTCAAATAATAGTCATTACTGAATTATCATAATCACACAAATGCTACAAATATGTAAAATATCAATTTTAATGTTAATTAGAAGCAAACATTCATGACTTATCTTCAACTCCAGATCTCATGTTCAAAGCCAGCCTCATTATCTTCATCATTGATCTAACCTGTTCTCAGTCATATACCTTCTCTGAAAACCAAATGCAGTATCAGTAATGAATTCTCAGTTGAAAAAATAATAACTTGGAACCTGTTTTTCATGATTTTTTCCAAAAGTACAGAAATGATACACAAAAATGCTAGGGGAACTATCTTTTTCTACCATGCAATGGGGTATATGGGATGGAAAAATGTTTTTAGTGTTTTAAACAAATAGAAAAATATATTATAGATCCTTTATTATCTTTCAGCACAAATATTAAGTCACATTAATCAAAATGCATTGAAATTAAAAATAAATTTAATGTAAAAGAGTGTTGGATTTATTATATAAATTATACACGCATAGGTGTAATATTATTTTGCACTGTGTAAACATTGAAAAGCTGTATTCTGTGCCCCCATGTCTGACTGCAATACATGTTTTTAGAATCTCCTGTCTCAATGTTGTGTAAATATTGTTCACCAATTTTTCCTGATACCTCAGTAAAGAAATTTAAGAGTCAGTAAACAGCTGAAGATAAAATACTGTTGGACTTTCCACCAGCTAGGGGAGGAGGAGAGAGAGAAAGAGGAAATGAGTAGTTAGCCATGAGGAGAAGTCCAGAAGACATCAATAGAGAACAGATGGAGCAGAGTGCCATGATGTGCAATTATCTGTGAGACTGATGCTGGGAGTAATCCAGATTAGCTTAAATGATTAAAATAAATTAATATATGCAGGACTTGTGACATAAGGCTGATAAAATAAATATAATTGCCCAATCTCAATTACATAGGTGCTAGCTGGGTTAAAGGAGAAACTGCAACACAATTTTTAAACAACATCTATCACACACACACACACACACACACACACACACACACACCTCTTTCTCTCCCCATATATATGTATAGATATGTATACATATATATGTATATATTTGTCTCTCACATAAAATATTTATGTATCTATCTCTATATGTATAGTGTTTATTTATTTGTAGTATATATAATCTTTAAAAGATGAGGATTCAACAATATATATAAAAGAACAGTAATATATTTGAAATAATAATGTCAAATGATTTCAAGTATGTGTTAAAATTATAGAGATAATTAAGGCTATATGAATACTACATTTCATGCAGATTTCTATGTAGAACTGAAGAATATAAGGATATAGTTCAAGGATTCTTTGCTGTACAATTGTAAGATAACAAACAGAGCCTCTTTTAAATGTTTCCAAGTTGAGTTTCAAAGAATTCATTATTCTTTTTGGGATCTCACAGAAAGGAAGGTACATTGGCACTCACATTTCTGTATATACTCACAAAGATCTGTATATGTCACACACACACACATATGGAAAGTAGGAGACACACACACACACACACACACACACACAGAGAGAGAGAGAGAGAGAGAGAGAGAGAGAGAGAGAGAGAGAGAGAGAGAGAGAGAGAGAAGTACCCTCATACATACATGAAGAAATCACTTCTAGGTTTCATCAGAGTAGAAATTAATAAAGACACTAAATTTTTAAAGCATCAATTTTATAAAACCAACTCAAGTGACATTTCAATAAAGAATAAGAAAAAGTGTAAATAAATCACAATTTCACAAATGTGCATATAAAAATTTAGAGGTATATTGAGGAAGTAAAAATTAATTACTAGCTATGCAGGCTAGCATATACCTGTATTTCCATAATCTGGCAAATTTATGAAAGAAAAGTGTCGTATTAAAACCGAAACTGTGTAACCATACCTACATATGGAAGCAAGGACTTCATCCACAAAATAAGATAAGACAATAAGATGTTCATTTATATAATCACATCAACATGACACCAGCTCTTTTATCCAGTGAAGATGAAACTCCAATTGGAAGCAGAAAGTGTGTTATGACTGCATGTAAAACAGAGTCATTAGAGTTAGACTATGCTTGATGTATGGAAAAAGACACACAGGAAATACCTTAAAGAAAAGAGCAAATTATGAATATTTAAAAATATTTCAGAAGAAAAAACTAAATAAATCAATCTAACTTACTTTACCTGCTATATACAGGCATTGAAGGATGTGAACAACCTATCTGTTACTCTGTACATTTTAAATGAGAAAGTGTTATGAATCATAATGATGACTATTATAACAAGAATATTCTCACAGAATGAAGAGATGCCTTAAGCAGTTAAGAGCACACGTTGGGTAGCCATGATCACTGGCGTTCCACGAATCTGGTATAACAAGGAAAGTGTCCCCACACACTGTAAGTTCATCTCTTATGCATCTCAGATGTCCTATTCTAGCAGAAACATTATATCTGCACATAGCTGTGCACATAGACTTCCATATTTGAATACACATTAATAAATATGTCTAAAAAATCAGTATGGTTTTGGTATGAACATTGGAAAGAAAATGCAAAGTGAATGTGAGGGGTATAAGATAAAAGTCACTTCTGTTTAGAGGATTAAAAGATGGAGGCCTTATTGTTATTGCAAACACATTAAGAGCTAATAATTAATGTGAATAAATAACACAAATTGATGGGTATCACTGAATGTAGGAGTACTCAGACAGAGTTTCCAATTCCAGTGACGATGACTGGTTGCTGTGCCAGGCACTGATGGTGTAATTTACTGGTTGTTTCAGAATCTGAAGACGGAAGCATAGGGATAAGAGCATCGATAGTCAATCGCTGGAATTTGTGGTGAGGAGAGTCACAAAATAAAAAATATATAATCATAATAATATAGCTTATTATTTCTACTAAGTTAATGGTGGATTCTATTTCATCTATTCATGAATATAGAGCTCAAATTTTTTGTATCTCAAAAAGTTTTGAATTAAACCCATTTCCTTTATAAATTTGAACACGCACTTTTTGTATCACTTTCTATATTTTAAAAATATGTGTGTGTTGGCAGGCATGTGTGTGTGCATGTGTGTGTGTGTGTATGTGTGTGTGTGTGTGTGTGTGTGTGTGTGTGTGTGTGTGTGTGTGTACTCATGTTTAATGGTCTGAGAAAAATGCATTACAGTCACTTCTCTCTTTCTGGCATGTGGTTCTCCGGAATGGAAACTCAGGTATTAAGGCACAGCATGAAGTACTTTTTTCCAGGCAATTCATCTCACCATCAGGTTTATTTGGGATGATAATTAGTAGATGTAACTGTAATATAACAATTTTAGCTTGATCTATTCTAATAATAATTAGCTGGGGATTGGAATAAAAGAAAGACAAATAGATGATTACAGGCTAAGTATAGAATGTAAAAGCTGTCTGATTGGCAGCCGTTTGTGGACATGATGTCCACACCACAGATTTTAAGATGATTACAGAGTAAAAAATCCAACTTCATGAATTTACTTAGGTCAAACTGATCTAACAAACAGGCAGAAAATACATATTTTTTGTCAATTTCTTCTGATAACAAATGAAATTTACTAAATTAAAGACACTGAAAATTATGAATATTCTCTTACTTGTTTTAAATATGTATGTTTTACTGATGAACTTCCTCATCGCCTCAAACACTTAAGAAATTTTTATCAGAAAACAACCTCAAATTCAAATGATGTCAGTAATGTTATTTTACTTTAAATTACAGGTATAAAAGTACAGGGAAATTATGCAATCTTTGGATGGCAGTTTTTAACCTAGTGTATGAAGAAGAATATAAAACTACCCACCTACACCTCCTTTTCTATTCACCAATGAAATAGCTACCTCTTTTTACAGGTAATGTAACCCACCAATTACTTTTGACAAATCCTTTATTCAGAACACCTGAACACCTGTGCTAAGACATTCAGTAACAAGTCATTACTCAAAGGTTATGATTTAAAAAACTCTAAATAAGTACACCTTTCTGTTAAGAGTACTCTTTAATTGTAGGGCTTCTTTATCCCTTAAAGTTTTAAATACTTTTCTGGCAATCTACCCTGTTTTCCTGAATAATTGCTAGTTCACTGCCAACATTATAACCATTTTTTCAGTGAATGCACCAACATTAAAATGACACCAAGAACTGAGTACTGAGTCTTACTAAATTTGTTATTGCAATCAAAGCTGATTGAAAAATTATTTTGTCTTTTATGCAATCTTCCTAGCATAAAACTAATGCACCTTATATCCACAAACTTAAAACTGTCATTTATTAGTCTATTATTATCAATATAAAATCATTTTTTAAAAATAATACCAATCAAATTAAGAGCAAGCATATAAAATTATTACACATGTAGTAATGTAAATATCAGTTTCCCCATATCAGTTAGTGATTTCTTCAATGACTTATTGATTATAGTAAAGATGGTGAAAGTTATGATAGTGATACGAAATTATTTTATAAATCAAGGGATCAGGAAAACACAGATTATGGCCATTCTAATACTTTAAGTAAACAGTTTGCTTCAGAGAATAAACAGTTTGTTTATTCTCCTAGTGGCTTGCAAAACAATAGGAGAGCATTGAGACTGATTCCTTCACAGGACCTAACAAGACCTTACAATTTTCATCTAGTAGATAAGCAGTGCCTCAACATGCTTGTCTGTGTATCGATGGAATGTAGCTCTCTAGCCTCATCAGAGAAATATCTTTTTGCAGTAGATCGTAATGAAGCCTTGAAACTAATCGAATCATAGTGTAAAGAGACTGTGGAGTACTAAGTCCTAAACTGGATATCTGCACCACACTCCTATCCCTAAGGCTCAGGGATCATTGCAGAAAAGAGAACAGAAAGATTATGAGAACTAGAGGCAGTAGAAGTTTGCTTCTAAACAGTTCTTTCTGGATGACAGGTTTCTTGTGTACAAGAGTTCACAGGGTCTGTGACTGTGTAAACAACTCCTACACTGTAAGAGGCCAAGCCATCCAAGAGCCTATCTAGGGAACTGGAGGGTAATGAGTTCCCTCACCCACTTGAGAAACTTTGTCAATTGATGGCTTCAGTGGAAGTCTCTACCCTCATGCATGCACTGACTGCACTAAGTAGGGCTAGTGGATATTAGAACCAAAGAGTATATGTAGTTAGGAGTAAATGCAATGTTGTCGATGTTAAGAGAGCTTCAAAGAGGGAAAATTATACCAAAATTCATAATATGTATGCAGGAAAGTCTCAAAGAACAAGCTTTTAAAATGTTTAAAATTTTCAACAATATATTTAGAATGTGGGGAAAAGTCTTCAAAATGTCTGCACATTGAAAATTATGTATAGTGGAGTATTAACACACATACTACACAAGCACTTTGTACAAATTGCATTCTGTTTCTGATTATGCAATCAGATAATGACCCCCAGCTCTTCTCCTGGCCACTGAGCATGTAAGCAAGTAGTTTCCTATGGACTATGCCATAGCTTTTTTTTTTTTTTTGCATTAACTTAAGTTTAAAATGTTGATTAAATGAAAACTTTAATGAATTTGAAAAGAATTATAGATATGTAAGGATCTCTGTAAACAGCTTATTGAGAACAATTTTCACTAATACATTGAAAACAAAATGTCATATACTTCCTCTTTAAAATAGAACTATTAAATAGAATGCGAAAATATTTAGATAAAAATGAAAATTAAATTATAATTAATTAAAATTACTTATTTCAGTTGCTATGCTTCATATTGTATTATATTTGAGTGATCAATTATGGTTCTGTGCTTACAAAAAGAGAAACCCATATCTACTTATGATTTATATGAGAGATCATTTCCTAAAAGATTGTTTGGTATTCGCTTCCCGACATTCAAGAAAAATTCTAGTAGTGATTCATATTCTTCTATTTAAAGATGTCATTTGGTTCAGAGGATACTGTTATGAGAATGGCAAAAACCCTGGGCATAGGGTTGGAGAGATGGCTCAGTAGGTTAAGTGCTTGTCATTTAATGTAGACCCAAGAATGGAGAAGCATGGCCCAACTCCCAGAACTCCATAGCTTAGTATGAGCATCCTTGAAGAAAACTGTCCATCCTTCCTCAGAAGCCATTCATTGCTAATAGCTCCTCAGAGATGGGTGAGACTTGAGTCTGACACTTGCTTACATATCTGTAGTTATATTTAGCATGCCAGTGCTCACGTACTCTGATAAATACAGTGCTGTACTGCAAGTTTTGGGCAGAACTTTTGAATTTCTGTTTTATACTCTACCGAGTCAGCCATTTTTAGATGATTATTTCCCATTTTCACCTAGAACCTGAAACTAGTATAAGTAATTCATTTGTTTTCTTTCACACAAGTCATTTGCATGTTTCTTATTAGTAGAGAGTAATATCTTTGTGTGTGTGTACATGTGTGTGAGTGTAGAATTTATCTGTATGTCTTTTTTTCTTGCTCTTAATACTTAAAGACAAAGTTTTAAACTGAACAGTAAAAGGAAAGCATCATCGAGACTGTAATTCTCTTGCTTGTGTCTCACACAGTGCTGGGGCTACTAGCAGGAAACGGACAAAACTGATTTTGAAGTGGACACTAAGACTCACAGTCAGCTCTCCAGGCTTGCACAGGAAGCCCTCTTTCACACTGTGTCATCTCCCTGGCTCTAAATCTCATCTTCTTACCTTTACCCCTCTTAATATTTCCACAACAAATATCCTTAATTTCAATTTGTTTTGTCTTGCTTCTGAATGCCCCTTTGTGACAGAATCCTACTGTTTTCCTAGATGTCATAACAAATACATCCTCAGGATATTGATCAGAATGATATTTGTCTAGATAAATACCTCAGTGCACATGAGTATTTATATAACGGCAGCAGGATTGTTTTTAATTAGTCTTCCTTAAGTTTGCTTGGCAAATACAGAGCCTCACAGTATTAAACAAATACTCAAACCATGGAATAAATTCTCTAGTTAGAATCTTTCCTAAAGACTAGGATTTTCAAATTATTTGTCCTCTATTAACATAAAATTTGAAAACAAGGAAGATATATCTGTAGATTTTAACCTGAATATATAGGTAATTTTTCCTCTTTTTTTGTTTGTTTGTGCTTTTTTGTTTGGTTTCTATGATTTTTTAATTCATTTTCTTTTTTTACATATACATTTATGTTATACACACATATATAATAAATTACCTACAGAAGGAAGAAGAAGGAAACAATGAGTAATTATATAAATGTTACATTCATAATGTTTTGGCTATTTTATTTGCTAACCTTGAAAAATATCTAAAATTTAGTGCATCTAAAATTCTGAATGGAAAAAGGAAAAATAAATAAATAAAATAAAATTGTGAATGTAAATCAATATCTATCATATCTGACCTTTATTGACATAAAACATCTATCTATCTAGACCATATAATTTAGTTTTACATTTAAGCTTAGTTGTTTAGGGGCTAGGTCTAAATTCACCTTTTTTTTACTAAAAGAGAACTTTAAAAGTTTGTTTTAATGTTTATATTTCATGAAGAGTTTCTCTTCTTCTCCTCCTCTTCCTCCTCCTTCTCTCTGTCTCTCTCGCTCTCTCTCTCTCTGTGTCTCTGTCTGTCTCTGTCTGTCTGTCTGTCTCTGTGTATGTGTGTGTGTGTGGGGGGGGGTGTTTTCCCAGTCAATGGTACTCAATGTAGAAAAAATAAATAGGAAAATAATTTCAAAAATTAGCTAACAATCAAAAGAAAATTTATTTAATGCAAGGAAGTATATTCTCAAGTAAAATAGAAATAAAATAGTACCTGACCCAATTTTTATTTAAATCATGTTTGTAAGATTATTTACATTCAACATAACATGTTTAAATCTTTTATATGCAAGTAATGACTCCTAAGATTCTAGAAATCAAGGCACGTAGTTGAACATAGAGACAATAGCTGACGTTCTTGAAATTTCTATTTGTGATACCTAGATAGGCTGCATCCTAAACACAGGGGTTTCAGTCAGCAACTCACCTCACCTGAAAATCTTGGCTAAGTTTTTAACACATTTCATTCTTTCATTTTGACATCCAGTAGTGTAAATGTTTGAAGTTAATTTTGACTGTCATTGTGTTTTGTGCTTTATAATTTATTTTTGTCACATTCAGAAATTAGTTGACATTTTGTTTTGGTTTAGGATTAGTCCCTTATTGAAACTAAAAAACAAAACAAAACAAAACAAAACAAACAACAACTACAAAAAAATTCACAGAATTAAAAACCTCTGTACTATGGGTCAGAGTAGAGAGCCAATTAAAATATTAACTGAAAAAGTATAACTAAAATAACTGTATTTTATAAATAAGTACAGGTAAAAATAATAGGGACCTTTGTACACAAGGATTCCTTCAGACTTAAAAAGAAATGCATGTAGTTATCACAACTTGTCAATTTTCTTGAGCTGTATATGATTAATAAACTTGACACACATTTATTACACTCAACTCTATGAGCCAGTACGTCTAAACCTGTCATTAGTCATTTTACAAGTGTTAAACCTTTAGAATCTTCCTGTGCTTGTGCTTGGTTTTCTGCTATTTGTTTCATCATGTATTTGTAATACAAAAAATTAACATGATTTTTACTCTTACAACAAACTTTTCAGTGTCTTTTAAAATAATAGTGCCCCGTGTTTCAGTTACTCTCTTCTGGAACAGATTCTCCACAACCTCTGAGAAGTTCCCAACTATTGCAGTGCTACATATTTTGTTTACTAAGGTATCAAAAATAAAGCAAAACTTCTCACGATCGTTACTACCAGGAATGGCTGGTGTAGTCACCAAGAGTGGCTTTCTAGATTATGTTAACATGAGAATAAAGGGAATCTGGGCAATATAAGACTTAATGATGACAATTATGCACTAAACAGTATTTGAATTTAACAAAATTAGTTGTTCTCTGTGAAAAATTACCACTTAATTTTACTGCAAAATTCAAAGTTACAACAACATTATTATATTTGTTGGTATTTAACAGCTATCTACACTTAATTCTACAATAAGCTAGGTACCTTCTTGTCAACCTCTTACATATTACTTGATTAGAAATTTATTTATGTGAAAGCGATTGCGCACTTAGTCATGATTTCCGCCTTTCTGTTATAGCATCATTTAGTTCAATTGACAGATTCACATGCTTATATATACTCAATTGGAATGTTTTATTAACAACATATATATTAATAGCAACACTACATTTTTTTTCTTTAACTGCCAATTAATAAGAGAAATGGAATGTGGTATATTTTTAATGGTTGTGAGTAATCACTTCATACTATCATTAAGATATTCTATTTTGTTTTGTTTGTAGGATATTATCAAACACAATCATTAAAACTTGCAATTATGCAAGCTAGTGTGGCCAGTTTATTATTTAGTAAAATAGACTTTAAACAAAAATTAATCAAAAGAGATGAGGAGGGACACTTCACTACTCATCAAAGGTAAAGTCAACAAGATGACATTGCAATTCTGAACATCTATGCTCCCAATACAAAGGTTCCCACATTTGTAAAATAAATATTAAGAAAGCTTACTCCACTCACTTACCCTCAAACATTGATACTGGGAGACTTCAATACCACACTTTCACCAAATGATAAGTCAACAAAACAGAAATTAAATTCGGAAACAATAACATTAAGCAAAGTCATGAATTAAATGGATCCAACAGATATCTATAGACCTTTTCACCCAAATACGAAAGATTATACCTTCTCCTCAGTACCTCATGGAACCTACTCCATAATTGATCATAAAATAGGTTACAAACCAAGCCTCAACAGATACAAGAAGATTGAAATAATACCCTGTATCCTATCAGATCACCATTGACAAAGCTGGACCTCAACAACAATAGAAACAACAAAAAGGCTACACACACATGGAAACTAAACAACTTTCTACCTAATGACAATTGGGTCAGGGATGAAATAAAGAAATTAAGGACTTGGTAACAGCTTATGCCGAGACTGTCACTCTGTTGCCTGAATTGTTACTTTCTCCTTGCTGCTTTCTTTCCTGGAGCCTGGTGGAGTCTCCTTTAGTCATCTGAAGGAGAGACAGGTAGATGTGTTGCAGGGTAGGGCTGTTTAAGGCAGTCACACAAGGTGTGGAAAATGTGATTTAAAGTTATTTTTCTTAAGGGGAAAAATAGATTTCATTATTTTCAGCCTCGGGTAAGGGATAGGCCTCGGGCCTTGACCTTAGAAGGTTGTTTAGCTACAACTGTGTGGCTGAAATGCTGATATAGATTAAAACCTCATTAAATCAATGTGGTTATACAAAATCATGTTTGATTGGACACAACTGCACTTTCTCAGCTGCCTGATGTCCCAGTATTTATTGGGCAAAAATATGGGATGTTCTAAAGCAAGTTAAGCTACTGAGATTTTCTGGTCTTTAGAGCTTTGAATTAATATGTTTTTTTTTTTTATTTTACAAATTGAAGACAGTTCTTAACACCAAGTCTAATACTGATCATAATCTACTACTGTCACATGTATATTTTTAAATAAAAAAAATCCTGTCTGTTTAAGTAAAAAGAAATTCAATGAAAATGAAGGAACAACATATCCAAAATTACTGGACACACTGAAAGCAGTGCTAAGAGGAAAATTCATAGCACTAAGTACCTCCATAAAGCAACTGGAAACATCTCATATAGGCAACTTAAACATCTGGAAGTCCTAGAAAAAAAAAAGAAGCAGAAACACCCAAAAGGAGTAGACACCTGGAAATAACAAAACTCAAGGCTAAAATCAATAAATTAAAAACAAGGAGAACAATTCAAAGAATCAACAGAACCAGGAGATGGTCCTTTGAGAAAATCAACAAGATAGATAAACCATTAGCAAAACAAACTAAATGGCATAGAGACACTACCCAAATCAACAAAATCAGAAATGAAAAGGGAGACATAACAATAGACACAGAAGAAATACAAAGAATCATAAGGCCTTATTTTAAAGGCTTGTATGCCAGAAATTTTGAAAATCTAAGGGAAAAAAACAACTTTCTTGATTGTTTCCACATGCCAAAGTTAAATCAAGATCAGATAAACAAATTAAACAGTCCCATTTCTCCTAGAGAAATAGAAGTGGCTACTAGTATTCTCCCAACCAAAATAAGCCTAGGGCAAGATGGTTGCAGTGCAGAATTCTATCAGACCTTCAAAGAAGAGCTAATACTGATACTGCTTCTGTGAGGTCAAAGTCACCTTAGTACCGAAACTTCACAAAGACCCAACAAAGAAGGAGAATTTCAGACCTTATGAGCATTAATGCAAAAATACTAAATAAAATACTTGCAAACTGAATCCAAGAACATATCAAAGAGATCATTCACCATGGCCAAGTAGGCTTCATTCCAGGCATGCAAGGATGGTTCAATCTTTGGAAAATCCATCATTGTAATCCACCATATAAACAAACAGAAAGAAAAAAACCACATAGTCATCTCCTTAGATGCCAAAAAACTGATTCGACAAAATCTAACACTCATTCATGTTTAAGTGTTAGAAAGATGAGGGATACAAGGCATATATCTAAATATAATAAAGACTATATACAGCAAGCCAATAGCCAACATCAAATTAAATGTAGGGGAAATCAAGAAAATTCCTCTAAAATCAGGGACCAGACAAGGCTGCCCACTTTCTTCATATCTATCCAATATAGTTCTTGAAGTTCTACTCAGAGAAATACAACAACAAAATGAGATCAAGGGGATACAAATGGGAAAGAAGGAATTAAAATTATCCCTATTCACAGATGATATGATAGTGTATGTAAGTGAGCCCAAAATTCCCCAAGAGAAGTCCTACAGCTGATAAACACCTTCAGCAAAGTGGCTGGATACAAAATTATCTCAATGAGTTAGTAGCCTTCCTGTATACAAACAACAATAGCACAGCAGAGCAAACTAGGGAAACTACACCCGTCATGATAGCCACAAGCAATATAAGGTATCTAGGAATAACCCTAACCAAGCAAATGAAAGACTTGTTTCAAAAAAAGACTTCAAATCTCTGAAGAAGGAGATTGAAGAAGACATTATAAGATGGAAAGCTCTCCCTTGTTCATGCATAGGGAGAATTAACATAGTAAAAAAGGCCATCTAATCAAAGGCAATTTACAGATTCAGTGCAATCCCTACCAAAATACATGCACAATTTCTTTAAAGACATTGAAAGATCAGCTCTCAACTTCATATAGAAACAGAAAACCTAGACCTAGAATAGTAAAAGCAATACTATACTATACTATAAAAGATCCTCTAGAGGAATCTCCATCCCAGATCTCAATCTGTACTATAGAGCAACAATAATTAATACAGCATGGTACTAGCATAGCAACAGGCTGGTTGACCAATGGAATTGAATTGAAGACCCAGAAATAAACTCTCACACACTTGGACACTTGATTTTTGACAAATAAGCCAATCTCTTCAATGGAAAAAGGGTAGCCTACTGGTCTTACTGGATATTATAAGTAGAAAGATGCAAGTAGTTCCATATTTTCACCATGCACAGAACTCAAATCTAAGTGGATTAAAGACCTCAACATAAAACCAGAGACACTAAGTCAGTTAGAAGGAAAAATGGGGAAGAGCCTGGAATTCATTGGCACAGGAGACAACTTCTGGAATAGAATTCCAACAGCTAGGCTCTAAGGTCAACAATTAATAAATGGGACCTCATAAGGCTGAGAAGCTTCTGTAAGGGAGAAGACATGTCCAACCGAACAAAGCGACAGCCTACATACTAGGAAAAGAGATTCACCAACCCTACATTTGAAAAAGGTCCAATATCCAAAATATATAAAGATCTCAAGAAATTAAACACCACCTGACCAAATAACCCAATTAAGAAATGGGGCTCAGAACAAAGAGAGAATTCTCGACAGAAGAACATTGAATGGCTGAGAAACATTTAAAGAAATGTTCAATATATTTAGTCATCAGAGGAATGCAAAACAAAACAACTCTGAGATCCTCTATTACACCCATCAGAATGGCTAAGAACAAAAACTCAAATAACAGTACGTTCTGGTGAGGATGTGCAGAAAGAGGAACACTACTTCGTTGCTGGTGGGAGTGCAAATGTGTACAACCACTTTGGAAATCTATCTTGTGCTTTCTCAGAAAACTGGGAATAGGGCTTCCTCCACCATGTGCTCCACCATACAACAAGGACATATGCTCAACCATGTGCTTAGCAACCTTATTTGTAATAGCCAGAACATGGAAAGAATCTAAATGTCCCTCAGACAAAGAATGGATAAAGAAACTGTGGTACATTTTCACTATGGAATATTACTCAGCTGTTAAAAACAAGGAAATCCTGAAACTTATGGGCAAATGAATGGAATTAGAAATTATCATCGTGAGTGAGTTAACCCAGATCCAGAAAGGTTCACATGGTATGTATTCACTTATAATTGGACACTAGCCCAAAAGGGTTATCCCATGAAAGTCTTCACTTACCTGGAGATCAGGATACATGAAGGGACTTCTTATTGGAACTCTAGATGAGGGAAATATGGAAGAATGGGAAAATCGAAGGGACAGAGGGTCCAAGATACCCACAAGAAGATTATCATGACAGGCAGATCTGAACCAGGCGGTGCTGCTCAACTTACTGCACCAACCAAGGACAATACATGCAGTAAACATGGAAGCCATATTAAGATCTAGGCAATGGTCAGGAAATTCTCCACAGTTGAGTGGAGATTGATGACTGACTCATACATAAACTCTGGTCCTCCATATTTGACCACCTCCCTTTGGTGAGAAGGCCTGGTTGCACTCAGATGAAGGATAAGCAGGCTACCTGGATGAGACTTGATAGGATGTGACCACATCATGGGGGAGGAAATAACCTTCTGTCACAGACCTATGGGTGAGGACTAGGGTGAAAGAGTGAGTTAATTAGGAATGGGGGGATAAAAGTGAGTGGATAAAAAACAAT
Organism: Acomys minous; assembly: GCF_964271855.1. Taxonomy (NCBI): domain Eukaryota; kingdom Metazoa; phylum Chordata; class Mammalia; order Rodentia; family Muridae; genus Acomys; species Acomys minous. Next base: position 65,565,548 of record NC_140486.1, read on the forward strand.
TATATCTTACCAATTAAAATATTGAGTCTAGGTTTATGTTAAAGCTAATGTATATGTAAAAGGCATGTCACTGTGGACAGACACTGACACATGGATGTTTTGTAGATAACTATTCAATATTTTCTGTTTTGAGTTTTGTTTTAGACAGACACATTATTTTCTATGTCAAATAATTTACAAGTTCTCAAAGAAGTTGCATATTCTTGACATTTAGGCTATGGAATAAAATAAATGAAATTTAGATTTTGTTGGGGGATCAATACAAGCCTAATCTGTCTCCACTCTATGATAATCTTAAGTCAACTAACCAAACAAGAATCAATTGCTGTCTAAGAACAAAACATACTCTCATCTCTTTCTCTGTCCTTTCATATCTTTAATGCATAATGCTTAAAAAACAAAATATCTAGTGGAATGTATTTCACTATTTCAAATGTCGTTTCAACTCAGTAAACATAGTATTATTTATATGTGATATAAAATGATTCATTTAAAATTTGTGATTTAATATAGTCTAATGTTTTATCAATTTATTTTATTTATATATCTATTTATTTATTTATTCACTTTACATCCTTTTCATAACCCCATCTCTCCTCACCTCCTAGTACCACCCTCTGACCTATTACTCCATTCCCCAACCCTTATTTCTCAGAAAAGGGGATCCTGTAGCCTTTCCATACACCCTAACTCATCAAGTAGTATCAGGACTGAGTGTGTCCTCTTCCCCTGTGTCAGGAGGAAGTGACCAAGATACTGGCAAGAAATTCCCTGTCCATGAGAGGGCCTGTTCCCTTTAGTAGAAGACCCACAGGAAGCCTGAGCTTCCTATAGGCTACATCTTTGTAGGAGGCCTAGATCAAGTCTATTCAAGGTTCATGGTTGGTAATTGAATCTCAGCAGGCCCCACTGGAACACGGTTAGTTGGGTCAGTTGCTCTATTTACGGTATCTAGGGAATGGAAAACACCTTAAGATCTTTCAACCATTGAATGCATAAGAAACTGCAGTTACTTCCAGGTATTTTTCTCCTTCCCTCCTGTCTTTTCCACAATGAACCCTAGAATCACCCAATGTTTGCCTGTGAGTTTGAGCATCTGTTTGGAGGCATTGCTGGGTGGAGCCTCTCAGATGACAACTTTGCTAGGCTCCCGTCTACAAGCATAGAAGAGTATTATTAATAGTGTGTCAGGGATTGATACTCTCTCATTGGGTGGTTGTAGGGTTGAGCAAGGCATTGGTTGGCTATTCCCTCAATCCATGCTTTATCTGAACTTACTTTTTCTGTACACATCTTGTAGATAGGATAAATTTTGAGTCTAATTTGTTGTGGATGGGTTGGTGCCCCCCAATATAACTACTAGATTTGTCTAGTTAGAGTGTCTCTTCTTCAATATTAATTAAATCAATATTATTTTTAAATAGTCATCATTTGAATTCATATAAGTACTATATACTTAGATAACTACAGTAAGTACATTTTCATTTCAGATACAAGGAATTTAGAACACTCGTTTCAAAATAACACTTTTGAGGATGTAGAATGAATCATCTTACTCTATGGAAGGGCTTAGGGAGAAAAATACTTGATTCCAAGCCTGAGGGCCTAAGTTAAATCTCCAGAACATGTATAGTTTAAGGAGAGAATAAAAGCATTCAAATTGTTCTCTGACCTGCACATGCCACACCGTACACATATAATCATACATAACCAACTATAAAAAGTAAAAATATCTTCATTGAGGATGATTTTTATCTTAAAATATTTTAGTACAGTTTGAATATAAATACACACACACATATATTATCATATTAGAGACACAATAGAATATATAAACACATTCTCTTGGCATATGCCAGAGGTCTCCACACACACTTGCTCAGCTGTGTTTATTGTTGCTCTATTTACGGTAGCTAGGGAATGGAAAAAACCTTAAGATCTTTCAACCATTGAATGCATAATAAAAATGTGGCATAATTATACTATGGAATACTATTCAGCTGTAAAGAATTGTGAATATATGAACTTTGAAGTCAAATGCATGGACTTAAAAGTGTTCTTTCTTATCTGATGCCCATAGCTATGAATAATATGTTGTGAGCATATAATCCAGGATTAACTGAAGAAACCAGAAAATGGCAATTGCTGATGTTTGATGCCTCAATAAGAAAGAAATAGCAGGATGCACATGATCTGATAGAGAAAATGGATATGTATTTTTTCTTAAGGAGGAGGAAAGACATAAATTCAGAAATAGAAGGAAGCTGGTAAAATAACATTAAGGATTTCTGAAAATTTGAGGATTCATACACTTCATGGTCTACCAAAAATAAAAATTATAATACATATAAGTTCATGTATAAATAAACATATATGTTTAAATACAATTTTTTCAAGTAAGCTGATAAAATTCCCTCCAAAAAGTTAAAAATAATATAATGAAAACTGAAACAATGGGCACGAGAAGCTCTCCTTTGAATTGTTTGTCAGGGTTGTATAAGAGATTCCTAAAATTTTACAGAGTCTCACTATTGGCCTTAGTTTTCCCTTCATTGAAAGTAATTTCTATTTGTTGAAGACATCATGCACTTCAGATGCAGTGCTAACAGGCTTCTGAACTGCAACTGAGTAAAAAGCCTATCACTAATGGTACTCAAAAGCACCATTCTGGTTTCCAAAGGAGAAAGAGAGCCAACAGTTATATCCAGCTATGATGTCTATGACCCACAACAATGGTCAACAGGGTGTGGTAAACCTAAGTGTACAGTAGTGGCACATGTACTTTAGCATGATCAACAGGAGAGTAAACATCTCTAGAACTGGAAACAGCCAACTGCTCAGTGGTAGTGAAGAGGTGCAACTTGGAGAAGAACCTACAATCTTCACAAAATCTGATGATCTCTATCTAGCTTTTAAATATTTGCCCTTATATGCACATATATAAATCAGGTGTTGACTCCTCATCAAGGAATGCTCATCTTCCAACAGATAAAGACCATTACAAAAATGGCTACCATTAAAAATTCATACTTGTGAAGGCTAGACTGAATGTATGCATCAATATAATAACCGTGCACTTAAGTAAGGCCCAGAGAACATTGTAAAAGAGCTTTCCAAGAGATTATATGAACCAGATTACCATGAAGTTTCTTTGAGATAGTGGCTTCTGTGAATGTAAGAAGTTTCACTTGTAAAGTCTCACCAATATGACTGCAAACATGGGCTGAACAAAGACAAAAATGGTAACGCCAATGTCACTGGGAAAAGCCCAGGAAGTCAACTCTACTCAAAGAACTACAGTCAACTAAGGAATGCTCGGGAGAGCATATTATTTTGTTATCCAGTATCATATGATCTGTTTTGGAAACATACACAGAAGTAACATAATGCAGTCTGAGCAGGTTGCATTTGCAGAGTTATAAATAAATAAATTAAATAAATAAATAAATAAATAAATATATATACATATATGCATGTATATATACATATATATGAATGTATTTATGCATGTAACAAGAATTAATATTTAAAATAGGCTCTAAATCTAAAAGAGAGAAAGGAGGGCTATATGGAAGTATTCAGAGCAAAGAAAGAGTTGGGCAAATGATACATTATAATCTCAAAAATAAAATCTTAGTTATAATCTTTAAGACATATAATAGATATTTGTATCATATTTCTCACTGTTGAAAGTCTATCTTTTTTATTACAGCACAACATCTTGGCTTACTTTACTTAATAATCATTAAGAATGTTTCCACTGGTTACTGTCAAATTAAAAAAAAACAATGAGTTTAAATTTAATATATTGTTCCTTTTTGAAATTCACACATCACTTAATATTTTTACAATTTAGCTAATTTTTAAAATGCTTATATGGCTTGCATATTGTTTTCTTGTCTCAATAGCATGAAATGATGTAACTGTGAAAAATTATGTATTAAAACTTATGTAATGAGAAATGAACATTAAATTCCAAGAATTTTAATATTATTTGTATAAAAATATACTTTAAGACAAATATAGAATATAAACACATATTTTAGCAATAAAATAAGCATTTCATTGATTCATTGCTTTAGGGGGCAAATAATTTATTCATTTACCAGTCATTGTGTGTATGTTAGTAGCATGTCATTAAAACTTGTCATTTAAGTCTGGGTGTTTTAGTTGGATTGCTTGATTTTGTAGTCTGAAAGAAATTTCCTATCATTTTGATAGACTCTTATAGAATGCTACAGGACCTAGAAAATCTAGTTGGTACTCAACTGTAAGCTTCACCTCTTCTGGTTATTGTTAATTTTGCTGAAAGTTACTTTCATGCTTGCTACTAGAAAAGAAAAGGTATCATCAATCTCTGCTAGCTACAAATACAAAGGCCTGCCGGGTAGATGCAATACTTGCTGCTGTAATACAGCACAAATGTGATGGTAGTGGCCAACCACTTTTTGATTCAGTTATTAAAACATTTTGATATAATATGCAGTAATTTGAATGAGATTTACATTATATACTACATAAAATCATTCACTAATACAAGAAAATTTACCCATTCACATATTGAAACATTAAGTATAACATATAATGAGCAACATTAACATGTTACATAGCATTTATATCAAGTCTATCTATTCTAACTTCATTTGTATATTAAGTAAAAACTACTGTGACATATTTTATTTGGCTTACAATTTTGTGTTTTTTATAATTTTTTATTATTAATTTATTCTTGTTACATCTCAATGGTTGGCTTACAATTTTGGATCACTGTTGTTTGTGATAGGAAGGCCAGTAAAAAACTTAAAGTATTATATTCACAATACGCTTAAAAGAGGATCAACTCGGGACAGCCAATGATACACAGAGAAACCCTGTCTCAAACTGCTCCACTCACCCTTCTCCCAAAGTAAAATAACAGAGTATGAATTAATATTTTCCTTTCTTTCTTTGTTTCTTTCTTTCTAATTAGCTACCCAGTTTCTTATGCTTCTTTTTTAACATATACATTTATACTATTATACATAAATAAAAAAGCAACATACAGCAAGAAGAGCTGCAGGACTATCAGGAATTCATAATGATTGGCTATTTGTATTTGGCAAACTTGAAGTAAACATCTTTCCTATCTTGTTGGGTCTAAATGTCTGAATGAAGATAAATATCTATATATCTCATCTCTTTTAACTAAGTTTGCCACATTTGAAGCCAACATCATAAGGAGGTTCTTTGATGCTCATCATCTTCTTTGAGGTACACTGAGTGTTGCCAGGAGTTAACTTGTCTTGTTGCCAAAGATTATTTAGAATAATAAAAGCATCTCTAAATGCCATATTCTGTACGTCTCTGGGGCTTTTGAAGACCTTATTTAACAATTTTACCTTATGTATCTATAGAATCATATTTATCTATTAGACCTGGTATATATATTCTTATAATAAAATTAGACTAGTACTTAACATGATCATGATTTGTTCAGCTAATAATTAGTTTGTATTACTTAATTATTCTAATTAGGCTGCAGCCCCACTTTCAAGGTATTGGAAGTAAATCTTTTATTATAATTGGGTTGGTTGAGTATAATACCTCATATTAGAATATTTATAATGTGTGTATGTGTGTGTGAGGAATAATCTTACATTTGTATTCTATACCAATGTATAGATGAGTATATCAGAAGTATACTCTTTTGCATCAATATAGAAAATTCTATACCAATGTATTAAAAATAACTTTATTTGTGAGTCACAAATTAAGGAATTTATATAAGGAGTAGATTCAATAATATACCTTTTGTACACCCTCCTTCTATATTTCTATACTCCCCTTAATTTCTTTTCAGCTCCTAAATACTTGCCTACAAGAGATATATAAAGGAAAAGAGAGACAGCCCTGAGTCCAACATAGTTTTCTCTCTGTATAAGACCAATGTCTTATAACCAACTCCCAATGAAAATAAGCATCTGTAGACCAAGAAAAAACAGACACCCACCCAACTACCCTTAGAGGAAATGGGATGTTGTTCTCTTAAGAGGTCTTCATGCTGATTTAGGGTGAATAATACCATTGAAGGGGATCAAAATAAAGTTGGGGAAAGGGTTAAGCAAGCTAGGGTTAGCACCTGTGGTCCTTTTCCTAAATGTTGAGGGATTCCAGGCTTAAGAGGAGTCCTCTGTGGGGTAGTCTGTAATGCTGAATCAACTGGGATCAGACACTCTCTATAAACTTGTCCTGGAAGCTGTTCTGTTCAGATGGGTAACAGCACCTGGGGCTGGAACATGGAGGATGCAGGATGTCAGCATCCAGCATGCTGAGAGGAATGAATCCTATCAGGTCTGATCCAGTGCCTATTCCCATGACAATACCATGGTGTTTTTATTACTGTTGCTCTATAGTACAGCTTGAGGTGATGGAGATTCTTCCAAAAGATCTTTTAATGTACAGGATTGTTTTAGCTATTCTAGATGTTTTGTTTTTCCATATGAAGTTGAGAATTGATCTTTCAAGGTCTGGAAAGAACTGTCTTTGAATTTTGATGGATATTGCACTGAATCTATAAACTGCCTTTGGTAAGAAAAACATTTTACTATGTTTGAATCTCTCAATCCATGAACATGGAGGTCTTCCCATTTCTGATATCTTCTTATATTTCTTTCTTTGGATACTTGAAGTGTTTTCCATATAACTCTTTCACATTTTGTTTAGAGTTACACCAAGATACTTTATAACCTTTGTGGCTATGTAAGGCTTTAGTTTCCCTAATTTCTTTCTCAGTCTGTTTATCATTTGTATAGATGAAGGCTACTAATTCTTTTGAATTGACTTTGTATCCAGCCATTTTGCTGAAGATGTTTATCAGCTGTAGATGTTCCTACGTTCACTTATGTATACTGTCATGTCATCAGCAAATACTGATATTTTGACTTCTTCCTTTCCTATTTTTACCCACTTGATATTCTTTAGTTGTCTTATTCTGCTAGCTAGAACTTCAGGTACTAGATTGAAGAGAAATGAAGAGAGTGGACAGCCTTGTCTTGTCCCTGATTTCAGTGGAATTGATTGAAGTTTCTCTCCATTTGATTTTATGTTGGCTATAGGTTTGTTTTATATTGTATTTATTATGTTGAGCCTTGTGCCTTGTATTCCTCCTTTCTGCAAGACTCTAAACATGAATGGGAATTGGATTTTGTCAAATGCTTTTTTGGCATCTAAGGAGATGATCACGTGGTATTTTTCATATATGGTTTTTCTTACATGGTTTTTACTAAATGAAGTTTTTACACTGATTGATTTCCATATATTGAATCACTCCTGCACTCCTAGTTGAAACCTACTTGTCATGGTGAAGAATATTTCTGATGTGTTCTTGGATTTGGTTTATGACTATTTTATTGAGTATTTTTGTATCAAGGTTAATAAGAGAAATTGGTCTGAAATTCTCTTTCTTTGTAGAGTATTCTTTTGGTTTAGGTATCAAGGTGACTGTGGTCTCATAGAATGAGTTTGGTAATGTTCGTTCTATTTCTATTTTGTGGAAAATTTTAAAGAGAATTGGTACTAGCTAGTCTTTGAAGGTCTTGTAGAATTCGGTGCTGAATCCATCAGGCCCTCAGCCTTTTTTGGTTGGGAGATTTTTGCTGAATTCTTCAAGTTTCTTAGGAGAAATAGGACTATTTAATTTGTCTGCCTGATCTTGGTTCAATTTTGGTAGTCGGTATCTATCAAGAAAATTGTACGTTTCAAATTTTGTGGCATATAGGCTTTTGAAGTATGACCTAATGATTCTTTGGATTTCCTCACTGTCTGTTGTTATGTCTCCCTTTTAATTTCTGATTTTGTTGATTTGGTTACTCTCTCTTTGCCTTTTAGTTAGTTTGGGTAGAGGTTTGTCTATCTTGTTGATTTTCTCAAGTCAGCAGCTCTAGTTTTTGTTGATTCTTTGAATCATTTTTGTTGTTTCTGTTTTATTGATTTCAACCCTGAATTTGATGGTTTCCAGCCATCTATTCCTCTAAGGTGAGCCTGCTTCTTTTTGTTCAAGAGCTTTCAGGTGTGTTGTTAAGTTAGTAATATGGGATCTCTTCAGCTTCTTAATAAAGGCACTTAGTGCTATGAAATTTCCTCTTAGAACTGCTTTCATTGTGTCCCATAAGTTTGGGTATGTTTTACTTTCAGATTCATTTAATTCCAGAAAGTTTTTCATTTCTTTTTTTTATTTCATTCCTTACTCAGATATCATTGTGTAGGGAGCTGTTCAGTTTCCATGTGTTTGTAGGCATTCTGTTGTTTTTTTGTTATTGAGTTCCAGCTTTAATCCATGGTTGTCTGAAAAGATGCAAGGAATTATTTCAATCTTTTCGCATATGTTGAGGTTTGCTTTGTGACCAATTATATGTTTGATTTTGTAGGTGGTTCCATAAAGTGCTGAGAAAAAAAAAGTGAATTATTTTTTGTTTGATTGAAAAGTTCTGTATATAACAGTTAGGTCCAATTAGTAAATGATGTCTACTACTTTTGTTGTTTCTCCATTTAGTTTGTGCTGCAATGATCTATCTATTGATGCGAGTGAGGTGTTGAAATCTCCCACTATTAAAGCGTGGGGTTTATTGTATGATTTATGCTTTAGTAATGCTTCTATTATGAATGTGGGTGCTCTTGTATTTGGGGCATAGATTTTCTGAATTGAGATATCATCTTGGTGTATTGTTCCTTTGATGAGTATGAAGTATACTTCCCTATATCTTTTGATTTGTTTGGGTTGAAAGACTATTTTATTAGATACTATAATGGCTTGGAATACCTACTTCCAGCCCTTTACTCTAAGGAAATATTTCTCTTTATTGTTGAGGTGAGTTTCATGTATGCACATGGGCCTGTTTTCACATCCGTTTTTTTTATATTGTGTCTTTTTATAAGAGAGTTGAGGTCATTGATGAGTGATATTAGTGACCTATGGCTAATGGTTCCTACTATATTGATGTTGGTGGTGTTAGATTGTGTTTTTGTGTGAACTTCCTTTCTTTTGTTTTTGTGGGTATGCAATTATTCATTTCCTTTGTTTCCTTGAGTAAAATTACCCTCCTTGGGTTGGAGTTTTTCCTTCCAGTATCTTATGTACAGCTGGATTTTTGGTTAGGTACTGTTTGAACTTTGTTTTGTCATGGAAAATCTTGGGATCATTTGCTTGGAATATCTTTTCTAGACTTTTACCTTCAGGTAATATCTATGATTATTACTGAAGTATGTTTCTTGAATACAGAAAAATATTGGATCTTGTTTATGCATTCATTTAGTTAGTCTGTGTCTTTTTATTTGAGAATTGAGACAATTGATGTTGAGAGATATTAATGACCAGTGAGTGTTAAGTCCCTTAATTTTTGATGTTGGTACAATAGAGAGTTTGTTTGGTTATATTTTTGCGATGATGTATTTATCTATTTCCTGTGTGGTTTTGGTTGTAGCATGTCTCTTTTTGGTGGAGTTTTTCTTCTAGTAACTTCTGTTTTTGTCATGGAATATTTTGTGTTCTCCATGAAAGGTTATTGATAATTTCACTGGGTAGAGTAGTCTGGCCTGGCATCTGTGGTTCTTAGGGTTTGCAGTACCTCTCTCCAGGCCTTTCTGGCTTTTAGGGTCTCTGCCGAGAAGTCAGGAGTAATTCTGATAGGTTTGCTATTGTATGTTACCTGTACTTTTTCTCTTGCTGCTTTTAATATTTTTCTATGTTCTATAGTTTTGTGGTTTTATTATTATGTGTCTGGAAGATTTTCTTTTTTTTTTTTTTTCTATTCTATTTGGTGTTCTGTGGGCCTGTTATATGTTTATATGCATCTCTTTCTTCAAATTGGGGAGATTCTTCTGATTTTGTTGATGATATTTTCTGGACCTTGGAATTGGGTGTCTTCTCTTTCCTCAATGCCTGTTATTCTCTGGTTTTATCTTTTCATGGTGTCCTTGATTTCATGGATGATTTAGATCATGAGTTTTTCAGATTTAGCATTTTCTTTGATGGTTGCTTTGAGATCAACAATTGTAATCTCCTAGTCCTGAGATTCTTTTCTCCATTTCTTGGATTCTGCTAGAGAAGCTCACCTCTATGTTACTTGCTTTCTTTTTTTTAATTTTATTTTATTAATTTATTCATATTACATCTCAGTGGTTATCCCATCCCTTGTATCCTCCCATTCCTCCCTCCCTCCTATTTTCCCCTTACTTCCCTCCCCTATGACCGTGACTGAGGGAGACTCCCCCTCCCCCGTATATGCCTATAGGATATCAAGTCTCTCCTTGGTAGCCTGTTATCCTTCCTCTGAGTGCCACCAGGTCTCCCTCTCTAAGGCCACTCATTCCTATTATAATTCTATCTGTGCCTTTATCATAGTTTCCATTTTTATCTTCTGATCTGGAACTGTTTTATTGATTTCTTTAATCTGTTTGTATTTTCCTGAATTTCTTCCAGTGCCTCTCTATAGGCCTCTTTTATTTCTTCAACCTGTTTGGTTGCATCTTCATGTATTTGTTTATGGATTTTATTTGTCATTTTCTTGTATTTCAATTATGTTTGGGTTCTCCGGGTACTTTCTTTGGGATAACTGGGATCTGGAGATGCCGAATTGTTTTGGCATTTGTTGTTTGTTTGTTTGTTTGTTTTCGCTGTCTTTAGTCATCTCGTAGTTTCTGATGTTGTGAGGTAGCTTCTAGTGTCCTTCCCTAGTCATTGAGAGTGGATAGTTGGTGAATGATTATAGGTCGAGTACCCTTGCCTGTGAGAATCAGGGAGTTCTTCCTTGGAATAGGCAGGTGACCTGGTTTCTGCTCCAGGAGATTTTTCTCTAAACCTTAGGCTAGTGACTGTGTCAGCAGAGGCTAGCTTCTACCTGGTCCCATTCACGCAACTGCTGTGATTCAGACCATCTGTTTTGGAGCTGTTGTTTAAATTTCTAATGCAACCATTCAAGGCTGTCCAGTCTCTCCTTAGAGTGTGGGAGCTGCTGCTGGGTGTGGAGATTGGACAAGCTGGGTTCTTACTGCCCAATTCTGTAGACTTAGTCCACAGCAGCCGGGCAGCCTGGCTCCAGCCTGGACCCATTTAAACCACAGGTGGGAAGCACTGTGCCTGGGCAAGATGGTCCCAGCTGCCAGGGCTTCCCATTTGTCCTATAGTCAAGTCCATGCCTGGATCAGTTCTACTGAGTTGTAGCTGCCTTTCAGACCAGCTTCTAGACCACCCAGGGATATCCAGCCTTTCTGAAGAGCATAGGAGATCCTGCCAGGTCCTAGCATCTAGCCAAGCTGGCTTTTAACTGCCCAAGTCTGCAGGCTCAGTTCCGCAGTGGCTGGCAGCCTGCCTCTGGTCTGGATCTCTTCAGACCTCAGGCAACAAGCACTGTGGCTGGGCAAGGTAGTCCGACCCACCTGGGTTTCCCCATGGCCCAGGGTCCTCGGCAGACTGGCATGGGGCAGTTGAGGGTGGAGTCCAAAGACATATATGCCCATTTCTCTGTGACTTCCTCCTGCTAGGAGCTCCAGTGTTCTACTGGCACACACACCGAGTTCAGGCTATAGAGGCTTGCTGCACTCTGCAGGTGTGTTCTGGTCCGGAGTCTGAGGAGTGGGTTCAGGACCTCTGTGGGCTGTTGATTGACCCAGGGCCAGGCCCGCTGGTGGCCTGTACTGTGCAGGACCACACTCACCTAGTATTTTCTAGTTCTGGAAGTCTATGGCTCCAGTCACATCCCTGGTCTCCTTACCATAGATCATACACAGTGCATGTTAGGCACTGCCATCTTGTAACTCCTGCTTTTAATATTCTTTGTTTGTTCTGTACATTTAGTGTTTTGATTATTATCTTTTCTGGCCCATTCTTTTTGGAGTTCTGTGAACCTCTTGTTTATTTATTGACATTTCTTTCTTTCAGTTAGGCATTTTTTTTCTTCCATGATTTTGTTGAAAATATTTTCTGGGCCTTGAAGTTGGGAGTCTTCTTTTTAATCTATCCTTATGTTTCTTAGGATTGGTCTTTTCCTAGTGTCCCAGATTTCTTCAATATTTGGTGTCAGGAGATTTTTAGATTTAGCATTTTCTTTGACTGGTGTATCAATTTCTTTAATCATATCTCCTTTCTTTGATATACTTTGTTCCATATCTTGACTTCTCTTGGTTATGCTTGTGTCTGTACATCCTGTCTTCTTCTCTCTGGTTTCCATTTCCTGAATTATCTCAGATTATATTTTCTTCTTAGCTTGAATCTCCTGTTTTAGGTCATGGAAGCTTTTATTCATTTCTTTCTTCTGTTTGTAGTTTCTCCAAGTGATTTTCTCAATTCTTTCTTTGTGTATTCCAGTTCTAATTTGAGGGATTTATTTTCATCCTTTTAGGGCTCTATCATTTTCATAACCTCCAAATTGAAGTCCTTCTTTTGTGTGTCAGCTGATATAGTATCTCTAGGGTTTTTTTTTTTTGTGGTGTTGGGACTGCCTGTTTTGGTTTTGGGTGGTGTCAGATGGTCCTGGGGATTGTTTATTGTGTTGTTATGCTGACCTCTTCTCATTGTGAGTCTCTGGTTGGAGTGTATGCCTAGTGCCTGCATGGACCTCATAATTTTCTGTGGATTTACTGGGAGAGCTGATGTCAGATCCACTAGTGTTTCTGACTGTGGGATCTGCTTGGTTCTAGAACCCACAGACACAGGAGATTTTGCAGTCTCACGCTAGATCCATGTTATGGGAAATTCAAGCACTGCACAACAGACAGGTGGAGGGTACTGAGGGCATGATTTTTATTTACTTAGGAACCTAGGAGCTCTGTTTGTGGTTTTTGATGGAGACCTGAGGTCAGATCCACTTTTGATCATGAACGTGGAACTCACAGACACCGTTGATTTTGCAGACTCCATCTAGTTCCATGCACTAGGGGGTTCAAGAGCTGCCCACCAGAAAGGCCTCTGAAGGGCACTCAGGCATATGGCTGCTGTTAGGCAACCCATGAGCTCTCTCTGTGGCTTTTCTTGGTGACCTGAGATCAGATCCCAACTGTGGGGTCTGCTTGGTGTTAGAAGCCACAGATACTGGTGATTTTGCACTCTCAAGCTAGTTCTTTGCACTAGGGGGATTAAGGGCAGCCTACCATCCAGGCATTTTGAGTCCTGCAAGCTGGCTGTGATTCCTTAGGAACCCAGGAGTATGCACTGTATATTTTCTGGGAGACTTGACATCATATCCACTTTTGATCATGACTGTGGGGTCTGCTTAGTCCTAGGACCCACAGACTCTTGAGATTTGGCAGTCCAGAGCTAATTTTATGCACTAGGGAGTTCAAGAGCTGCCCACCAGCCAAGTGTTATACTAGCCTTTGGAGGCTGTGTGCCCATGTCTTTGGGGACCGGGGACTTTGTAGTTTTGCCCAGTGGCCAGAGGCCAGGCACAACCATGCTCCATAAAATTTGCATCCCTCTCACCTGTGGGTCACCTGTGTTGATGTTTTATGGTTCTCAGACCAGTCCTTGGGTTACTGAATAGTTACTGCTTTCCTAGTGATCAGACAAGGTGTATGTTTGGCACTGACATCTTGGATCCCCCTCTATTTCTTGCTGGATTCTTTTTAACTATATTTCTCCTTCCTTATATTGTTTGGGAACCCATGCTTAGTGGGCTGGGTTACTAGCTAACAATCAAGACAAACCTCCCCCTGGCCCTGTTTCCCAAAAATCAAATGCACACTGGCCTACCTGACATAGTTTAATTTTTTATTAAGATTCCTACCAGATAATTCTATATTGGTTCAAGTTTATAGCTAAAACAACTATTATATGAGGGGATGTGTTTGGATTCCACAAACATAAAACTTCTCCATGTTTAGATTTCTGTTTTTATTTCTTGTTCATTAATTATGATTATTCAGGAGACAATTGTCCAATATCTGTCACATGTTTTGTTTTACTCTCGAGTATGCTGGTGGGAAGTACTTTCCTTCTTTGTACTCATTTCTTTAAGGATACTGTGAAGCATAGAAGTCTCGATATAGCTTTACAAACTATTTTGCCATTTAGTAATGCCTAAACTGTGGAACAAAACTACCTTTCAGGCCAATTCTTCCTACCATTCAACAACAGCTATGGAATTTGACTATAAGGATCACTGCCATCTCACATGACCATCAACTTGCCTTTTACAAGACACCTTGTAATGGATGAGAGGAAATGGCAGTAGCAAGAGAATTTATATTTAGTTGTTCTTATTTACAAATTCCCCAGTAGAGGTTCTAAGCAGATGCTGAGACTCACAGTCAATCTTTGGGGTAGAGTGCAGGGAGTCTTATGGAAGAGTTGGGGGATGAAAGGACCTGCATGGGGGCAGGAGCTGCACAAAGAGACCAACAGAGCCAACAAATCTGTGAGAGGGGGAGCTGCAGAGTCTGATGCACCAACCAAGGACCATGAACAGTAAGGCCCTAGACCCCCTGCTCAGATGTAGTACATAGGCAGCACCATCTCCTTTTGGGTCCCCTAATATGGGGAGTAGGAGCTACCTCTGACATGGACTCTGGTGCTCATTCATTAATCAATTACCCCTGGACAGGCAGCATAGCCAAACCAGAGAGGCAGAGGATTCAGGGAGTCCAGATGAGACTTGAGAGGCTGGGGTCAGATGATAGGGTAGGAGAGTTCCCCATTTCTGAGAAGTAGGGGAGGGGAAAGGGAGGACGAGGGAGTGAGGGCACACCAAGGAGAGAACAGGCAGTCAGGATGTAAAGTGAATAAATTACAAATAAAAATATTAAAAACAGAACAAAACAAAGTGAATCCCATAAGCTATCTCTTGCACTCTTTGTATAGCTTTGGTCCATTCCTTTACTTGCTGAATATGAAAAGAGCAGCCTAAGTATTTGCATCCTGGTTTTCTTGGAATGGTATTGAATTTGGAAGTGTGATAACTGCATGCTAGAAGTTATGTAGTTTAAGCATTAAGATTCATGTGTTTATTGTAGAGCAAACCTCTTTTCTCTGATGATTATATAAACACTTGGCTCCTTTTCCCAAGAGGGAACAAGATTGAACTAGAGTAATGAGTTCAGATAATCACCTATAGTCTTATCTTTGTCCAGTCCTATTTGTGTGATCCTCCATCAAATATCAAAGAACAAGTGATAGTGACTGTTTCCTGAGAAACTATGCTTTGAATAAAATTTTTCAAGGGGTCAAGACTTTTCATGTATGCTCTGCTTTGCATTAAAAATAACTTTCATTGGGTTTCTTTTGTTTTGAGTTATAAATGTCTGATATATTTATCTCAGTGACTTTTAGGACAACCTTAGCCCATTTTAAAGGTGAAACAATTCAACTGAAGCTGTTATTGAAGGAATAAAAACAATGCTTGAATTGCGACGCTATATAGTAGCATAATTTTAACTAAGTCCTCTAACTTTTGCATGGACTTTCCTCAATAACTGATTTTTATAGTGACAATGCAAGAAATGTAATATTTGGCAAATATATTTTAAAGACTTGTTACAGCTTACAGTTTAATGTCACATAAATGAGGTCTGAGAATACTACCATCTTAATTACTGCAGAAACACTGGATTTACACTTTTTGAAGCCATTCAGTTGATTATGCATAAACATTTGGGATTCTGTCATAAGTATTACATGTCTTCTTATGTTCAGACACATGAAAAATATATTGACTGATAATCAGTATGTTGTATCTTGTATAATAGATTCAAATATTTTGGGATATTAGAAAGTAATAAAAACTTGAGTAACAATAATTATTTGTTTTATATGTGTTCATTTTTAATAATCCATTTGATTATTTGAAAAAATAAATATTAAGATTTTATGGGAAGTGGAGGCTGCCACTATGGCAATATTTTCAAGACTTCAGTATTGTTGAATATCAATCAAGGGCGTTCTCCTCTTTTTGAATTTAAGGCATAGGCTCCTAAATACTTACACATCTCTGGTGTCACTCACTAAAACTTGGGGAGTGTGAATTCAGTTATTAAGATTAAAATATTACAAATGTCCAAAATATCTTTAAAAACTAATGTATGCTTGTGTTTAGTTACTTTTGCTCATTTAATAAATATGTTATGTAAATAAATTCACAACAATATCCTTGGTTATTAGTTATTCATAATTAAATTTTCACTTTAATGTCACCGTCATTAAATATTCCACATACTTAAATGTACATTTTTATTGTTTTGAGATAAACATGCAACAACTTATAGAAAAAGATCATCTACATTAGTAAAATGATGTCAATATTGGTATAATTCTTAGTTTATTTTCAGAAAAAAATTAAAATTAGTTATTTAAAACTACTAAAATAGTAAAACATTTTAATATATAATTTGTTAATGTGATAGTAAAGTGTGGACTATAACTTACTTTAAAATACTTTATTAAGAGTGAATTATTATTTGATTATTTAATTTAAATGTGTTTTTTATAAAATAATTGGTTTTCAAGTTTGGTTTGCCTTCTCTCTTGTAATTCTCACTTATAATCATCTGCCAATTTAAAAACTGCATAGCATGAAATTAATTATGAAAAATTTAACAGCTGATTATAAGCAGACATTAAAACATAGATCATTTTAGTAAGAGTATTTTTACAAGATGAATATTCCTAATTGCTGGGCAGCTATTCTCATTAGAATTTATTTAAACGACTTGTCAAAAAGCTGAAACAAAAGTTTTGCTCTGTCTCTGTGTCTTTCTTTCTCTGTCTCTCTCTGTCTTTCCCAGTCTCTGTCTCTGCCTCTCTCTGTCAATCCATCCTTTCTTTCTCTCTCCTTCACTGCCTCTATATCTCTTTTTTTCCCTCTCTCCCTCACATATTTATAATAGTTTATTACAAAATGCCATGAACATTATCTCTCAAACCAGCTATATATTAGAATAATCAAAAGCAATATTCCAAGGCAACCCAGAAAGATTATCTATTAAAGATATCAGAGCTCAGTGTTCCACAATGAGGTAAAGCAACAACTCTAGATCCACACTCAAGGTAGATTCTGCTAGCCCTTAATACACGTTCATTGATAAATATATTTGTAGGTACCTATACAAACACACACATATGTATGTATCATAAATATGATATATAGATAATTATAGATAGATAGATAAATAGATAGATAGATAGATAGATAGATAGATAGATAGATAGATATTTGCATGAATTTTCTTGTTATTTTGTTCAATCTTTAAGGAAACTATGTATGGACTTACCTGCTTCACACTTCCTCAGTGTTCATTAATAGTTCATTTAAGGATTGAATACACAACATTAGGAACAAATGTCAGTTGTAATTATTTATATTTATTCATTTTATTGTGGTATGGGGAGTGAACATTTTTGCCAAGACACACATGTAGATGTTAGAAAACATTATGAAGGAGTTGTGTCCCCCTCTACCATATTGTATGTCTTGACAATTGAAATCAGGTGGTCAGTTTGGCACCAAATATCTTTACATCTCACTGACACCATGCATTTTCAACTAAATGATTTCATACTTTCAGCACAATGTACTAAATTCCTCTGTTGTTAATTTGATGAATATTTTTTCTTCCCAACTTTCAAAAAAGGAATGACATTGATCCATTGCTTAAAACCCAACCTGGCTTATTTCAAAAGTTTTTTTCACCATTTTTTTTTAGTAAAATAAAACAAAATTGCAGTAAGACAAGATTGCATTGTTAATATTACGAGTAAGAAAATTGGTAGCTAGTACTAACGATTATTAATGAAAAATTATAATTTGATAACTATGTATATTAAATTTATGTTGCATGAATGGCAGTGCGCTGCTTTATTTTTGCAATACTATTTCCTCTATATTTTTAAAGATACTTTGATGTATGTTGAAATATTTTGAAACCACATAAATATCTCACTATTTAAAACATTTTATATTAAAAGCCTTCACTTTCTGCTTTGTTTTTTCTCAGCCCAGCAAATAAACAAGTTTAAGGCCCATGAAATAAATTTCTTCAAAATGTCTTGAGACAGTGATTATTATCTGTGTTTAATGTGATCAAATCATATACAAATTTGTAAAAAGGGGAGCATATTAGAAGTATGATATTGAAAAGAAGCCACACAAGAATGAGCCAGGGAATAGGGAAAAAATTGGAGATTTAGGAAATGCCTGGCCCGAACTGAGGCCCACAGCATGGGAGACAGCCAACCCTTGACAGTATTAATGATATTCTGCTATGATTGCAGATTGGAGCCATGCATAGCTGGGCTCTGAATGTCTCTACTCAGCAACTGATGGAAATAGATTCAGAGACCCACAGCCAAATAGTGGGTGTAGAAGAAGGAGTTTAGGCTGGAGTAGTGGGTGGAAGAGTTGGACAAAGGAAAGAAAGACTCAGAGCAGATAGGAGCTCTTCAAGACTAAGAGAGCCAACTAACCATGGTTTATGTGGCCCTGTGGAGGCTGAAGATCCAACTAAGGACCATGCATGGACTAAACCTAGGTCCCCTATACAGAGGTAACCAAAGGGCAGCTCAGTCCTTATATGGGTCACCTAGTAAGGTGGATGTGGCCTGACTTTGACATGGACTCCGTTGCCTGCTTTTTGATTCCTTTTTCCCAGCAGGGCTACCTCTCCAAGTCACAGGGGAAGAGGATGTGCTCAGTCCTGATGTGACTTAAATAGCTGGAGTGGTTGGAACTGGGGAGTTCTCCCCTCCTTTAGGGAGTAGTGGGAATGGGAGAAATGGGAGGGTGGTAAGAATGGGAGGAGAGGAAGGAAGGGGCTATGAATGGGATGTAAAGTGAAATAATAATAATAATAATAATAATAATAATAATAATAATAATAATAATAATAATAATAACAATAACAATAATAATAGAAACAACTAATCAGGAGGGCAGAGTTGTGCTTCCAGCCAGTTTCATGGACTTAATAAAACTAATGATATTTTTACTCTGTATGTACTAATGAGGCTTCCCTTTGTGCTCATCCTTTAGGACATTAAGTGTAAGCTGCTATACTATAAAGAGACATCTATCTATAACGGTTATAAACAAAGACAGTTTAAGATTTTAGTAATGTCTTCAAATGTTGTTAGCACAGTAAACTTATCAGCTACCCTGACATCAACATTGCCTAGCATTGCTGCTAAGGTCATTTACAACATTGTCATTTTGGTTGAGGGGTTTCATTGTCATAAGATTTCTTCCTATATCTTACCTTTGCCTTGTGTAATAAAACTCAAATTATACATATTTGGAAGAAAATGCGTTCATTTCTATTTCTCTTTAACAATGCATTTATTTCTCAACTCATTTAAAATATATTTCTAAAATCTGTCATTTTAGTTTTGGGTTAATTAAAATGAGTATTAATTAGGAAATCTGTCTATATTATGAGACTCAGTCAATGGATAAATAATGCAATGAAGGAGATTTAGATTATATTCTTTAATGCAATGTGATACAATTGACAGTTTAAATTTTTGGTCTTTTCTTCCTTCACAGGAAAAATATATCACATGTTAGCTTGATTAAAACATCATACATATACAAAATTCCCAAGTAGCATGCACAGTTCTGAGCATAATAGACTGAACCTAAGCATGGTACTAATACTTGCTTAGTAACCATGAGGTTACTAAAAATCTAGTAAAGGATTTGAAAGAAAAAATGGGTTCCTGCTTGGGCTAATACATTCATGTATACTTCATTATTTTTGTCTATAAAATGAAAAACAACCTAGTAATAAACACTTCCATCAGTTCAGAAATTTCAGTATTACAAGCATAAAGACATGGCGGCAAATTTAGTTAGTTTATGGTCATTTGTGTATATTGTTAGATAAACCAAAACATGCAGATGCTCCATCAATTAAAAGAACAGATAATCTGAGAAAATTACTAATGCATTTTGTTGAAGTGCAGTTAATTTAATATGTGAATGTTACTGAAGGTACATTAAAACTATAATATGCCTTTAGACATTTTTACACAAAAGGGAAAAAAAGAAAAAGAAAATGCTTTGTCTGTTTCTCTTTTCAGTGTATTTGTTGGCTTATAACATTCAGAGAGGTGAAAGGTACTGTGAATGCTGTAATGAAATTTCAGGTGAACTGTGCCAACATTAACCCATTTGGATGACCCTGACCCCACTATTACAGTTTCAATCTGCCAAGTGCTTTTTAGTGCCCCAGTCAAAACCTTGTTCCTATATTAAATAGAGTGCTTCACTATTTTACTTGCTGGAGTTTTCAATAGCAGACACTATTGTTCTTTCTTGGAATAGTCTTTCTACGTCAAAAAGTCTTTCTATGCCATATCCTATGTTGATCCCACTTCTTAATCTCTTGGAATGTACTACCCACACATTACATTGTAGAATATATTAAGGCTTGCTTTTAAATACTCTACTATCTTATAGCACAGGAATACAAAATCCATACCTATAAATTCCCAAGTCTCTCTTTAACAGCTATACTTGCTTAACTTACTAACACATAAAATGGCAAGTTTGCAATTTAAGTTCTATTTCTTCTCATACATATTGTATACATTTATGAACATCTCATCCTATTAATTAGCTATTTCTGAATTTCATATTCCGTATTGTATTAGTTACTGTATTCTCTGTTCATTTATAATTTTCTCCAACTGTTTGAATGCCTAAAATAATAACTTAAAAATTCTATGTAATCCATATTGTTTTCCCTTTAATTCATTTAGTTTTTTTTATATTCCTGCCTACTGTGTTCTTACCATGTCAAGATACTCTACTAATTAAGTTTTCAGGCCCTTCTAGTTTGTACCACTTATCTAATTACACTCATTTGTGAAGCTTGTTATCCAGATAATTTATTAAATATTTATTATTTTGAAATTCAAATGTTTCTATTATAACCATGTAGGGTTTTTTTTTTTTTTGGTAAAAGTGAAGAAATATAGCTTTAACAGTGTAGAGAAAACCACCATTGTGGCTCTTTGAACCAAAGTATCTATATCCAATAATGATGGTGGTTGATGGTGTGTTTTATCTCTAGTTTTATTTTTTTAGATAATTAAGGCCTTTGTATAAGTTTTAATGAAGCCTGAATAAAGTCTGCACGTGTGAGTTCCATAAATTTTAACAATACTGACATATCATTTTTTAAAAGTTGTCATTTATTCAAGATAACTTAAAAAAATTCACACCAGAGGAGAGAAGGTCAAGAAAATATTCCTATCTTGAAGGAAAAAAAAAAGAGTTGCATTGAATCATAAAGAATACAGTGTGTTAGGAAAGGCATTGTAAGTGAAGGAGTACCAGGTACAAAAACAGAACTATGAGTTCCAGCATGGCACATTCTGGGAATTAAAATGAGAGAGGTGACTAGTGAGAGAGGCAGGCAGTGCCTACCATACAGATAGGGACCAGATCATCATAAACAGCCTCTATGATAGGAGCAATCGCAGGTGCTGTAACCTTAAGCATTGTTATCCTGTGTTTGTCCTCATGTTCTGTGATTGTGACAGGCATCCTCTCATGTCTTTCTCTGAACACCCACATGATACCAACAATGCTGTACTCTCTACTGACTCCCTCTTTTCACTGCACCGTCAAGAAGCATCTAGGAAGCAGAGATCATGCTTTTCTTAGCCACACATACAAAAGATGGAACATTTGGTAAACCTTGTGCTCAGAAAAACTTGATAGATTAATGAATGAATCTATAATTTGTTCTCTTAAGTCCATATAGGCTAGAAAATTTTAAAGGAAATTAACAATAATGAAAAATTATATAATAAGAACATGTTTTTGTGAGCCACCATGTAGTTACTGAGAATTGAACTCAGGACCTCTCTGAGAGCAGCCAGTGCTCTTCACCACTGAGACATCTCTCCAGCTTTTCTGTTTTTTGAGACAGTGTTTCTCTGTGATGCCAGGACTGTCTTGGAACTCGCTCTGTAGACCAGGCTGGCCTCAATCTCACAGATGTCTGCCTTTTCCTTCTGAGTGCTGTAACTAAAGGCATGCATCACCATACCCCAGCTAAGAAGGATGTAATATGTTTTAGAGGAAACATCACTTGTTTGCAAGCTTGTAATTCCATGTGTTAGTGGAAGGATATGTGTGTGACTCTCACTGAGACTCCTAGTAGCACCAACCCACCCACAAAAACTTGGATGGAAAATATATCCTGACTACAGGATTTACAGTGATTGAGAGAATGCCAAACAATACCTGGCCCAATATAACACCCACCACATGGGAGAAAGCCAACTCCTGACACTATTAACTATACTCTGCTATGCTTACAAACAGGAGCCTAGGGTAGCTGTCCTCTAAGAGGGTACACACAACAGTGGATCCAAATAATGTAGAGACTCACAGCCAAACAAGTATGTACTCACTTATAAGTGGATTTTACCTGTATAGTACAGGAATAACATACTACATGACATAGACCCAAAGAAGATAGCTAACAAGGAGGATCCAAGGGAGGATGCTTAGACCTAAATCAAAAGGGGAAATAGAAAAGTGAGAGGTAGTGGTTGCAGAGAGGGCACAAGACAGGAGAGGAAAAACAGAGATATATGAGGCCGGAGACACTTTGGGAGAGCAAGGGCAGGAGGACAAGCCTGTAAAAAAAAAACCCAGAAACTTTGAGGGGGTCATTTCTGTGACAAGCTGGAGACCTAAGTCAAGGTAAGCTCCTGGGGGGATATGAAGACCACTCTAGCAGAGACTCCTACTAGCAAGGGCCATAGAGACTGAAGAGGATACTGCCTAACTAGACTAAACTCCTAATAGGGGCAGGGAACACCAACCTCCACCCAAAACCTTGACTGAAAGAGTATCTTGCCTACAAGATGTGCAAGGATAAAGATAGAACAGAGAGCACAGAGACTGAGGGAAGATCTAGTCAATGCCTGGCCCAGACCAAGGCCCATCCTGTGGGAGGGATCTAACACCTGACACTATTAACAATACTCTCCTATGCTTGTGGATAGGATCATACCAGAGTGGTCTTCTGAGAGGCTTTACCCAGCAGTACTTGGAAACAGATGCCGAGACTCAATGTCATACATTGGGTGATGTATAAGAAGTCCTATGGAAAAAGTAGGAGGAAGGAAAAAAGGACCTGAGGTGACAGGAGATTCTGAAGAACCAACAGAGCCAACTAACCAGGGCCCAGAGGGGTTTGTTGTGAACAACGCACCAACAAAGGACCATGCATAGACTAGACCAAGGACCCCCCCAACACAGATGTAGCTGACTGCATTTCAGACCTCATGTGGGGCCTCTAATAACGGGAGCATGGTCTGTCTCTAATATGAAGTACGTTGCCAGCTTTTGATCACTTCCCCCTTGCATGACGACTGCCTTGCCAGGCCACAAAGGAAGAAGGACACGCTAGGTCTTCATGATCTGGATGAGGCTGGCTGTATGGGAAGGATGGCTCCCAATTTATGTTGAATATAGAAGGGGAAATAGGGAAAAAAGAATGGAGGGAGGGACTGTGAGGAAAGGATGGATGGGGCTAGGACCAGGATGTAAAGTGAATAAATAACAATGAAAATAAATAAATAAAGAATGAATGAATGAATTAAAGACAGAAAAAGAAAGGAAGACAGACAGAAAGAAAAAGCAAACATTGGGCAAAGTGTAGGGAGTCTTGTGTAAAAGTGGGAGGATAGCTAGAAAGACCTGAAGGTGACAGGAGCATCACAACAAGACCAGCAGAGCCAATTAACTGCAGAGACCAATCAACGGACCTTGCATGGACTTAACCTAGGCCCCGTACACAAATGTAACAGATAGGCAGCTCAGGGGAGTGAGAGCTGTCTCAGACATGGACTGGATTGACTGATTTTTTATTACTGCCCTCTGCAGGGGCTGCCTCTACAGGCCACAGGGGAAGAGGATGTGCCAAGTCTCAGTCCTGATGCAAGTTGATGAGCTGGATTGGGTGGTTAACAGAGGGGATCACCTTTTCTGAGGAATACTGGATCAGGAAGAGGACAAGAAGGAGAGAGGGTGGGGCAAGGAGGAGAGGAGGAAAGAGGCTACTGTCAAGATGTAAAGTGAAATAATAAAAAAACTAATTTTAAAAAGTAGATAAGTACACATTTTTAAAATAAAGAAAGGAAAACTAAATGTTAAAAGAAAAAAAAAGAGCATGTTTTCCCCAGGCCACCCCTCCTGTGTCATCTTAAACATGTGAAAATAAGAATTGCTTTACCTGATATTTTTGTAATTATATCCCCACAAAGTTAACTACACATGAGCCTTCAAGATAGCTCAGCAGGTACAGAGATAATTTGTTTTTCAACCCTGACAATATAGTTTCATCCCCAGATCAACACAAAAGGATAAAGAAAAGAACAGAGTGCAGCCTTTAAGTTGCCCCTGATCTTCATATGTACATCTTTGTTCTCACATGCATACAGAGAGAAAGAAGAGGACAGTGATGATAGGGAGAAGACAGGAACAGAAGAAGGAAAGAAAGAAACCATAGCTTCTAAGTAGTGCTTGAACTTGGCTTACTATATACTTTGCTACATTGTACATTAAGGCCAATGAAATATTGGTTAAATTTATATAATGTTTAGGTCTTTAAGATACATGAAAATTGCAATAAATATTTTTGTTTGAAAAGCACAGTGCTTTTCAATATTTTTATGTTAATATTCACAGTAATTGGACTTTTATAGAGTGCTTTAATGAAATATTTTTGAAGCACTGAGGAAAGAAACACTTTCATTTCCTTATTAGTGAATTATTCATGCTCATATCAAATCACAATATTTTATGTTTTTGTCCTAAATGTACTTAAGATATTTTTTGAAAAATAAACTTTTTCTACAGATATGTGCTTTGTATAATCAAGCTGCTAAATGTATATGACAAAGATCAGAGTAGCGCTCATTTCAGAGCAAGAAAAAAAATTAAGCAAATTATGACTCTTCCAACCTCTGGAAGCACAGTTCTGCCTGCTCTTAAGAATAAAAATTTGTTTAAATAATTGCTATGTTTTTAAAAAATATAATACAATCATTTCGTTAATCTTCTCTCTTTACTCCCGCTAAACAGTCTCCCATAATGCTCCTTATTCTTTTTCATATTCATGAGTTTTCTTAATCATTAATTTTGTTATATATATATATATATATATATATATATATATATATATATATATATATATTCCTAAGAACATAAATACATTTTGACTAGTTTTTATTATATTTCCTTTATGTATCTTTAGAAGACTGACAACTTGATAATGGTAACCAGTTGGTGTATTCGTCCATGAGAAACTCTTGATTTCATCATTCCTTAGTTGCTTGTAGATTTTAAAAAAGAATTTAATTAATTTATTCAGAATACAACTCAATTGTTATCCCATTACTCATCCCTCCCTCCTGCTTTCACCTTATTCCCCTCCCCTAAGTCTATGATTGAGGAGGACCTCCTCCCCTACTATATGGTCATAGGCTATCAAGTCTCATCTTGGCAGCCTGCCTACTCTTTCTCTGAGTGCCACCCAGCCTCCCTATCAAGTGGAAGTGGTGAAATATGAGGCATCAGAGTTCATGTCTGAGTCAGTCCCCACTCTCCACACAACTGTGGAGAATGTCCTGTCCATTGGCTAGATCGGAGTAGAGGTTCGATGTTTACTGCTTGTAATGTCCTCTGCTGGTGCAGTAGTTTAAGCAACCCCCCTGGATCCAGATCCACCTATCATGGTATTCTTGTTGGTTTTTAGGAGCCTCTGCATCCTTCTATTTCCCTATTCTCCTACATTTCTCTCACCTAGAGTACAATATGAGATCAGGTATGGAGATTCCTCCAGAGGATCTTTTATTGTACAGGATTGTTTTAGCTATTCTGGATTTTTTGTTTCTCCAGATGAAGTTGAGAATTGATCTTTCAATGTCTTTTAAAAATTGTGTAGGTATTTTGATAGGGATTACATTGAACCTGTAAATTGCTTTTAGTAAGATGGACATTTTTACTATGTTAATTCTCCCTATCCATGAACAAGGAAGATCTTTCCATTTTCTGATGTCATGTTCAATCTCTTTCTTCAGAGTTTTGAAGTTTTTTACAAACAAGTCCTTCACTTGCTTGGTTGGTTAGAGTTACTCCTACATATTTTATATTGCTTTTGGCTATCATGAAGGGTGTAGTTTTCCTAATTTCTTCCTCTGCGTGATTGTCCTTTGTATATAGGAAGGCTACTGACTTTTTTGAGTTAATTTTGTTTCCATTTGTTTTGTTGAAGGTGTTTATCAGCTGTAAGAGTTCTCTGGTGGAGCTTTGGGGTCATTTATTTACACTATTATATCATCTGCAAATAGGGGTAATTTGACTTCCTCCTTTCCCATTTGCATCCCCTTGATCTCCTTCTTTTGTCTTATTGCTCAGGCTAGAACTTCAGGAACTATAATGAAGAGAAATGGAGAAAGTGAGCAGCCTTGCCTATTCCCTAATTTTAGAGGAATTTCATTGAGTATCTCACCACTTAATTTGATTTTGGCTATTGGCTTGCTGTTCATAGCCTTTATTATGTTTAGGTATGTGCCTTGTACCCTGCTTGTAGATTTTTGTTTTAAGTTGAAGCCTCATTGATTCATCCTGTGATTTTTAACATGTCATTCAATGAATGATTCAAGCATCTCTATATTAGCCCTTAGCAAATGGCCTTTACTAGGACTCTACTTTTCTAGTATATATTAAATTGTTTGTTTGGTACAAAACTAAATAGTATAATATAATAATGTAATGAGTATTTCTTCAATGTCTCATATATTTAGGTGTATGCAATTTCAACATTTAAACATCCTGGTAACTTTCTAATAAATAGAAGTTCCAAGCAAATTGCACTGTGGGAAAATCATTTAAGTACTGTTAATTAGTTTCTATTGCTTCAACATAGTGTCTGAAAAAAACAAACAAACTATACTTATAGAGAAAGGTTTTTGGCTCACACTGTGAAAGGCTCATGGTAGAGTGATTAATTCTTTATTAGTCTAACTGCATTTAGTACATCTAGATGACGAAGGCATGCTATATTACAAAGAACAAGAGCCAGAAAGAAGAGAAGCAGTTAGGTAGGGTATCCCAATATTAACTTTATTCTCCAAATATTTTCATTCTCTTCTGATACTTTATAGAGATGGTTCTACATTCACAGGGCTACATCTCCTTTTAAAGGTGCCACCAGGAAGGGATCAAACATTTGGAACATAGATCTCTGGGGATCACTTCACTTATGAATTATAGGATATGCCAACAAACAATTGAAGAGTCATAGACACCTCAGTCATTCTTGTTTTTTTTTTAGAATGATTTAATATAGTAAAAGTATAGGCGTATACTTAGATTATAGAAATTGACAGGTTCTTAATCAGTAAATATGTAAATTTGAAAATAATATTGAGAAAATTTGAAAAGTAATTTAAGATCGAATAAAAAAGTAATTGGAATGATATGTTGAGTAATGTTACGTAGAAAGACATACTTAGCACTAGGATAGATGGGCGCTTGGTCTTGCCTTGCTTTTTTCAGCATTTATGGGTACATTTATTATATTACTTTTGGTAAAAAATTATATACTAGAATAGGTAGTTTAAGAAAGTCAGAATTCTTATTTGTTTACAAAAATAAGCAGAGATTAATATATTTAATTATGAGACATTTTTCTTTATAAAATGATATTTAAATCAGAAAATATGCTCTACCCTTCAGACATAAAACTAGGAACCAATAGTTCAGTGCATATGACTAAACAAGGACACTTAACAATCTTGAAAACTAGAAAATTATGATGGCCTATTGCTTGATAGGTTTCATTGCATATTATGGAAATTCTATAGTAGTATATTCTGAAGACAGTTAAATAAATAAAATATAAAGAGGATGAGTAAAGATAGAAGAATTAGTAATAACACTTACATCACAATAGATTCACATATTAAATACAGCTTTATGTGGACAGGACATTCTCCACAGTTGAGTGGAGAGTGGGGTCTGACTGTCACACGAACTCTGGTGTCCAATATTTGACTACATCCCCTGAATGTGGAGACCTGGTCAGAGGAAGGAGAGCAGGCTACCAAGAAGAGAGTTGATACCCTATGAGCATATACAGGGGGAGGAGGTCCCCCTCAGTCACAGTCATAGTGGAGGGGAATAGGGTGAAAGTGGGAGGGAGGGAGGAATGGGAGGATACAAGGGATGGGCTAACAATTGAAGTGTAATATGAGTAGATTAATAAAATATATTAAAAATAAATGTATAACATTTGTATGGTGCAGTGTTTACAAAAAATTATGTTGCAAAAATATCCTTCAGAACAGGGTTTTCTAAAAACTATCATAAAAACTATTATTACACAGAGTTATCATTGTTTTAGACATATATTGTGGAAGATTAATTTAGATTTATAAGTGGGGAAAGATTCTTTGTTGGAATCAAAAACTGTCAACTATTTGAGTATTTTCTGAAAGAGTGATGGAGGCTTAATCTAATGAGTACATTCTTTCTATGTTTCTTACTGTTAAACAGCATATTTTCATGTCAGAGAGTCTTCAATAATGGAGCAAAAGTTATAGCAACAAAATTACCTGACCACATCCTTCCTTGTTGTTTCAATACACAGGACTTTTCAAATGCTTTGATTCCAGAGTCATAATTAAAAAGGAAAACCCTTTAGTGATATCACTGGTAAACTTTTACAGACAACTAATTATTTTTATTTTATAATAGATGATACTAAATAATATTTTTATAAGATTTTCATGATCTTATTAAAATAATAGTAAAGTCAATTTAATCAAACTGAGTGATAAAACATGAGATTCTGTCCAAACTAATTTATATCTTTGTATATCTTATAAATACTTAAGTTTTTCCAGACTAAGAATCTAATCAAATGCTTAGAGTTAATTAAGTTAATTAAGTATATATATTGATATATATGTACATATGTATATATATATATATAATTGTTTAAAGTATTTATGTGAATTTCTTATAAAACACAAAGAAGGCCAGTGTGATGGCTCAGCCATGAAGGTGTTAGGTGCTTAGTCTGACAACTTACTATTGATTGAAAGCATATACATAGTAGAAGAAGAAAAACAACATAATAAGCCGTCCTCTGGCCCCCAAATGCAAGCATTGACAAACATATGTGCTTAAACACTAATCTATAAATAATAAAACAAACCTTAGCTGGGTGCAGTGGTGCATGCCTTTAATCCCAGCACTCTGGAGGCAGAGGCAGGAGGCTCTCTGTGAGTTTGAGGCCAGCCTGGTTTGCAAAGACAGTTCCAGGACACCCTGGGCTATTACACAGTGAAACCCTGTCTCTGAAAAAAACAAAAACAAAAACAAAAACAAAAACTTAACTAATAGCATCATTATTAACTAATAATAAGATTAACAGCATCTTGGACTTTATAGAAAACACACTCTTAACAAAATATTCTGTAAACTTGTTTTCTAATGGGAAACACTATAGGTTTCTTTTCCAATAACAATATAAAAAGAGTTATTACTGATCTTCATTTTCAATAATTTTTCATAAAATACACTTTGTCAATTTTTTTGTTTTCATAGTCCCAAAGGCCTATTACATATTAATCTGAACATAACTAATAACAATTTCTCATCTGGAAGAAATTGTTTATTGAACACGATTATTTTTCCTGATTTATAATCTAGAATGAGCTCCCTGAGCTACAAATTGTGCAGATATGGAACACTTTACCCATATAAATCCTTTTCTTTAGTTTAGTCTGATGTCAATCGCCTTATAAGTTGAAAGATTTGAACAAGAAGTCTCAGGGTTTTATTCTCAATGTCACACACAAATTATGTAGCCATCTCTGACATAATTTTAAATTATATATAATACCTACAATGTTAGCTAGCAAAGCTAGCAGCATTTTTAGATGGTCACAAGGACCGATGTTTACTTTAACTGTGCATCAGATTTAAGAATTGCTTATAAAGAAGCTTGTTTTAATGAGTTCATTTCCCCTTTCTGGACAATCTACTTGTTTTTCTGGCCTTTCTGTTTTTCTTTTTCTTTTTCCCCACACTAGGTCATTCTGTCCAGCCAATTGACAAAAACCATGCATCTTCAACTTTTTTCTTGTCTAGGATGGACTCTACTTTGAAATCTTTCTACCTCTGTCTTCCAAGTTTGGGATTACAAAAATGACTATTTATAGTTTTAACCAAAAACTATATTCATTAAACAATTTCATTAAAACCTTTCAAAGTGTTACTTTTTAAAACAGGGATGTATTATTCCATTTTAAAATTTTATTATAATTTACTCATATTACACCCTGGTTGTTACCCCCTTGCATGCATCTTCCCATTCCTGCCCTCCCTCCCTCTTCTGCCTGTTCCTTCCCCTAGACCTCTGACAAGGGTGGCACTCCTATCCTATCTTTTGACCACAGCCTATCAGGTCTTGTCTGATAGCCTGCATTCTCTTCCTTTCTGTTCCCATAGCAACCCCTGACCCCAGAAGAAGTGATCAAATCCTATGCATCAATAGTCATATCAGAGGCAGTTACTGCTGTATCTGGCACCCTGTTGATCGCCAGGGTGGAGTCAACTGATCTAGTTAGCTAGTGGATGTCTCTTTCCTCTTTTGTAGTTCTATGTGAGTCCCTCCCAAAGGTGAGTCCTCCCTCCTCAAGAGGGCAACCTTCCCCTCCCCCCCATTAGAGGAGGACTAGTCTTCAGTCTAGTGTATACCAGTAGAGTAGCAACACGCCCCTGCTAGAACCTCTAAACAAGAACAAGGATGTATTTTATTTTTTACTATTTTTTGTTTTTACATATACATTTATATTATTATACATATATACAATAAACTTCCTGTAACAAGAAGAACCATCAAACAATCAGGAATTATACAAACATTACATTCATAGTGTTTTGGCTATTTTTTTTTTGGCAACCTTGAAGAAAACATCTTTAAACTGTCTCTGTAATCTCATTTGGCAAGATGCTAATCTACATACACTCCCTGTTTACTCAGGTAATTAATTTTACTCCTTCTCAAGTCTATGATGGAGTTGAAGATCAAATAGTTTAGTCTTACAATTAAGCTTAATAGTTTAGGGGTTATGATGTTTTTATGTCTAGATAGATGTTTTAAGTTGATAGTGATGAGATATTGATTTACATTCAGAATTTTAGGCACCAAAAATATAATTTAAATGAAAGATATTTCATGGGTTTTCTCTCCCTCTCACCCCCTCTGGTCACTTGTGCTTTTAGTAAAGCCTTTGACTATGATGCTATTTTACTTTAGACAATGATTTATTTTAAGTGAAAAAGATGTGGGGCATCTCTGAGTCAGGGGATGCCTGGGAGTCTATGGGCATGTTCATAGCTGAGACTTCTAGCATTTGGCATTTTGGAACCTAAAGTCAGCACCTCCTGTAGCCAGGTAGGACTTCAGTGGAGAGAAGGTGACACCAATTCACCAGAAAACCTTCAACCCAAAATTTGTCTTGCCTACAAGAAGTATAGGTAACTCAAATATTCTTTGTGGCTCACGCAAGTAATGAAGAAGGGAAATGCTCTCGTCATCTCTTTTTATCATCACAGTTATATATATAATTCCACACCATGAATTCCATAAGCCTAAACAGGTCACAAAGAACTGCAAGCAACTGAGAGCAAACGTTGTGAAGAGATTCCTGTTTGGTTGAACAAGCATCATTATAGGTGTATTTGAACAATACTTTCCCTGTAATCTCTTAGATAACTTTTCTATGAAATGGCTGTGGCTTTGTATCTACATTTAAATGGGAAAAATTAGAGAAGCATTATTAGCTACCTAATCACCTGCAATAAAAAAGGATGGTGGTGTTTCTGTTTCTGGAAGAAAGCCCCCATACATAATGAAAAATTAGAGATTTTATTTACATGCAATAATTTTGCCATCGCCACTGTCACTTCTTTTCGCCCAGCAGGTTCAGAAATAGCCACTGAAATTCAGTTCTGCTGTTACAGCTATGATTTAATATCATTTTATTCTTTATGTTTTTCTAAATGACTCTGAGATCAAGCTCACAGGTATGCTTCAAGAACCAAAACGCCAATTCATTTCCAATTTTGTGGTATACCTAAGGCCATTTTGTAAAAATGGCACAAGAATTTAGCATTTGTATTAT
Organism: Acomys minous; assembly: GCF_964271855.1. Lineage (NCBI taxonomy): Eukaryota > Metazoa > Chordata > Mammalia > Rodentia > Muridae > Acomys > Acomys minous. The sequence continues at coordinate 65,597,733 of NC_140486.1, forward strand.
GCAAAGCATCAACATTAATAAAGATATCACAGCACATGATAACTTTTATAATTCTTTATTAAGTCATTTATTCTGTAAGCAGGACAGAAAAATGATTTCAGGTATATTTTCTAGGTGATACATTACATTACATTACATTATATACATTACATTATAGGTAAATTGCAAAGTAGTGACAATCACAGAAACATACAATTTTTTATTTTGAGTTTTTATTTTGTTTCATTAATGGCACTTCTTGCTGATATTTTTATTAAATAAAAAAATAGTTCTTTTAAAAACCCTAAGTTCACTAACAAAGAGACTAATGTAGATGCTTTAAGTTAAATATAGTTGGTATTTTTCTTTATAGAAAGTTAGCTTTTATTTCAGTACTCCACGTTGGGTAATGTGTAGAATATGAATCAGGATTTGACATACAGTTTCATTAACCAAACAGATACAGAGGAATGCATTAAGAAAAGCATACTGAAAAGGCATCCAGTATTGATACTTATTTGTAGATATTGTTATTCCAAAACATTTGTGTCTGTGATTAAACAATGTTGAGTCATATTACACATTCATTATATGTACTCACCTAACTACTCAGGAGCTAAGAATACCACCACTTTTTTTCCCCCACTTAATTTTTGTGAAGTACATCATATATAGGAAAGAATCAAACATGTGTTGAAAGTAAGAATATTATTACTTACCCATTTGTGGGACTGTAATATAAATTTAGAAATGGTGTCTTAAGAATCCCGAAAACTCCATCTCGTTGTGTGTCCCATTCACAGTGCACACCTCTTCTCCACAGTTACCCCTTACCTTATTTTTAAAAATCCTACTTCCTTTCTTCCTATACTTTAATCCATGATGTGCATTGCTTGTTTAAATAAAATAGTATTTACTGTTACAAACAAAGAAAAGAAGAATCATAGGGGTTAAGGTGGAGTGAAGATTGAGGGAAACCAAATCAATGACTGGCCCGCCTTGACATCCACCCCACACGAAAGAGCCAAACCCTGTCACTATTAATGATACTTTGCTGTGCCTGCAGACAGGCCTGTAGTGCAATTGTCTTCTGAGAGACTTCATCCAGCAGCTGATGTAAACAGATGAAGAGACCTAAAGCAAAACAATAGGCTGAGATCCAGGAGTTTTGTGGAAGAGTGAGATGATGGATGATGGGAGCTGGAGGGATCAAGGACATCACAGGGAGACCTACACAGTAAACTAACCCGGGCCCATGGGGGCCATCCAGATACTGAACCACCAGCCAAAGAGCATGCAATAACTGGACCTAGACCCCCTACACATGTGTAGCAGAAGTGCAGCTTGTTCAACATATGGGTCCCCTAACCGTGGGAGTAGGGGCTGTCTCTGAATGTGTTGCCTACCTCTGCATCCCATTCTTCTAGACTGGCTTCCTTGTCAGGAGTCAGTGGGAAAGGATGCATTAAATCTTGCTGTAATTGAGGTGCTAGGGTGGGTTGATGCCCTTGGGGTCCCTCCCCTTTACTACGAAGAAAGAGAGGATAAAATGAGGTGAGTTGGGAGGAGAGGAGGAAAGGGGCTGGGATCAGTCTGTAATGTGATCTAAGTAATTATTTAAATAAACCACAGAAGTCTGGAAAAATGACAACTGGTTAAGAACATTTGCTACGCTCCCCCATTTTTGAGCAAGAAGAATAAAGCATCCTATGTGAAACTATATTTTTTTTAAATAGCAGTGAAACTTAATCTATAATGCTTCAATGATGGCTGTCTAAGTAAGACTTCAGCAATGACAATACCAATAAACATGTTATCTTGGAAGGCTAAAACCCCATCTCTAGATAAAACAAACCAACAAAACAAAACAAAACAAAAAACATAAAATTTAGTACTGCTGAGAAAGGGAGTGTGTCCATGCTTGGGCATGAGCCCCTAGTGTGCCATCCATTTTTAAGTGGCCATAGGTATATAAACACTACTAAACATGTTGGAAGAACCTCCTATTTAGGGTGCAGTCCACCATCTCAGGATAGGTCTCTGAGCGCAGCACAAAATGCGGGACTCCCATTTCTCAGTAGGGCTTACCTTCTCTGTCTAACCTTAACTGGAGAATGTCTCTAAGCATGGATGCCTCATCTTGTTTGGTGGATGACCCTTCACAGACATTCCAGCAAGCACTACCTGACTCAGTACCAGAATTCCTCTCCTTCCTCTGACCCTATGATAATTAGGTACTGTGTTATCATCAATCAAACCCTTCTGCCCAAACCCTAGGAACCCTTATATACTTCATTCACCCCTGAAACAGTAAAGTGAGGTGCCTTTTTGAAGCTGACTCCTGCAAGTCTCCTTTGTAATCAAGATCATTGCTTCTGCTTGCTCCCTTTGACCTTCTGGGCTGGTAACCAGTGACCTATGTGGGAAAGGAAGACCACACATAAACAGACTCAGCAGGTTATATTTACATATTTATAAATGTATAAATAACAATTATAATGAAAGAACAAAGGAGCCATTATGAGGGAGTGATGTGAGCACCTGGGAGAAGTTAGAGGGAGTAATTTGAAGTCATGAAATTTGACTTCAAATAAAAAAGATTTGAAAACAAATACTGTTTATTTTTGAGATTATAATTTAACTATGTTTCTCCTACCATTTTTTTCTTTCAAACTCTCCCATAAACCCCTTCCTTCAAATTCATAGCCTCATTTTTATTGTTATTGCATGTGTATATGCATTTATACATATATATTAATAATTATAATCTGTTAAGTCCATTAAATGTTACTAGTATGTATATTTTCAGATATTTTTATTTAACCTACTATTGCCCATGTGTTTTTTGTTTTGTTTTGTTTTGTTTACCTTATTCTAGTTACTAAGCAATTATTTCAGAAAGTTACCTAGATACAAGCAATCATGTAATTTAATAGAAACCAACAACTCAGTTTTTAAGGAAAGTTAAGAGCATAGATTTGGGTTATTCAGCTTCACAAAGTCATGGTATCAACTCTACTTCCACTTATTTTGGAACATTCAGGAAAGTAGTAGACAAATGTGAGTTACAAATTAACTTGTTTCAGGAACATGCACATGTCACGATGATGGGGCTAACATTTACTTTAGCTTCTTTCCCACGTGAGATTGTGTAACATGCTATGGAGTGAAAGGCATATCAATTATTCCATTTTCATGAATGTTTTCGTTGTACGGGTGATATTTGTATAGTCTTACAAGCAGCACATAGAGAATCGCCTGAAGAAGTTAGTTTCAGATTGATAAATAACATTTCTTTCACTCATGAGTCATTGTGTTCTCAGAAAGTGACTTTTAATGAGAACACTTATGTTTTATGCTAAATTACCTGTAATGCCAGCTGAAGCTGCACAGGCACCTCACCATTAGAAAGACTGATTTTCCCTTTGTGTATTGTTTTGCATCATATATAGCCTTTACATTAGTTGAAGAAGAAATAATGAGGGAAATTGAAATGAGCACTGATGACTGCAGGAGAGGCAGGAGAGCTGTAACTTGCCACTGAGATGGCACTATCACTGCCAGGAAAGATAACCCTACAATTCTCCATACAGGATTATCACATAGTTTAGGTTAGGGTTTCTTTTTTCTCAATCTTTATGCCATGTAGGATATATATATATATATATATATATATATATATATATATATATATATATATATATATATCACATTTTTATTTCTTCTATCCTCTAGTCAACACTGTGATATTTTCAGAATGATGGAACACAGCCAAAATAATCTGAGGTATTGTTAAAGCTATAAGTGTTTCTAAAAGTAACAGCATAAATGTTGTTAAAGGTAACAGGTGGCATTTTTTTTGTATTATCTAATCTGAAAGCACATTTATTATCAGGCTTCTGCCACCAAACATGTATTTGTCAAACAATTCTATATTTTTTACAATACTTATTCAAGTGTTTGTGGCGTGGTGGTTTATGTATCTTTCTTGGTATGACACTTGTGAAATAAGCCAGAAGTATTTTTTTTCTCTCCAGTAAAAGTGTTCTTTCTTGAATGAATTCTCACAATAATTCCATATTTATCCATTCTTACAAAAATTTGGTAAAAATTTTAGAAAGAAGGTATCATTCCTAAGGAGATATAGTAAAAAAGCACTCATGAAAGCTCACGGCCAAGTATCAGCATTAAAGGAAGAGTTAATTGAGAGACCATTACTACCATGCTCACTGATGCACTATGCGCTCAACTCTTTTATTTTATTTTAATGAAAATAATACTTGATATAGAGATATAGGTTAACATTAACCCACCAATACCTGAGTATTCCAGTAACCAATTTTCTCCAAAAGGCAGGTAATTTGAAAGAAAAACCAGAGAAACATCATAATCAGATTTCATTATATTGTTTTTGTCTTTTAAATTTGTTATCACCTCATCTAAAATAATATTAATTATAATGTTTAAATAGTTGAATTTTGTATAAGTTGATGAATAGCTTTTTAATATGACAGCAGAATTCTTGTACATGTCGCATAAATTTAAATACTCTTAAAAGTGCCAATTGCCCATCTTATTTACTTAAATCACAAAGTTTACATCATTTACATTTGTATTTATCCCAATTTAACTGGCCTTATACTGAGGGTCCTATGCTCCTTTAAAGTTTCTTCAAACTAATTAAGTTTTAAGGAATTTGCATTGCCCTTGAACATCCATAATTTGACCCAGTCATTAATTGTAACTTTTAGAAGATTTTTTCATGGCTAAATAATCTTAGCTTTAAGCTTTTTGTAATCTTTGTGGCTATAATGTTTTCTATGATTCCACATTGTAATCTGTAAGCGTCTTCTAAGACCCCCGAGATGTTCCTAGAAGCAGAGTTCAGTTTATATGTTTTAATACCTAATACTTTCACTTATTTGCATTTACTTACTTTGATTTATGGTTTTAATAATGTTATTTTCTCTTTAAAGGTCTAAGTATGCATTTTAATGCACATTGCCGGGGCCCATTTATTCCTTTATTCTGTCTCACCAGTCCAGTGTTTTGAATGTAAAATGGCCCCACAGGCTCATGTTCTTGAACACTGCATCCCCACTGTTGTTGGTGCTTACAAGATCATAGAGCCTTCAGGAATAGAAGGGCATGGCGGTTAGTGAGCAGTGGGCCTTTTCGTTCACTCACATCATTTTTTATGAGCTGACTGTTTCCTGGCACAGGAAGCCATGAAGAGCTGGTATTTTATGCTTTCTCTACTGAGGACTGAGAATATCCAATCTCCATTCTTATCCGTCCCTGATGGGCTGAAATCCTTGGAATTATGAGCCCAAATCCTTCCTTTAAATCTATTCTTACAGACATTTGTCAGGATTACTGTAAAATTAAACACAGGAAACATTCCTTCTACTTTTCAAACTGTTCTCCTCACGTAGGCCAATGTTTCTTTAACAGCAGGTGATATTAGCCGATTTCCTTTGTGTAGGTTATATGGACTTTTGTTCCTGGGTTAAGCCTTCACTGGTGCTGTTGAGAATCACTGCTGACATCAAGGCTGGATTGATTCTCGCTTTATGATTGTACACCTCATGGCCATTCTTACAACATGTCCCTGGATACCTCACCCTTTTAACTCTACTTTTCAAAATTCAATACTCCACAGCTATATGTTTATTTCAGACACATGGAGTGGGAACGAGGAAGGTAATCTACACAATTTAGTAACCCTGATGTGAAAACTGTCTTTCATTGTTCATCTATAGTCACTTTTGATTCTCATTTTGTGTTTTCCAAATGCTGATGGGAAAAAAAAACAACTGATAAATATATGTGAACATATGGCTTCCTCTGGACTCAGAAAAAACTTTTTGCTAGGAATGAAAAATAGAGCAATTATTATAAGATGAGATTCCACTGAATATTAGAAAAATATTATGCTGTGACAAGGATAGACTTTTAAAAAGAAATTGTCCAGACATAACTGTAGTGGGAGAATGTTGTCCCTAAAGATGATCATGGATGAGTAACTACTTCAGACTACTGCCCCTGATGGTTGGAAAGAAGACATTTACAAAACATGTTCGCTTTATTTTTCTCAGACAAGCAGTTATATAGAAATGTAGCCACCACTTTGGAGAGTTGAAAATAGGCCAAATAGCTAAAATCAACAAAGGAATAAATAATTAAATTAATAAATAAGTAAATATATAAATTAATACCTAAGTTAATCATCATCTGGTGTCAGCAAACCACTTAAAGAAGTCAAAGATGTTTTGTAAGATATTTATATGGGAGGATTCCAAGATGGCCCCGACCAATAAGCCGCATATCTGATCTACTCCGAGAAGACCAGGGACATAAATGGAGAAACAGATTGCTGGACTTTGAGAACTGTAGGTGAGTGGGGCCCCAAAGGCTGCAGTCCAAACAGGCCCCCCCACCCCAGACAAGCAACATCCGGGAGGTGCAAAACGCACTCCCCAAACTCTAGAACGGAATCCACATGCAAACTACAGCTGCATAGAAAGCACAGACTCGCTGTTTGGGGAGGGGATTTTCTGGAGTCCCCAGCAAGAGGAGTCTCAATGAAGAGGGGGAATTTGCCCTAGGATTCCTCCTTCCACACCACCCTAAACTGCAGAGATAACTTGCCTAGGGCGAGTGGAAATGCAGGTGGAGGGTTCCAACAGAGACAGCTAAGTGGGACTGCAGAGTGTGGCCATCCGGGGCCCAACCTAACACCAATCACAGTGGATTGAGCCTGCAAACAGCGGCAGTGAGAATTCAGCTTCAGCGGGCTTCCTCCAGAGCTCTGCGCTGCTATTGTGCCTACCCAGCCAGCTACAAGGCACTGGCCCTGCACTCCCTGAACTAAAGAGCTGATTCAGGGCTCTTGGCCTGACCAAGGCAGGCACTCTCACATTATCAGGAGTGGAGACATGGGTGGGTCGTATTCGCAGTGTCTAATGGCTGACCTAGAGCATTAGTGGAGCATCAGAGCCCGGCGGGAAGATCTGGTTCCAACCCGCGGGCTTCCTCCAGAGCTCTGCACCGCTATTGTGCCTACCCAGCCAGTCACAAGGCACTGGCCCTGCACTCCTTGGAATAGAAAGCCTCTCACAATATCAAGAGGCAAAATGTGGGTCTTGCTTGCAGTGTCTAATTGCTGGCCAGGTGCGACCTTGGTCCCTCCAGGCATATAGTTCTGGAAGATGGTGAACACCTCTACAGGGTATAGAGATAGACCTAAAAGACAGCTACACCTCCAGAAGATCTGATTTACCTGGGGTCTTGACTACAAAGCCACAGGAAGGACAGGCAGCTGGGATCAACCTACACAACCAGAACGTTTGTGTATGGACCTGAATCTAGGTCCCAAAACTGCTGATCTGAATCATAGCAGTAAAGTCCAAACAAAAATCTACTTTGGTTGACTCAGCCTGCAAACCACGGTACAGAGGAAAATCACCAGGAGGGAAACCAGATCAACTACCTGTTCCACGGAAATACTCTTTGGCAAGAGCACCTGACCTAAAATCAGTCATCAATTAACCACTCTCAACCAGCGAAGGTCACTACAAAATATCTTCCAACATCAGAGCCATCAAAATGACAAGAGGACAGCAAGGGAACGCAACAAAAACCAAAACAGTTTGGCATCTCCGCATACCAGCATTCCCAATGAAAACAACCTGGAGAACCTAACAGCAATGGATAGTCAAGAAAAGGACCTCAAAGCCCTAGTAAAGACGATGATAAAGGAAGAAACAATTAAAATCTGTAAACAATTGCAGGAGGAGGCAAACAAGAGGGCTAAAGAGTTAAAAGAATCATATAAAGAGGCACTTGAAGAATTTCATAAAAATATAAATAACCAGATGAAGGAAATCATTAAAACAGGCCAAAACATGAAGATAAAAATGAAAGCTATGATACAGGAACACACAGAAGAAAAACGTGATCAAGAGGCATCAGAGAAGAAAGGAAGCATCTCAGAGGTGGCCTTATCTAACAGATTGCAAGAAATGGAAGAACGAATATCGGGACTTGAAGATACAATCGCAGAACTGGAATCAACCATCCAGGAAAATGCTAAATCTGAAAACTTCCTGACACAAAGCATTCAGGAAATAAAAGAACCTACTTTAAAGGCATTTATGCCACAAAATTCAAAAATTTAAGGGAAAAGGACAAATTTCTCAACCGATTCCATTTGCCAAAATTGAACCAAGACCAGATAAACAAATTAAATAGCCCTATTTCGCCTATAGAAATAGAAGCAACCATTGATAGTCTCCCAACCAAAAAAAGCCCAGGGCCAGATGGCTTTAACGCATAATTCTACCAGTCCTTCAAAGAGGAGTTAATACCTATACTATTCAAGCTATTCTGAAAGATAGAAATGGAAGGAATATTACCAAATTCCTTCTATGAGGCCACAGTCACATTGATACCTAAACCTCACAAAGACCCAACAAAAAAGGAGAATTTCAGACCAATTTCTCTTATGAACATTGATGCAAAAATACTCAACAAAATACTTGCAAAGCGAATACAACAGCATATCAAAGACATCATCCACCATGACCAGGTAGGATTCATTCCAGGCATGCAGGGATGGTTTAACATACGGAAATCCATCAACGTAATCCATCATATAAACAAACTGAAAGAGAAAAACCACATGATCATCGCTCTAGATACAGAAAAAGCATTTGACAAAATCCAACACCCATTTATGTTTAAAGTTCTGGAGAGATCAGGGATACAAGGCACTTATCTAAACATAATAAAGCCTATTTACAGAAAACCAAAAACCAACATTAAATTAAATGGAGAGATACTCAAGGAAATTCCTCTAAAATCGGGAACGAGATAAGGCTGCCCTCTGTCCCCATATCTCTTCAATATAGTTCTTGAAGTTCTAGCCAGAGCAATAAGAAATCAAAAGGAGATCATGGGGATCCAAATGGGAAAGGAAGAAATAAAATTATCCCTATTTGCAGATGATATGATAGTGTGTATAAGTGACCCCAAAAATTCCACCAGAGAACTCCTACAGCTGATAAACACCTTCAGCAAATTGGCAGGATACAAAATAAACTCAAAAAAGTCAGTAGCCTTCCTGTATACAAATGACAAACAGGCAGAGGAAGAAATTAGGAAAACTACTCCCTTCACGATAGCCACAAACAATATAAAATATCTAGGAATAACTCTAACCAAGCAAGTGAAGGACTTATTTGAAAAAAACTTCAAACCTTTGAAGAAAGAGATTGAAAATGACATCAGAAGATGGAGGGATTTACCTTGTTTGTGGATCGGGAGAATTAACATAGTAAAAATGGCCATCTTACCAAAAGCAATTTACAAATTCAATGCAATCCCTATCAAAATACCTACAAAATATTTTGAAGATACTGAAGGATCAATTCTCAAATTCATATGGAGAAATAAAAAATCCAGAATAGCAAAAACAATCCTATACAATAAAAGATCCTCTGGAGGAATCTCCATACCTGATCTCAAGCTGTAGTACAGAGCAACAGTAATTAAAACAGCATGGTACTGGCAAAGTAATAGGCTGGTGGATCAATGGAATCGAACTGAAGACCCAGAGATGAATCCACACACATTTGCTCACTTGATTTTTGACAAAGAAGCCAAATCTATTCAATGGAAAAATGATAGCATCTTCAACAAATGGTGCTGGTCTAACTGGATGTCTACATGTAGAAAAATGCAATTAGACCCTTATTTGTCACCATGCACAAAACTCAAGTTCAAGTGGATTAAAGACCTCAACATAAAACCAGAGACATTAAATCAGTAGGAGGAAAAAGTGGGGAAGGGCATGGAACACATTGGCACAGGAGACAACTTCCTGAAAAGAACACCAACAGCCCAGGCCTTAATGTCAACAATTAATAAATGGGACCTCATGAGGCTGAAAAGCTTCTGTAAGGCAGAAGACACTGTCAAGAGAACAAAATGACAGCCTACAGACTGGGAAAAGATCTTCACCAACCCTTCATCTGATAAAGGTTTAATATCCAAAATATATAAAGAACTCAAGAAATTAAACACCACAAAACCAAACAACCCAATTGCGAAATGGGGCTTGGAACTAAACAGAGAATTCTCAACAGAGGAGTATCAAATGGCTGAGAAACACTTAAAGAAGTGCTCATCCTCGTTAGGCATCAGAGAAATGCAAATCAAAATGACACTGAGATTCCACCTTACACCCATCAGAATGGCTACGATCAAAAACTCAAATGATACCACATGTTGGCGAGGATGTGGAGAGAGAGGAACACTCCTTCACTGCTGGTGGGAATGCAAACTAGTACAACCACTTTGGAAAGCTATCTGGTGTTTTCTCAGAAAAATGGGAATAGGGCTTCCTCAAGATCCAGCTATCCCACTCCTTGGAGTATACCCAGAAAATGCCCTAACACACAATAGGGACATATGCTCAACCATGTTCATAGCTGCTTTATACACAATAGCCAGAACATGGAAACAGCCTAAGTGTCCCTCAGTAGAAGAATGGACTAAGAAACTGTGGTATATTTACACTATGGAGTACTATTCAGCTATTAAAAACAAAGAATTCCCGAAATTTGTGGACAAATGGATTGACCTAGAAATTATCATAATGAGTGAGTTCACCCAAAACAAAAAGAGACAAACGGTATATACTCACTTATATCAAAACACTAGTCCAAGGGATAAGTCCCAAGAAAAACTTTACTTACCAAGAAAGTGGGTCAGAGGAGAGGACATCCTATTGAGACTTTAGGCGAGAGTAGCATGGAAGAATGGGGAAATAGTAGGACCCACAGAGTCCTGGAAACCTACAGGAAGAACTTTATGACAAGCAGATCTGGGTCCTGGGGCCCTCCTCAAACTAAGGCACCAGCCAAGGAGAAATAGGCAGTAAACTTCGAATCCCTACCAAGACCTAGCCGATGAACATGATAGTCTCCACTATTGAGTGGAGAGTGAGATCTGACTCTCACATGAACTCTGGTGCCTCTTTTCTGACCACGTTCCCTGGATGGGGAGGCCTGGTGGCACTCAGAGGAAGAATAGCAAGTTACCAAGAAGAGACTCGATAATCTTAGAGCATATGTAGGGGGTGGAAGTCTCCCTCAATCACAGACATAGGGGAGGGGAGAAGGGGAGAAGTGGGAGGGAGGGAAGAATGGGAGGAAACAGGGGAAGGGCTAACAATCAAGATGTAATATGAATAAATTAATAAAAAATGGTAAAAAAGATATTTATATGAATCTGTTCAGCAGGCAATGCCTCCAGAGACCACATGTCTTATAATCATGTATAACAAGAGTACAAGTTGGGTTCTAATAGTCTACTATGTCATAACATTCCTAGATGCATTGAGAAACAAATAATTGAGTCATATAAATCTGTAATTTTTTTTTTTTTTGCCCTTTAAAGTTAGAGGTGCTAGTATGAGCTGCAAAATAGTTTTGTAATACCTTTATAATAATACTTATAATTGAAATGTGATTAATTCATCTATTTTAAATTATGTTTTAATATCATCTTACTACTGAATGTTGATTTAAGTAGAATATATATTCTATATAATAATATTATATATTACTCAGTTTTTTAATGCATTCATTTTGTTTTCTGTGAACTTTAGTGCATCTAGAGTGGCTCGAATAAAGCATAAAGCATAACAACAATTCATAGCTGACCACAATTTTCAGCAACTTTTTTTTACTTGAACTATATGTGAGCTTTTGCTTTTTATGACAAATTCTTTTATCTGGGGGCTAGAAATATTAATCTATCAATAATACATTTTTTGTAACATGCTATTGGCCAATTGGATATGTAAATAGAAATTTGAAAAAAAAACAGAATTAAGTTCCCAGGGAAAAAGTGAAAGTTAATTTATTTTCTAGATATAAATAAGCATTACTGTATTCATGCATGAATATTTAGCAATGGGTAATTATCAGCTTGAGTGAAACATCTGAATGTAGGTCTGCAATTTTCACTAACTTTTCAGAGTGATTTGGACATAGTGCTTTTTAAAAATTTCTAATATATGTAGAAAATTGTGCATATGCTGATATTGTAAACCTAGCCAACTGCCCATGGCTAGATAGGCCATATATCCTAGAAAGAATGTAGCACTGTCATTGTCATAAATCAATGTGATTTAAAATATATTCTTAGTAATTATCTTTTTATATCTTTATATGCACATATAAGTATAAATCTCAACCTCACCAGTGAATTTTTGCAATAAATACAGAATACAACAGAGATCCACAACTGATAAAAATGCAAATCATAAATGACAATGGGCAACCTCCCCTTTCGGTACATCTATAATGAAACTCCAACACCCAAGGCTACGGGAATATCACAGAAAAAGAGTAGAAATACTGTAATAGCCAGCAAAGAGGATTAAAACTGAATAATAGAATCTTCTATATATGGTAGAAATGTTGTATTCAATAACTTCAGCAATATGGCTATTTAAATAATATCGAAATTATGACAAGTGGACATGAACCCAATGTGACTAGAGACATTTTACAAGTCCATATACATAGATGCAGAGTCACAGGTAATTAATTGGTACAGAAAGGAGAATCGATCAAACCTGCAGGGACAAGCCCTGAGAGGTTGCTCAATCCCAATGGTAAGACATAAAAACATATACATAAGCAATACTTAATGGACTCAGTAGGAAATGTGTGTGTGTGTGTGTGTGTGTGTGCGCATATGTGTGTCTGTAGCAGAAATAATTATAGAAAGATCCAAAGACTGAAAAAAAGAAGGAGGGAGATAGATAGAGGGGCAAAAATGGTATAACCACTACTAGTAAATATAAATCATATATATATATAATGACACAAGTATGTCATTAATTATACAGAAAATAAAGTAGATAAGAAAAGAGGAAATGCAGGATCAATGCTGCATATTTTCCTCTATTCATATTTTAGAGGATTTATTTCAAATTCTCCCTGGATGCACATATTTTATCTCAACTTGAAGGAATATTTAAACTGCTATAAATCCATATAATATTAATTTAAGGAGATGCATGTAGGCCACATTCTACTCAAAACTCTTTTACTTTTTGACCTCATATTTGAATACCAAACAATAACAGTATCATATACTGGTAATATACAGGGTTCCACTGAGATCAGAACAAAAATTTGATGATAATAATATCTTTATTTCTGTAAGCAGAGAAAAAGAACATCAAACTTATCTACATTTTGAAGTAACTGTTATTTGTAGCCTTTGCCTAAATTAAAGTGGATCTCTTACATAATGGATATTTCAAAAAATAATATCCTTTTTACATTTTGTTATGTATACATTCCTGTGTCTACACAGAATATTATGCAAACATCTTTAAATATACCTGTGGAGTCCAAAAGAGAGCATGGGGTTCCCCAGAGCTAGACCTATGGAGGTTTATCTTCTGTAAGCACTGAGAATTGAGCTAAAATGCTTTACATGAGCAATTCATGCTCTTAAACAGTGAGCCATCTCTTCAGCCTCATAACGACATCTTTATCAATAATTTTGAACACTCTGCCTGTACTAGTCCCTAAAAACATTATGATGATGATACAGTAAGGTGCACTGGAGCTGAGATGCATAACAGGAAAATATGTGGTGCTTGTGTCCATTTACTGGTGTAACGCTAGCTTTAAACCTAACCATTCACTTTATCCAGATATTTGCTATCAGGGGATGCTTCAGTCAAGATCTGTAAAACAATCCTCTTCTGAATCTAAGATGTGAATCTGTCTTATTATTATTTATTTTCCAAAAATATATATTCATTCACTGTTATCAAAAATAGCATAAACAGTATCAACAAAGATTTATAAGAATTGAAGTGAAATATATTTATTTTTTAAAATCTCCACACACAAACACATAGCTGACTCTAGGATGCAGAGCTCTCCTTATGTAACAATTATTCATTTCTCATATTTCAAAAACATATGCTTAATTTGAATTAATATAGCTAAGGTTTAATCATTAGAAGCAAGTTCATTAATGAATGTATGAGTTGTCACTAATTTCTTCTAATCCTCATAAATTTGGAAACATCAATGAGTGTTGAATTGAAGACATGTTGCTTCATAAGACACAAAGATCATATGCAATAAATATTACTTGTTTTTACTTTTTCTCAAAGTGATGCCAAATATTGTTTCAGTTGGGGTTGAGTCTCAATCAATCACACAACCTGCCTTCTCTCTAAAATGCTTTATTGATAAAATATAGTTTACTTTTTAATTTTCCTATTACTGTTGGTTTAATTTTTGACCTACTTTGAAATGATGTATTTGTTCCAAAAGGAAAGTATCCATCTTGTTACTCATGTTTTTAACTTGAAGAGTGCTCTTACCTGCTGAACTAATACAAAGAGATATTAAAATTTTAATTAAAGAAGTGAATCTTTATGGATAAAATCCTCAGTATGTGTGAATTCAAATATGTTCCCTTATTAAATTCATATTATGCAATTTTCTTTGTATTTATTCTTTTCTCATATATTACACCCCAACTGCAGATTGCCCTCTTTTCTTCCCCTGCCCCAAGTTTTTTCCCTTCATCTTAACATTTGCCAGGTGCATGGTTCATCTGTCTTCACCTCTCCTCAAAAAGGGCTGGCATTTCTGGGACATCAACCAAAATTTTTCACAACAAACTAAAAGACAAGGCATGTATTTTCACATAAAGGGTGAACTAGGCAACCTAGTAGGAGGAAAAGAATCCAAAAGGCATTCAAAAGATTCAAAGATAGATACCAAGCCGACTGTTAGAAATTCCACAAGAATGCAGAACCACAAAACCACAACATATATGCAAAGGACAGATCATATAGGCTTTCCACATACGCCCCAATCAGTTGATTATGTGGGCCCTGTTCTTGTGGTGTCCTTTATCCCATGAACTTCCCATCCATCCTTCCTTTCCTCCTCTGCAAGACTCCTGAGCTGTACCTAATATTAGGCTTTGGGATTCTGTATCTATTCCATCAGTTGCTGAATGAGGTCTCCGTGATCTCTCTCTGATGGAGATTAAGGTCAGGTTCCATCACATTCTGCAGGCAGGACAGACTGTAGATAGGAGGTATGTGGCTAAGTTGATGTCCCTCTCCCTCTACTTTATGCTTTTCCTGGTTAGAGAGGATAGCTTGGTGCCCCTCATTACTATTAGCCTTCACTAGTGTCACCCTCATGGACTATGGAGTTTCCACTGCACTAGGTTTCTACTTCACTCCTGAAATCACCCCCAATTCCAGTTATCTCTCCCAGTATTCTGTCCCTCCATCCCCCAAGACCATCTGATGCCTCCTGTTCCAATCCTCAACCAACCTCATTCTACCTGTGATTTCTATTTTATTTCCCCTTTTGAAGATGATCCTTCTGTCTCCTCTTAAGGTCTCCTTGTTCCTTGGCCTTTCCGAGTCTGTGGAACACAAGTGACAGCTTACGATGACAAAGATGTGGAATAAGGGACACAATCCTCCACTGCTGGTAGGGGTGCAAACTTTTACAGATATTTTGGGAATCAATATGGCGGTGTCTCAGAATATTGTGAATAGATCTACATCAAGACCCAGCTATAGCACTCCTGAGCATATATGCAAAGGAAACACCATCTTACCAAAAGGATAATTGCTCAATTATCATCATACCACCTTTATTCATAGTAGCAAAAAAATTGTGAACAATCTAGATGTCTAGAAACCAAAATGGCTATTTAAATATGTGGTATATTTATGCAATGTAGTATTACTCATCTGTTAAACAGAATGACATCATGAAATTTTCTGGGGAAAGGATGGAACTAGAAACAATTATCCTGAGTGAGGTAACCCAGACTCAGACAGACAAACATGCTATGTACTCAGATATAAGTATATGTTAGATGTAAAGAAAAGGATAATAATGCTACAATCTGTATTATATATTAATAAAGAAATATTAACTAAAGACTACTCCCTCTACATATGTAAACTTATGGCTCAGAGTGTGATTTTCCTTATTTCATCTATTACAAAGCCATATTATAGTATGTCACAAATCTGAGAATGAATATAACTTTATATTAGTGGAAATATTAAGAAAATGTGGCATAAGATGTTAGAAAGATGGACAGTTGACAAAACACTCTTAACTTAGGAAAATGTGAATTTTAAGGACAAGAAATATCTTGGGGGAAGAGGGAAGATGAAAAGTATTAAATGACAAGATAATGAGGTAAGATTAAAGATTAAAATTAGTAGAGATGGAAATAGAAAAAATAAAGGATTTCAAAATGTGAAAAGAGTAAAACAATTATTAAAATGTCAAAAATAATTTAACAGGGTATTTCATTTTGCTGAATATTGTCATAATTCCTAAAAGGAATTGCCACCAATTGTTCTGTTTATTAAGATAAAACTTTTTAAATACCAAATTTTGAGGAAGAAATGCACTGATTTTCTCCATTTTTTCTGAACATATTTTGGTGAAAAGAATGTTTTCATCTTTAATCATTTGAAAACCAAAAAAAAAAAAATTCTTTCGTGACTAATTTGAATGTTTGAAATACCATATGAACATAAAATAATAAACCCATTGTTGGCAATGAAAGAGAAAGTATAATTATTTTTCCCTTCATTTATAGAATTAATAATAATAATAATAAATTATAACAGAAAATGAAGCCCTACATAAACCCCAGAGAATGTTGGTGAGCAACAATACAAAACACTGCAATGATGATCTCCATATAATTTAGAAATTACAAATATAATAAACATCAGAGATGCTTCTGGATATGAGTGTTATGATATAATGTAAACCCTATTAAATGTAAAAGTATAGTATAATGGGAAATTTGAATAAATCATGTCCTTGGTATAGACACAAAGATCTACATATTTTACTTCAACCTAATATTGAATTATGAAAAGCTGAATAGGATAGGCAAGTAAAGCCTTATAAATAATGGGCAGTAAGGTTATTTGGATGATATATAAGGGAGTATATTCTTTGTCGTATTTGAATTTAAGTGGCATAATGATTAATTTTATAAATATATTGATATATTTTACATTCCTGTACCAGCTTTATATCTTCTTTCACCTGTTAAAAACTTTTATTCTTCTCTTATACCTTACATTCTGCCTACAGTTTCCCCTCCTTCAGTCCTTCTAGATCCTTCCCTACCTTCTCTCCTGATCCACTCTTCCTGTTTGCCTTCCAATATGAAAATATCAGGTCTCTCAGGGATAGCCACTGATCATGCCCTAAAAATAAACAACAAGACAAGGCATAAACCCTAATATCAAGGCTGGCTGAAGCAACCCATTAAAAGGAATAGGATTCCACATGCAGGTGAATGAGTCAGGGATAGCCTGAGTCCCATTGTTGGGAGTTCCAGAAAAAAGAACCAATCTTCCTAGTCATAATTTATTTGCTGAGGACATAACTCAGACCCATAAAAGGTCTCTGTTGCTTCAGTCATTTTAAGGCCCTATGAGGCCTGCTTTATTGATTCTGTGGATTGTGTTCTCCTGGTGTTCTGGACCCTTCTGGGTCTTGTAATTCTTCCTCTTCCTTTTTCTGAAGGGTTCCCCAGGTTCTGCCTAGTTTTGGACTGTGGCTCTCTGAATCTGCTCTCCTCAAATGCTAGATTATGCCTCTCAGATGAAAACTTGGCTAGGTACTGTTCCATGAGTATAGCAGAATATCATTAGGAAACATTTCATTGACTTTTTCCCAGTAGTGTTTGATTCTATCCTAGGTCTCTGGGCTACTCCACCTGTGGTTCATGGCCACCATCCAGGCAGTTTAAAGAGATATTGTTTCTCATGCCATGAGCCACATGTTGGACCAGTCATTAGTTGGCCACCCTGACAAGTTCTGTGCCACCATTACTCTAGCACATCTTGAAGGGAGGACAGATTGTAGATGGAAGCTTTTGTGTGCCCATCCATCTGCTGGGAGTCTTCCCTGGTCATAGAAGAAGGTCATTTTGGGCTCTATATCAAACATTGCTAAGATACTTGATTGCTCATTTGGTAAAGCAGAGGACTACAGTTGGGTGTCATTTTAAGAAATATTATTTCACCATATATGATTATTTAATAAAAATAATATCCAATGTTAATTGAGTCAAAATTAATAAATTTATATCTGTAATACTATTTTAAATATTTTAACTTTGTTGAAACCTGCTATTTTCCATATTTGGACTAAACAAAAGAATAATTGCTTTTATTTGTAGATTATATAACCCAAAATTAAAATATTTATGACTTTAGGCATCAACAATAAACTTACAGCTGACCTATTATGATCTAGTAAGTAGAATAAAATAGATTATAAAAGCACAGTTAAGAAAAGTACTGCTTTATAAGTGAGTATATACCATTTGAGGCTTTCTGCTTCTGGGTTAACTCACTCATTATGATCATTTCTAGTCCCATTAATTTGTCCACAAATTTCAAGATTTCCTTGTTTTTAATAGCTGAGTAATTCCATAGTAATTCCATAGTAAATGTATCACAGTTTCATTATCTATTCTTCAACTGAGGGACATTTAGGCTGTTTCCAGGTTCTGGATATTATGAATAAGGCTGCTATGAACATGGTTGAGCATATGTCCTTGTTGTGTGGTGGAGCATTTTCTGGGTATAGTCCGAGGTATTCAATAGCTAGGTCTTGAGGAAGCCCTATTCCCAGTTTTCAGGCTGTCCTTAATTTCTTTATTTATTTCTTCCCTGACCCAGGTGTCATTAAGTAGAGAGTTGTTTAGTTTTCATGTGTGTGTAGGCTTTTTGTTATTTCCCTTGTTGTTAAAGTCCAGCCTTAGACAATGGTTACCTGATAGGATAAAGGTATTATTTCAATCTTCTTTTATCTGTTGAGGCTTGCTTTGTGACCAACTATGTGATCAATTTTGGAAATGGTTCCATGGGGTGCTGAGAAGAAGCTATAATGCTTTGTGTTTGGGTGGGAAGTTCTGTAAATATCTGTTAGCCCCATTTGATTCATAACATTGGTTAATGACTTTTTTCTCAGCTTAGTTTCTGTTTCAATGACCTATCCTTCAGTGAAAGTGTGGAGTTGAAGCCTCCCACTATTAATGTGTGATGATTGAAGTGTGGTTTAAGCTTCTTTAATAGTTCTTTTACAAATGTGTGTGCTCTTTTATTTGGAGCATAGGTATTCAGAATTGTGATGTCCTCTTGGTTGATTTTACATTTGATAAGTATAAAGTGTCCTTCCTCATCTCTTTTGATTAATTTTGGTTGAAAGTTTATTTTATTAGATATTAAAATGGCTACACCAGCTTTCTTCTTGTGACCATTTGCTTGGTATATTTTTCCAGCCTTTTAGTTTGAGATAGTTTCTGTCCTTGTAGGTGAGATGTGTTTCTTGAATGCAAAAGAATGTTGGATCTTGTTTATGTAACCATTCAATTATTTTGTGTCTTTTTATTGGAGGGTTAAGCTGATTTATGTTGAGAGATATTAATGACAAATGACCATTAGGTCTCTTAATTTTTTATGTAGGTTACAGTAGAGAGTTTGCTTGGTTGTGTTTTTGTGATGGTGTAGTTATCTATTTCCTGTGAAGTTTTGGTTCCTGTGAAGTCCTGTGGGGCTGAAATTTCCATCTAGTAACTTCTGTAAAGATGGTTTTGTGGATAGATACTGTTTGAATTTGTTTTTGTCATGGAATAATTTGTTTTCTCTTTCAAGGGTTATTGATAGTTTCACTGGGTATAGCAGTCTGGGTTGGCCACTGTGGTCTCCTAGGGTTTGTAGGACCTCTGTCTAGGACCTTCTGGCTTTTTATCGTCTCTGCTGAGAAGTCAGATGTAATTCTGATAGGCTTGCAATTGTTTGTTACTTTGCCTTTTTCTCTTGCTGCTTTTAATATTTTTCTTTGTTCTGTATATTTTGTGGTTTTGTTATTATGTGTCAGGAAGATTTTCTTTTCTGTTCTATTATATTTGGTGTTCTGTAGGCCTCTTGTATGTTTATAAGCAACTCCTTATTTAAATTAGGGAATTTTCTTCTATGATTTTTTTTGATGATATTTTCTCGTCCTTGGAGTCGGATCTCTTTCCTTGATGCCTATTATTCTCAAGTTTAGTCTTTTCATGGTGTCCTTGATTTCTTGGTTATTTTGTGTCAGGAATTTTTCAGATTTAGCATTGTCTTGATGATTGCTTCGAGTTCTACAATTGTATCTTCTAGTACCGAGATTGGTTCCTCGAAGGTCACTTCTATGTTGCTTACTTTCATCTCTAAGGTCTACCATTCCCTTTTTTATTTCTGTCTGTGCTTTTATCACCATTTCCATTTTCATTTTCAGATCTTGAAATTTTTTATTTATTTCCTTCATCTGGTTGTTGGAATTTTCCTGAATTTTTCCAGTGCCTCTCTATAGGCTGCTTTTATGTCTTCCACTTGTTTGGCTGAGTCTTCCTGCATTTCAATACAGATTTTATTCATTTCCTCCATTATCATCTTCATTACTAAGGATTTGGGGTCATTTTCTTGTATTTCAATTGTGTTTGAGTTTTCAAGGTTACTTTCTTTGGGATAGCTAGGATCTGGGCATGATTATTTGTTTCAGTTTTTGTTGTTTACATTCTTATGCTGTCCTTTAGTCTTCTTGCTCTTTCTGAAGTTGGATGGTAGCTTCTGGTGTGATTCACTGGTCATTGAGAGTGGGTAGTTGGTGAGTGATTAGAGGTCTCGTGCCCTTGCCTGTAGGGATCAGGGAGTTCTTCTCTGGAGCTGCCAGGGCACCTGGTTCTGCTCCAGGAGACTTTGTTCTACACCTTAGCCTCCTGACTGGGTCAGCAGAGTAGGCTTCTGTCTGGTTCTGTTCATGCGACTGAGAGGATTCAGACTAGCTGTATTGGGGGCTGCTGTTTAATTTTCGGTACCGACCTGTCAGGGCAGTCCAGCTTCTCCCAAGTGTGTAGGAAACTCCACTGGGCTGTGGGGACTGTGGCTTTATCTGCCCAATTGTCAAGGCCTGGACTGCCCTGGTCCACAGACAGATTCTTGCACAGATCAGTTTAGAGAACATACCAGTCTAGGATGTACACCCTTGGTGGCTCAGTCCCAAGGAGCTGCAGCAGCAACGCAGACTCCCCTCCAGACACCCAGAGCAGTCCAGCTTCTCCCACAAGCATGAGGAGTCCCTGCCGAGCTGTGAAGACTATGGCTTTATCTGTCCAATTGTCCAGGCCAGGTACGCCATGGTTCATGGACAGGTTCCTGCCTGGAGCAGTCTAGAAAGTTGACCAGTCCAGATTGTGCACCCTTGGAGGCTCAGTCCCAAGGAGCTGCAGCAGCAACTCAGACTCCCCTCCAGACCCAGGGCAATCCAGCTTCTCCCTCAAGCATGGAGAGTCCCTGGCTATGGGGACTACGTCTTTATCTGTCCAATTGTCCAGGCCAGGCACGTCATGGCCCATGACAGGTTCTTTCCAGTATCAGTCTGGATAGCAGACCAGTCTAGATTGTACACCTTTGGCAGCTCAGTCCCACTGAGATGTGACTGGCACTCAGACCCCTCAGGGCAGCCAAGCTTCTCCCACGAATGTGAGAGTCCCTGTTAGGCAGTGGGGACTGTCCTGGCCAGGTTCTATCAAACCAATTTTGCAGGCTTTGTCCACTGAGGCTGGCTGCCTGGCTGTCGCCAGACCTGCCCGGACTGTGCATGCTGTATCTGGGTACCATGGGTTTCTCAGCGGCCTCCAAGGCTCCCCATGGACTGGGGTAGGGCAGGTGTGGGTATCGGAGAACAGATACACTTATTTCCTTGAGACTTTCCTAGGCCAGGGGCCCTGGTGTTCCACTGTCATACACACTGAGCCTAGGCTATAAAGGCTAGCTACAGTCCACAGGTGGGTTCTGTTCCAAAGCCTGGAGAGTGTGTTCAGGTCCTCTGTTGGCTGTTTGTTTGGCCTGTAGCCAAGCTTGCAGAACCTTGGTCTGCTCTGTGCAGAACCCCACTGACCTAGTGTTCTCAAGTTCTTGCACTCTGTAGCTCCCAATCCTGTCCCTGATCTCAATGCAGTAGATCAGATACAGCGCATGATAGGCGCCGCCATCTTGGAAATCGTCAAGACCTTTTTAGATTCAGCATTTTCTTTTATAGTTGTATCCATTTCTTCAGTCATATCTTCTATCTCTGATATTCTTTGTTCCATATCTTGGATTCTGTTGTCCATACCTGTGTCTGTACATCCTGTCCTCTTCTCTTGGGTTTCCATTCCCGGGATTATCTCAGACTGTATTTTCTTCATAGCTTGTATTTCCTGTTTGTTTTAGGTCATGAAATCTTTTATTCATTTCTTTCTCCTGTTTGACTGTAGTTTCTTCAAGTGATTTGTTCAGTTCTTTTTTTGTGTATTCCAGTTCTAATTTGAGGGATTTATTTTCCTCCTTTGAGGCCTCTATCATTTTCTTAACCTCAGGTTTGAAATCCTTCTCTTGTGTGTCAGCTGAGATAGTATCTCTAGGGCTTGTTGTGATGGTGGGACTGCTTGTTTCAGTTTCTGTGGTATCAAATAGTCCTGGGAATTGTTGTTTGGGTTCTTACACTGACCTCTTCCCTTTGTGATGTCTCTGGTTGGAGTGTATGCCCAGTGCTTGCTTGGCTTTGAAACTTCTGTAGTTTTTCTGGGAGACCTGAGATCAGATCCACTTATGATCCAGACTGTGGGCTCTGCTTGGTGCTAGAACCCACAGACACTGGTGCTTTTGCAGAATCAAGCTAGTTCTGAGCACTAGGGAGTGCCAAAGCAGCCTGTCAGCAAGTTGATTTGCGTTCTGTAGAAGGGCAGCTGCTGTTAGGGATGCCAAGAGCTCATTGTGTGGCTTTTCTGGATGACCTGAGATTAGATCCTCTTGTGGTCCCGACTGTGAAATCTGCTCAGTTCGAGGACCCACAGAAACTGGTGGTTCTGCAAATCACAGCTAATTGGGTGCAATAGGGAGTGCAGAGATCTGCCCAATACCTGAGAATGTGGTACTAGCCTTTGGAGGCTGTGTGGTCATTTCTGTGGGAACCAGGAGCTTTATGGTTCCTCCTGGTGGCCAGAGGCTGGACCCAACTGTGCTTCACAAAATTTTGATGTCTTTCACCTATGGGTGACAAGAGTTGATGTTTTGTGGTTCTCAGATTAGTCCTTGGGTTGTTGAATAGTCACAGCTGTCCTGCTGATCTGAAAAAGTATTTTAGGCACAATCATCTTGGATCTCCCAGCAATGTGTTTTTGTAACTGCTTTGGATGAGTGTAATAAACATGTAATTTGTTCAAATTACTATTTTTTGTATTTTCTCTCTTTATGACTCTCAACAAACTCTACCCATTACTAAGTAAAAGTCTATAATATGTAAATATTTTATACAGATAGAAACGTTAATTCAAGTATTTACTTTATTAATTTTATAAAACAGCAGTGTATTCATTGTAGTATTTACTTTATTAATTTTATAAAATAGCAGTGTATTCATTGTAGTCATATCAGAAGGGTATGTTGGGCTTTTACATAGTTTTATTAATTCCAAGCTGAGCTAAGAGCATTATTGCATGTAAAACTCTGTAAAATTTTACATATGCCAATATCTTAGAATCTTGATGATAATATCATTCTAAAAGTTAACTCTAAGATTTCACAGGCAAACTAGCCACTGTGCAAAAGGTCCTAATTTCTACCAGGGACAGTATTCTGCCTAAAGTTTGGAAGGAGGCAGAGTCGATGGCCAAATTCTGCCAAGATAGTGTAAGCAAGTCCTCAATAATTCCTGCCTCACAAATACTGAGCCAGAAGCCTTAAGAAGATGGTCTAATATTCTAGAGAGTTTTGGGTGACTATTCAGGTAGAAAACTGTCTCTGTCATCTTTTCATTTGGAAAGCTACTAATACGCACTCCTGGCATACTCAGGTAATCAAGTTTATTCCTTCCCAAGTCTCTGATGTGGTTGAAGACCAGGTATCTTAGTTTTATAATGAAGCTTAATTGTTTAGTTGTTAAGATGTTTTTAGGTCTAGATAGGTGCTTTACATTCTTAATGACAATATGTGATAGAGATTGATTTACATTCAGAAATTTAGAAGCACCAAGATAGGAAAGATGTATTCTTCAAGGCTGTCAAATACAAATAGCCAAAACAAAAATGTAACATTTGTATAGTTCCTGATAGTGTCATGGTTCTTCTTGCTATAGTTAATCTATGATATTTGTGTGTACTAATATAAATGTATATGTAAAAAAATCCAAAAACAACAACAACAAAAATTCCATTCAGGCTTTCTCTGTAAATGACCATTAAATTCTAATGTTTAACATCATGAATTCTGCTTCTTAATATCTAGAATCTTTCAATTAAATACATTGTTTAGTCACATAGTTATTACCTAATAAGAAGTCCTTTTCCTACCAGATAATTTAATGATCCTTTGGATGGAGTGCTGAATTATAGGAAAAAAGATGTTGCCCTTATGAAATTGTGCCACAGTGAATATGTGTAGCAATAATCAATAATGCTTGGTTTGAATATAATCATGGCAGGGAGTTGTGCTAAAGAGAAACCAGAACAAAATTACAGGTTAAATGTGTTACTCACGGGAAGAAACAAATTTACATTTTTGGCTAAATTTTCTAGTATTTAAAATTAATAACTTGTGATTGATTTTGCTCCTTTAAAAGTCTCTGATTAGGTTGAAGACCAAATAGTTCACAATTAGACTTGGTTGTCTTGGGGTTAGGGTGTTTTTAAGTCTAGATGGATGTTTCAAGTTGATAGAGATGAGATATGATAAATACTGTGTCACATTCAGAAATTTAGACTCAACAAGATAAGAAAACGTTTTTCTTCAAGGTTGCCAAATACAAACAGCCAAAACACTGTGAATGTAGCATGAATATAATTCATGATTGTTCTGTGGTTCTTCTTGTTTTATGTAGTTTATTTCATATATGTGTACTTAAGTAAATGTATATGAAAAATAACTAAATAGTATTTTAAAAGTTAAAAAAAGATTTGGCAATAACATAGGCAAAAATAATCTCAGAATTATTTTTCTATATTTAGTATTGAAAGGATATAGCTGTCCCTACAGTAGATAAATAAAATAGAATTCTCATTTTATTTTATTTATTTGGCTTATTTTTCTTTTTTTTTTTTTTTCTTTTTTCTTTTGTATTATCAGGAAAGATATATTGATCATTTGGGATGAAAAATATTTCCTTCATATTAAACCTTTAAATTTTAGGTAAATATACAAAGGGAAATTACTGGGTATTGGAAAACAATGTGCTATTAGTCTCACTTTGCTAAATTCTTCCACCACAGAAGCACACTGTTACATATTGAAATAATGAGGACATGCCTAGTATTCAATGACCGAGGAAGATTTTAATTTATTCTATTCTATTTATTAAATGTATATTCACATTATTTTCTTAAATTTACCTATTTGAACATTCGGTAAAATTGTGGCAACCATTTTAATATTTGGAAAAGTTGTGGCAAGTTTTTAACATATGTTTAAATATATACATATAATACATACATATTATATATGCATCATATATATTTTTTCAGAGTATAGGAAAACTCAGAAGTATAAAATAAAAGGAGAGTAAGAAAACTTGTGGAACTAAGGAATATAACTGCCTATGTTATTGAATTCATGTTCTTCAGGTTTACCATCTTCTTCAATTCAGTAGTTTATCTTATGTGAGTATTAAATAATTCACATTTTACTTACATTTTATTGAAGTGGAATTGAATGAAAATTCTCAATTCATATTAATTGAACCTGGATTCTACATGTGTATGAAAATAATCAAGTACCATTTGTTTTCTCTATCCATTCATCCATAATCACCCTGTCAATCAGAATTCATGTTGTATACATCTGAATTTAGAAAGCCTGTCATTTATCTTTGCCAATTTCCTTTACAGTACTTTATCTGACTGTGTTTATGATTGTGTTGGTTTATTCAAAATATACTATGTCACAAATCCATTCTAAAATTATTGAAAGTTTTCTGGCTTGGTAATATCCTTAAATTTCTTTTGGCCACAGAGATGGCTACTCTATAAATATCTGAACATCAAATCTAGCCAATGGACAGGACATTTTCCACAGTTGCATGGAGAGTGGGGACTACAAACTCTGGTGCCCCATATTTGACCACTTCCCCTGGAGGGGGAGGCCTGGTGGCACTCAGAGGAAGGATAGCAGTCTACCAAGAAGAGACTTGATACCCTATGAGCATATACAGGGGGAGGAGGTTCCCCTCAGTCACAGTCATAGGGGAGGGGAGTAAGGGGAAAGCAGGAGGGAGGAAGGAATGAGAGGATACAAGGGAATGGATAACAATTGAAATGTAATGTGAATAATTTAATAAAATATTTTTAAAAGAGATACATCAGAATGAAATGTTAATTTTATATTATGAAGATCTATACACATTGCTTTGTATATGAGTAAAATTCTGCTGTTGTAAACTAAAAAAATATCTGAGCATTATAATTGTGTTAAAGGTTATTATACTTTTAGTTTAGCGAAAAGAATAAAACCACCATACTCTGTGTCAAGTGACCTGTGAACAGTAGGCTTGAATTTTAATCATTGTTTTGATGTCTTGTCTAGTATGTCTATCATTTAAAACAAATAGCAACTATTATTTCTTTCAAGCTTATTCAGCATTCCACATTTATAAATGAAAGGCAGAAACCAAAAATGAGCCAGATATGCACATAACAATTGAATGAAGACACATTTGTTCCTAAGGTGATAAAATGACTTTGCTCTTATTAATATGTATGAACTTTAATTTCCTTTCTTGTTCATAGTATTTATTTAAATAACATAAAACACTTTAGTTATATTGCATAAACAGCAGGGAAAAGTCACAACACGTTGTATAATGTCAATTCATTGAAAGATATTACAACCAGATTTTTTTAAACCAAAAATATATCTAGTGGATGGAAGACCTTGGAACTAAGAAGCTAAAGCAACACAGGCATGTCTTCTCAGTACAGTGGAAAATTTTTAAAATTAATTCTATGAAAAATAAGTCTATAAAATTGCTGATTAAGTTTGGCCTTGCTTCTAAAATACTATAGAGACTGTTATTTAAATTTTTGACCATTTGATATGAGAACATCTGGGTCTTCCCTCACCATTAACAACAGTGGTCAACATGAAGCTGGAGAGATGGGTCAGCAGTTAACAGAACCTGCTGTTCTTTCTGACTACTTGATTTTAGTTTCTAGCATCCTTTGGTTTTTAATTTTTTTATTTAATTTATTCAGATTACAACTCAATTGCTATTCCATCGCCTGTATCCTCCCGTTCCTCTCTCCTTCCTGCTTTCACCCAATTCCCCTCCCATAAATCTATCACTGAAGGGGGACCTCCTCCTTCACTATATGGTCATAGGCTATCAAGTCATATCTTGGTATCCTGCTTATTCTTTCTTTGAGTGCCATCAGGCATTCATACGGTGGTTCACAATCATCTTTAACTCCAGGTTGGGAAATCTCACACACTCACTCTTCTGATCTCTGTTGGCACCAGGCAAGACACACATACATGTGTGCAGACAAAACATCTATGCCTAGAAAATAAGTCAAGTCAAAGAGAATTTCAAAATTATTGGTATCACTTATTTATTTGTTGTTTACTTTAGGATTTTTATGGCCTAGTGAAATTCCAGTCATAGTTATAAATAGGAAACAAATCAATTGCAGCAGCAACATTTTGTTTTTTTATACAATAAGAATTTTCTCTTTCAAACTTAAAACCGAACTGGTCTCCTCTGAGTAGGGTTCATCCACCAATGGTAGTTTTATCTCACGCTTCCCCTAGCTTTTGACATTTTAAAGATATTCCTTTTGTTTATAGTATAGGATCAATCTTAATATAATTGCTTGTCCAACACACACACACACACACACACACACACACACACACACACACACAATCTCTTGTAAAGATCAAAAACTGTTTGCTTATCTGTTTTTCTCTTACAGAAGTTTTGTTTTTGTTTAAGTGAAAAGGAATATATATTTATACATTGATGTCTCACTTTTTATAGCTTAAGGTACAGGCTCAGGTGAGAAAACTTAAACAAGTAAGTTCATAGCAGCATTTTCTACACACACACACAACAACAACAACAACAGCAGCAGCAAATTAACCAATATTTGCCTTGACCGGTTAAAAAACTTAGCCTATACTCATAATTGAATTATAAACTGCAGTAAGAATGAATGATTAACAGCTACATAAAACATGGCTCCATAAATGATCTATACATAAAAATATGGTGGAGAGAACTCAGCATAGTCTCTCAGCAAATAAAAACTAAGCAATGTAGAGATGAAGAAAAGAACTAAAAGAAGTAATTGGGAGAACAAAACATACTCCTGAAATAGGTGGCTTGCAGACAACCAAGCACTGATTCACATTAATTTAATTACTGTGAAATCACTGGCCAGGATTCTGCTTAAAAGTACTTACTATAAAGTGAGTGGTATGCTGTTGCTATCTTTGAAATACTATTCAGTGAGGTCGCATGTGAGAACCAGGGATATTAGTCAACACAAGTTTCAGTGTAGATGCAAGGCAGTGGGTCAAGTAGGCATCTCTGTATGCATATAACATCCCAGTGCAGTCCTGGACACGGAGGACCCCAATCTGCTCATAGATTGGTGATAGTGGTAGCAGCAGAGGCAGTAGCCAACAAAATATACAGATGCACCATGGGATGCAAGCAGATGTGAGAAGACAGAGAGGAATGCACAAAACACACTTTCTTCATCGAAGCAGAGTTGTGTCTGTGCACTATAAGAGTAAGTACTGAATTTTGCCAGTTATTAAATCAGAAGTCATTGACATTTATCTTTACATAGTAAAATTCAAGTCAATATGGTCAAAGTGTTTCTAATTCAATAAAGACATATTAATATTTTGGAGTGATCATACTTTTATCTTATAAAGTTATAAAATTGTTTTATTAATGGTTTCATAAGATATTGCTCCTTTATATTTATATTATATTTATATTATAGTTATATTAAATAATACCTACTTTAAACTAACTTAAATACTCTTGAAAGATACTAGATTTGATATCCTTCTAGCTAGGCATGGTAGTTCACATCTGAAATCCCATCATTTGGAGCACAGATGAGAAAGATCCTTGTATGTTCCAGACAAGTTTGGGTTTCCTATGCATATGTATTCCTAATACCAACTAAAAAAAAAGAGGCCATGAACTTGAAAGAGAGCCAACAAGGGTCATATGGGAGAGTTTGAAGGGAGGAATTTGAAGGGAGAAGTGATATGATTATATCATAATCTCAGCAATAAAAATATTTCTTCAAAAATATATTTCAAAAATTTAAAAAGCAATAGAAATACTCTTCCAGACCTTATCATTTTATGAATTAACTGTTAGGGTAGTGATTGATAAGTATGTAAGTGCTACTTACACATATGTTATACTGTCATAACAAATTATTATAAATAACCTAAGGAATATGATCCATATATCAAATAGGTTTTTGATCCAAAAATTGACTTAAATGTCTCAAAGCATTCTGAGGATTCATGTGCTTACTCAACTACACAGAAAATAACTTTTATGGCACAAAGGAAATGTATTTATTTGTATTGTGAGGATGATACTTTGGACATAAAAATCACTCATCTACAATTATTTATGTATGTACATAAAGATATATACATACACACATACATATGCATATATATATGCTCATCTATCTCATATCTACATCGGTTCCTACGATACGATCTAAAATTGTCTACCATACAAAGTCTCTTGGAAATGACAACTGAGACTCTTGTCTTCCATGAACAGCTTCATCAATTCATTTTGAATTATTAGAGATAGTAAATTCAAATAATTAAGTGGCAGATGGGGCCATTTTCATCTGAAAAGCATGTTAACACATTAGAACACATAAGCCTTTATTTATTTTAGGACATATAAAAACTTTCTAGAATCTTAACATTCCTGAAAAGCTTGTTCTTTTTACATAATACTCTTGGTATTCAGCAATCTCATTTCAATAGCTTCAATGAATTTTGCTTAAATAAATAAACAATATTCATTTAATTTGGAGAGACAAGTTTTCAAAGACCATCTGATACAAAATAACTCAAGTCAAAAGAAAAAATAAAAGAAATATCTATCCACAGTAACACTAAAAGAGTGATTTAACAAATGATGCCACACTTTAGGAAAAGGAAAGATTCTGGCAATGGTAAATGTGCCACTAATTTTTTGGCTCATTTGATTATAAAGCCTAAGACACTGAAATGAAGAAATGAGAGAAAAGATGTCAGTGCCTTAATTAAATTTACACTGATGGTGACACTAGGTAGTGTAGTTCTCTGAGTGTAAGTTCTTATAATATCAAATAAAAGTGACAAAATTCCTTCAAGTAATAAATGTAAGGAAGGAAGGCTTTAGCTTGCATAAAGTTATTCATGGCTATTACATTTAAATTACTTTGTGTTAAAGTGACTGTGGGCATGGCTAGGCTAAACGTGGAACAAAGATGAAAAATATGTTGGGAATTTTTGCTGTTATACTCACTGTCATATATTTTACACACAGAAACACACGAGAGAGAGAGAGAGAGAGAGAGAGAGAGAGAGAGAGAGAGAGAGAGAGAAAGAGACTTGAGAGCCTAGTTTTCAAAGACCATCTGATATAAAGTAATACACACACACACACATATATATGTGTATTTATGTATACACACACACACACACACACACACACACACACACACACACACACACACACACTGAGGTTAGAAATGATCCAGTAGACAGAAATCTATATTGCTCTTATATGCAGATCACTTGTGCTTTTCTCATTCCCATAAAACATCTACTTCCGGAATTCCCCACAATACATCCAGTGGCAGGAAGGCCACCATCAAGTTAATTCTGACTGAAAAAAATTAGAAGTTAGGATTGCTTCATGGGATGCTTAAGTTTGCCTATTTTTTTGAAAACACAGAAAAACAAAAACAAAAAAAATCCAGAATAGCTAAGATAATCCAATACAATAAAAGATCTACTAGAAGTATCTCCATCCATGGTCTCATTTAAAAAATGGAACACAAGACTAAACAGGGAATTTTCAACAGAGGGATATTGAATGTCCAAAAAACACTTAAAGAAATGAGTAATACCTTTAGCCACAAGGGAAATGCAAATCAAAACGACTCTGAATGAGAATCCATCTTACATCTATCAGAACGGCTAAGATAAAAATCTCAAGAGACAGCATATGCCTGCAAGGATGGGGAGAGAGAACACTCCTCCATTGCTGGTGAGAGTGCAAAGTGGTGCAAACAGTTTGGAAATCAATCTGGCACTTTCTAAAAAAAAAAAAAAAAAGGAAACAGGTCTCTTTTAAGACCCAGTTATTTCACTCCATGGAATATACTCAGAAGATGCTCCAGCACACAACAAAAAAATTTGCTCAACCATGTTCATAGCAGCCTTATTCATAATAGCCAGAACATGGAAACAGCCTAAGTGTCACTCAGTAGAAGAATGGATAAAGAAACTGTGGTACACTATGGAATACTACTCAGCTATTAAAAACAAGGAATTCCCTATATTTGTAGACAAATCAATTGAGCTAGAAATGATCATAATGAGTGAGTTAACCCAGAAGCAGAAAGACTCAAATGGTATATACTCACTTATATCTGGATCCTAGCCCAAGGGGCATGTCCCATGAAAGCCTTCACTTACCAGGAAACTGGGACAGAGGGGAGAACATCCTATTGGGACTCTAGATGAGAGAAGCATGGGAGAATAGCAAAGTAGAACGATCCAGAGGGTCCTAGAAACCTACAACTGTTCTACTTGTAGGTTTCTATGATAGGCAGATTTGGGCCCAGGGGTCCTGTTCAAATTATGGCACCAGCCAAGGACAATACAGGCGGTAAACTTTAAACCCCTACCCAGATCTAGCCAATGGGCAGAACATTCTCCACAGTTGAGTGGAGAGTGGGGAATGACTTTCACACATACTCTGGTGCCTCATAATTGACCATGTCCCCTGGAGGGGGAGACCTGGTAGCACTCAGAAGAAGGATAGCAGGTTACCAAGAAAAGACTTGATACCCTATGAGCATATACAGAGGGAGGAAATCCCTCCCAGGAACAGTCATAGGGGAGGGGAATAAGGGGAAAATGGGAGGGAGAGAAGAATGGGAGGATACAAGGGATGGGATAACCATTGAGATGTAACAAGAATAAATTAATAAAAAAATTTTAAAAATGTAAAAAAAAAAAAAATAAAAAAGTTCTACAAAAAAAAAAAAAAAGACCCAGCTATACCACTCCTAGGCATATACCCAGAAGACGCTCCCCAATATAACAAAGACATTTGTTCAACTATGTTCATAGTGGCATTGCTCATAATAGCCAGAAACTGGAAACAGCGTAAATTTCCCTCAACTGAGGAATGGATAAAAAAAGCTGTGGTAGGTCTACAAAAAGAATACTGTTCAGCTACCAAAAACACAGACATCATGAAATTTGAGGGCAGATGGATAGAGCTGGAATAGATAACCCTGAGTGAGGTAAACCAGACCTAGAAGGACACATGTGATATATACTCAATTCTAAGCAGACATTAGGCATATGATACAGGATAACCATATTACAGTCCACAGATCTAAAGGAGCTAAGTAACAAAGAGGACCCTAGGGAGGATGCCTAAATCTCATTCAGAAGGGCAAATAGAATAGAGAGTGAAAGCAGTTGAAGAGAGGGAACCCGATGGAGCCTACCATAGGTGTCCTCTGTAAGAATCCACTCAGGATGGGATCGAAGCAGAAGCAGAAGCTGAGTCTTACAACCAAACTTTGGGCAAAGCACATGGAGTCCTATGGAAGGGACAGAAAGACCTGGAGGAGACAGGACCTACACATGAAGACCAACAGAGTCAACAAATCTCAGCTGAAGGGTACCAGCAGAGACTGATGCACCAACCAGGGATGCAGCCTATAAACAGCTCAGTATCCATATGGGTCTCCTATTAAGGGGAAGAGGAGATGCCACTGCCATAGACTCTGTTGCCTGCACTTTGATCACTTACTCCTGGTGGGTTGCCTTACTGTCATAGAGGAAGAGGAGTCAGGAAGCCCTGATGAGACTTGATACTGAGGTTGGTTGGTAGGACCGAAGGGATTCCCTTCTCTTAGGGCTGAGAGGGGTGAGTAGGCAGTAGGGGGTGGGATTGGGAGAAAACAAGAGAGTGGGCTATGATTGCATATAAAGTCAACACAGTTTTAAATAAAACTAAATTAAAAGAGAAAACTTTTTGGCACAATACGATTTGATCACGTCCTCTCATATTATTCCTCCTCCTTATGCACCTATATCTCTGTTCTTTTCTATTTATTTAAAACAAAAGTTGGCAAAATTAAACCCAAACAAACAAGACATATATTCAAACACTGAGAGGGGAGGGGCGAGCCTGTGTCTTCTTCCTTATCTTAGTGCTGGCAGCATTTGTGGATTGAAACTGTGCAGGTTTTGTGTGTGCTCTCTGTGAGCTCATATATTCAGTACTCCTGCTATGTCTCAAAGACACTACTTCCTTAGAGTAAACCACAATGTTTGACTCTTCTAGTGTTTCTGCCTCTTCTTTCTCATAGATCCCTTAGCCTTGAAGGCAGGGCTTTGGTGATAGGATCCCATTTAGGAACGAGGACACAAAAATCTGATTCTCTGCACAGTGTCCAGTTGTAGGTCTCTGTTAGTTCCCAACTACTACAAGAAGATATTTTCTCAGGAAAGGTTGAACAAGACAACGATCTATGGTCTAACAATTTGTCATTAATAGTCACTTCACTGTTAATGCTCTTTTTACAGGACAATAGTATTAGGTTTTCCTCAAGGTCTATGACCTACCTAGACTCTAGTTTGATTAAGATAATCTCTGAAATCATAAAATTTAAGGAGATCTTTCACCTAATCTCTGAATTCCTTAATTATCTTTAGTTATTTGTGTAGAGGAGAGGACTATGGGCATTTCCTTGTCTGCTCTACCCTTTCTAATCATGTTGTTTTTGTTCAGCTCATGGTTAGGTAATAGTATTGCTGAAGTTTATAGCCAATGAAAAGTGCACCCATCCTTTAGCCAAGTGATTGGCCCAGAAAATATACACTATATAGGTTGAGCAGATTAATACATATATGTATGCATTTGTGCATATATAATAACAGAAAATGAAACAGTAGCCATGATTTTGAAGAAGAGCAAGTAGTTATGACTGGGAAGTTTAAGAAGGAGAAAAGTGATATGATTATATTAGAATCTCAAAAAAATTAAATATCATAAAAAGAGTGGGTCAAAAAGCACACAGTCACTTTGACAACATCATACATCTCAGCACTAAGTTTAACAATAAGCAAATGCATAGATTGAGGTTCTATAGGAAACAAGAGGGCTTCAATGGCCCCAGGAAGCACTAGTTATAAAGCAATGTCATTCAAATGCTAAACCAATAGCTTTGGTGCTTCTTTAATGCACAATGATGGAGTCAGCTATTAGTTTTTATGATCAATTGAATTCCCAATAGGTAGTTCATCTACAGGTAGATAATGGAAAGGGACAGTGAAAGTCTTCTCCCTTTCACCACATGGATAGTTCCTGTAGTCTCCTTATCAAGTAGAAAATACTCTTATCATGTAAGAAATTCCAAGCTTTGGAAACTTTTTTGTTTGGAATCAGAACCCAAAGCCAATTATGAATACAAACAGTTTCCTCTGAGCCATAGTCTATAGGGTGTTATGATTTCTGTAACAGGATAAAACTAAGTAAAAGATCCAACATATTCTTCCTCTTTTTTGTCCATATTACAAGTTTTAGGTCCTCAAGCCTGATACTTGCATAAATGCATCTGTTGTAAGAGACCCTGACCTATCCACATGTTCAACATGCTCTATATTTGATGTCCCCAGAGGAACCTTCACCTGATGATAATGTCCCACACTGGCAATCAAAACAGAAAAATGTTTACCTCTACTATGATAATGTATTCCTGAAATATAGTTTTTCAAAGATCCAAAGTATTTTTTGAAATAGTAATTTTACCTACTGTCCAGGAACATTTAAATGCAAGCAAAATTAGCTTGCAAATAGAATAATCTCTATATTAGATTGATTATTTTTGTTTTCACAGCAGTTCTTTCTGTGAGGGAAAGGAGCAGTAAATACATCTATAGAAACTTATACATGGAGGTATATATTTCAGTTTTTCAGTGATTAATACGGAATATCTTATTAATAAGACTATCTTATACGCAAAAATTTCCCATAGAAAATCTAATACATTAAATTACTTTCCAAAGTATATACTTCCTTGCATTGGTTTGAATAGACATTTACTTTTGGTATTAACATTTTAATGAAAAGTATAATCATTGTCTTCTGGTCTTAAGGGTACGATGATTTTAGCAGATGTCTTTCTCTAAATAAGTATTATCATGGTTTTGGTCTTAGAAACTAGGCTAAACCTTCCTTCCTTTAGAGTAAATGCTAAATGCTGACTGGTTACATACACATTGATGATCAGTGACCTTTGAGAATGTGAATAAGGCAAATATATATACACATATATATATATTCAAGGATGATGGCTGCATATATATTTTAAAATGTATTAAGGTATTTTGCCTTATTCACATTTTCAAAGGTCACTGATCCAAATGGTGTAATATATATATATATATATATATATATATATATATATATATATATATATGGGAGAAGTGTTATAATTGTATTACAATATAAAAAATTAACATGAACATTATATAATGTGAAATTTAGTATATAATTTATCTCAAATCCAGTCATAAAAGAAAAGTAAAAACCTTATTTATAGTAAGACTAGATACTTGAGAATCTTTAGTTCCATATATATGTATATATAACAACAACAACATTAATAATACCTCCTTTAAAAGAGGTGATAAATTCCCTTTTTTGACTTTCTAATTTTTTATTTTTTATTAAACAAATTTTACATATACATGTATATTATCACAAGCATATAGTAAACTACTTATAGTAAGAAGAACCATGAAACAATCAGGAATTATATATATGTTACATTCATTGTTTTTAGGCTATTCATATTTGGCAGGCTTGACGAAAACATGTTTTCTATCTTGGTGAGTCTAAAATTCTGAATGTAAGTCAATATCTATCATATATCATCAATATCAACTTAAAATATCTATTTAGACCTAAAAACATCTTAATTCCTAAACAACTAAGCTTAATTGTAAAGCTAAACTGAATGGTCTTCAACTCCATCAGAGACTTGAGAAGGAATAAAATTAATTTCCCTAGTATGCATGGAGTACATGTTAGCAGCTTCCCAAATGAGAAGATGACAGAGACAGCTTGAGGTCTGAACAGTCACCCAAAACTCTTGATAACATTGGAGCATCATCTTCAACATTATGGTCCAAAATATGGGAAGGATATATTTGTGGGGCAGGAACTATTGAGGACTTGCCTACCCTGTCTTGGCAGAGTTTGGCCATAGACTATGTCTGCATCCAAGCTTGCCCATTTTTATGCATAATTCTGTCTGTGGTAGAAATGAGGACGTTTTCCTGAATGGCTTGTTGGCCACATTTGAAGCCATCTCCATAAGGAGGTTCTATGATGCTCATCATCTTCTTTGAGGTTGACTGAGTGTTGCCAATAGTTAACCTCTCTTGTTGTCAATGAATCCTTAAAATAATAAAAAAACTATTTAAATATCATATTCTCTATATCTCTGAGGTTTTTGAAGACCTTATCTAACTATTTTACCTTATCTTTCTACATAATTATATCTGTTACACCTATGATGTATATTGTTGTGATAAAAATAGACAAGTAATTGATATGACCATGATTTGATCAACTAAAAATTAACTTGTATAATTTACTTATCCTACATAGCTGCAATAGCACTTTCAAAGTATTGGAAGTAAACCTTGTATTATAATTAAGTTATATGGGTACAATACCACATATTAGAGTAGGTATATATGTAATGTGTGTAAAGAATAATCTTAACTTTGAATTCCTTACCAATGTATCTAAAATTAAACTTATATCTGTATGCATCTATGTACAAAATTCAATACCAGTGAATTAAAAATAATCTTGTGAGTAACAATTAAGGCATTAACTTTCCAAGTAGATTCATTAATCTACCTTTTGTCCTGTCATCCCTACATATTCCTATATTTCCCTTTCTTTCTTTCTAACCCTTTAATGTGAGTTAAACAGCAAAATGTTGATGTGCCTGGCACATGCATTAACTATTTAATGAAATACATATATCTTCTCATACGATTCTGAGATCTGCCAGACTGTTTCATATTCCAAAGTCTTTTTCATTTTAACAACTCTTATTTTATGTCATTAATAGTAAGAAACTGACAAGTAACACTAAAATTAGTAGAGCAGCTGACAGAAGTTTGCATCTGCAAATCATAAACTTGGTAAGAAATGTATTTTTTGTCACATATAACAGAAAAGTAGCTTGTATGTGATAGACCCTGTTGAACTTTATTGGAAAGGACTGATGCTGACATTCTCAAATGCAAGCATATCTGCACTCCACTTTCTCCATTGTCGCTGCCAAATGTTCCATCAAACTTACATCTTTCCTCTGTCTGCCCATATCTCAGGGAAAAAAAAACAGTGCAGTGAGGATTATTGCAGGGAAAAAAGGATTCAAATAAGAATGTATAACAAATAATGGAATCTTGAACCTTGGACACTACTTGTACCCACTTAAAAAATTACATCTTCTGACAACATTCAATATGCTAACATAAACACCTTGTACCACCCTCTGTGGTAATGCAGTTAAATGGTTTGCACTCATTTACTTATTCATTTTTCACATAAAGTCCTTATTATTACTATTATTAGGGTTCACTTTACAGCCAATAATAGCTCCAGCATTCATGCTGTATACTCAGACTGAGAGTATCTTAGTAACTTAACTGCATGGTGGAATCTCAGGCTGCTTCTCAGTGCTCAGGCTCCTTTAGAGTCTCTGCTCTCACTCTTCAGAATCTTCTCCCTATTTATTGGACACTAATGGTTTAGAAAATGGCATCCATGCCAAAGCTGAAGCAAGCAACTACTCATGAGTTGTTTCTTCTGTGGCATTCTGGTGTCCCTGTGAAGGGAAGTACATTCCTCTTCAATTCGAAAATATAAGGGAAGTGAGGAGATGAGAAAATACCACAGACACAAAAAATAAAGAAACTTCTACAAAAGTTAGATGTATTGATAGAAGCAGAAATTTTAGTAATTATCATACAAGCTGTTGAGATGTATGAGTTTGGTATTCTCTGGACAAACACTGAACCACACATGCATAAACACACACACACACACACACACACACACACACACACACACACACACACATACACACACGCACGCACACACACATGCACACTCACATATTTGTGTGTGATTGTACTCATACGTACGTACTCATTACATATATTGTTATTTGAAAAATAAATTTATCTTTGGTAAATTATAATTTTTGTAGTTTGTCATGATTCAGGTAAGCATATATTCAATTTTTTCTTTTTAAAAGTAATTACTTATTTTTTAGGAATCACACATAATGCTCCCCAATGACATCCTTACTTCCAAATCCTTCAAGGTCTGTCTATGCTCCCTCAAGAATGTAAAAAACAAAACAAACCGGTCCAATTTGTGTTGTCCATATAATCACTGGAACATGGTCAAACACCTAGTGGGCAGCCTCAGTTCCAACAACTGGCCATCTATTGTGGAGAGCTACACTTCTGCATCCTTATAAAAATGTTAAGATTTGTTACTTGTTCAAAAAGGAGGAATATGTCACAGAAACCTTCTAGGTCTCACTCAGTGTGAGTCTGCAGTCATCAATACCACTACAGTAGAACCTGCTGTGTCCTTTACACATCAGCAGAGTGTGGTTCATGGGATACCACATGGTATATGGTGACAGCAAGAACTAAGGACATCAATGTGGGCTCAGGGAGCAGCACTGTCCGTGCACCTTAACTTGGCCTCTGGTGGTGAGCTGGGCCTCAGACATCCATATGGTTCCAACTCTTATCTTTCCCAACTCTCTGTTACAACTTCATTCATTTCTTTGTAGTGGCCCTGGAAACAACAGTGCATCACAGCTCATATTTTTGCCCAAACATTGCCCCAAGACATTGGTCTGGTTTGAGTTTTCTGTTTCCTGAAATACCATAAGTGTTGGTCTATCACTAAGACTCTTCTTGATATCATGCTGTCTCCCAGAGTCAGGGTGACTTTGAAGCCAGGCATAGCATCCGGTGCCCAGATTACATAGAGCTCCAGACTCTTACACTCCTCCAATCTCTCTGTGCTGGCCAACCTGAGAGACACCTTGCATCACTGCTGTGATTTCAGCCTGTGGGATGTACGCTGGCCCTGAGCTTTTCTCCTGGAATATGAGCAGTGATGGCAGCTGCATACTGTGGGCTGGCCTACACACCAAGGACCAGCTTCATTCAGTAATGACATGGTCTTAGTCCACTGTGGCTGTACTCCCATATCACTTCCATACCCATCTTGACCACATCTGTATTTTCATTATTTTCTCTGAGTGCAGGTCTGTTCTGCCATCTTCCTTTCCAATTTCACTAGTCCACATTTTAAAAGCATCTTCCCCTAGAACCTTCCTTTTCTATTATTGTTTAAAGGAAACTGTGGCCTCGGTAGGGCCTACATGTGTCTCTCAAACTATTCAGAGCAGCTCTTATGTCCAATGAAGGGTCACAACTGCCACCATGATCTTCAGTCAAATTTATGTTACAGGTTTTCATCTTTAGTGGCAATGAGATGCTCCCGGATATGGAACTGAAGCCCGAGCTTCTCCTCATGGGGTAGGTGTTTGGTTTGGCCAACTGGAAGCACTGGATTTGGACACAATGGCAGTAGATTTAGTCAGGCCAAAATGGAGGAGATGTAGGTAGTGGGCTTCAGTTGATTTTCTAAAGTATGTCATAATATAGTTTTCCCTAGATTTATTTTGTTTTGAATTCAGTATATTGTATGGGTATGTGCTTGTGAGTGGGAGTCCCCTTAGAGGGCAGAAGAAGATGTCAGGTCACTTGGAGTGTGGATAAAAGGCCGTTTGTGAGCTGCCCAACCTGGGTTTTGAGACCTGAACATGAATCCTAAGCAGTAGCCTTCTCTAGCAGTAATATGAAAGCTTTTTATATTACATATGGTGGAAGAATAGGAACTTACTATTTCTCAGTAAAAGTCTACTATTCAGAGATGTTTCATGAAGAATTATATTATATTACTCATGCAACCAACATGATCAATTGGATTAGAGTCTTGGGTAATATAGGACTATTACCAGTATTTTAGTGTTTTAATTTCCTCAAATGAGTTTATTCTGTAGGCTTTACCAATCCATGCAAAGTAGAATATTGGCAGCTCTGGAACAACAAAAGCCAGGAGTCAATAAAAATCTCTAGAGAAAATAAATTTAAATGATGAAAATTATATTTAAATTTAAAATTTTATATTGACTTTCCTACATATAGTGGATGGATAAAACAAGTTGTCAGTATTAACTGAGTTTTCATTCTGAAATTTAAGTTAGTATTCAACCTATAGCCCTATAGTCATGATTCTACTCTTTACAGTGGGCAGTAAGAAGGGGATTTCTACCTCTTCAGTTTCCACTCTGGGATAAGGAGTTCCTTGTGGATGATGCAACCTGCTGACATTTTAAAATTCTGAACCATTTGCATTAGTATTTAGGTGCAGAAAATTTTCTACAGGAAGCAAGTCACTGCTATTAGGTCTTCATTCTTTTAAAAAATACTTTGTTTTGCAATTTATTCAGATTACATTTCACTCTTCCCATTCCCCCTTCCTCCCTCTTTCACCCTATTCCCCTCCCCTAGATCTCTGACAGAAGGAGACCTCCTCCACCACCATGTGAGTACAGCCTATCAAGTCTCATCCAGATAGACTGCTTCCTCTTCCACATCCATACCAAGGGGGTGTGATCAGATTGGGGGCACCGGAGTTCATGTCAGAGGCAGTCCTCGCTCTCCCCACAACCATGGAGAATGAGTTGTCCACTGGCTATACAATGCATGTATAAACTTAGACCACACATGAGATAAGCACATGACTTCCATAATGCAGTCACAGAAGAAAGGTTTCATTCGGAACAATGAAAGCAAACTACATTTCTAAAATATTTGTCTAAAACAAAGTTTTTTGATTGGCACCCATTTAGAGAACTTTGACATGAACTCTGGTGCTCCATATTTGACCACCTCCCCTTGATGGGGAGGCCTGGTGACACTCAGAGAAAGAATAAGCAGGATACGAAGCTGAGACTTAATAAGCCTATGGCCATATAGTAGGGGAGGAGGTCCCTCTCAGTCTTAGACCAAGGGGAGGGAAATAGGGCGAAAGCAGGATGGGGGAGGAAAGGGAGAATACAAGTTATGGGGTAACAATTGAGTTGTAATCTGAATAAATCAATAAAACTTAAAAAAATAAAAAATAATGTAGCTTTAATTGTTAATGTAAATTGAGCCAATTTTTTCTCAATGAGATTGTCTTTTCTATCCCTAAACTGACAAACCCTAGGGTGTATCATTAAATAAATAAATAAGTGGGAAAAAAAGAGGACTCTGGTCCCTTCAAAACTACAAAGCTGCCAAGAACATTATGTGGAAAACACAGGAATCTATGAAAAGGGCAACAGAACAAGAGAGGAGTTCAGCACTTTGGAGGTTCCAAAATCAGAACAAACATTAACTACATTTCTGTATGCTAATAAGAAATCAGAAATACATAATGTATAAGAACAATTACCAATAAAAACACAAACCTATGTCCATAAATTCATTGAATTTCCAAACTAACAGTGATAGAAATAGAATATTACTTAATTAAAATAAAGCATATATACATGTCTTCATCTTAGTAGCTGTCAAACTAAAAATTGATCTACAAAGCCAATGAAATCGTGTCTAGATAAGACATTTGAACAAATTATCAGAACACCAGGACACTAAGTAGAAAAAAATCAGAATACTAAACTTGTCTGTCAGCTGAAGAATGCTTACATAAAAGTGTCTTGGTACTGTATTGAAATAATGTTCACAAATAAATATATATGAAAAACAACATTTGGATCAATTTTGAAAAAGTTATACTAATTATATAGGGGCATCTATAAATTTTATTTTTTAAGGAATTTATTTGAAGTGTCCAAAATAGTTATGTCACAGATGCAGAGAGTAAATTAGTGCTTAAATGTTCATAGGATATCCAGTTTGTAGCAAATTTGAAAGTGAAAGCTTGCCGATAAGAATTTTCTCTTTGGAACATTTGGTGATATTATAAAATTAGATTGTGGTGATGGCTGTAAATCCCTATAGCAACATTTACATGTAAAACTGGGCACATTTAGTTGATGGATTTTGGAAAGTTGTTTCAGCCTAGAGATCCATAAAATCTTTTCCACTTGAAATATTCTTGATAAGAATCAGTCTGCCTTCAGACAATAGCTAGGTTCATTGCTTTACTATTTACATAATATACTGAAAATGCAGTCATATTTTCAGCAAATCACCTTATATACATTG
Organism: Acomys minous; assembly: GCF_964271855.1. Classification (NCBI taxonomy): domain Eukaryota; kingdom Metazoa; phylum Chordata; class Mammalia; order Rodentia; family Muridae; genus Acomys; species Acomys minous. The sequence continues at coordinate 65,640,535 of NC_140486.1, forward strand.
AATCTAGCCAAAATTATGACTTCCATAAATAAATGTGAGTGACTAATTAAGGTCAAAGCTCTTAAAATACATAAAGATTTAGCCTGAAGTAATGGGCTTCAGAATACCTGTGACAAATAAGCAAATTTTTTTATGCATTAAGCTTACTAAATAAAAATTACTTCATTCCCTAAAAATTATAACTTGAAGCATGTTCCTCTTTAGGCACTGAAATGATTTCACCTATTTTAACAATGTCCATGAAAAAGAAGCCAATACTTGTGACTTACTTAACTACACATTCTTCCTTAAATTTAGAAATCAATATATAAGAAGTGTACATGAACATATTCCTTTCATACACATTGTTTAAGTTGGAACTTACTGTACTATCATTGTTTAATCATATGTGTTTGATATTTATTCTCAAATAACTTTCTTGATTATTAGGTTAAAAGTGAAAGATTCATATAAGTGTAATCATATACAGATACAAAGAATGAAATAAATGACCATATCTACACCCAGTGAGGAATCATTCTACCACCCCTAATTAATTGTATTTAACAGGCATTTAAATCAGACACAGAACTTGAATTTATTAAAAGTTTCTTTTAATCAATGAATTAGTATGAATTTAATTCATCTGTTGAATATGCATTATTTTAATTAATAAAAATAAAGAAACATGGTTCTATGTGACCAAAAATTAGTTTATTGATAAATGCAATAACATCTTGAGAAAATGATTTTGAGTTTCCAAATCATTTATTTTGTTTCACTGATAGGAAATATTGAATCAATTTATTGTAAGATATCTCTGAACAATTTTAAAAGTACTTTCTTTACATCCACTTATAATTTTTCAGGTTTGAAATAGTCAAGGGATATTTGATTATATTATAGAAATTTTGAATTTACTACTAAATCATTCTTTTCTATGATTTAAGTTAAAAACAAGCTGAAAAATTCTCTCAAATGCAGCATTCCATGGTTATATAATCATTCTTCTTCTTGGAGTCTGCTGTACATCAGGTTTTGAAAGACAAGGAATGAAATTCGTTTCGTTCTTAAGAGTAAGTTAAAGTAGATTCTGAAAGGGTTATTTTATAGTGAGTGATTGAGTGAACACCTAGATGGGAGAAAAATGCAAGAAGTAACAGTACAGGAATCTCCTAATTTAAATTTCAAAACAGGTTAACAAATCACCAAATCTACTGCTTATCTTTATTAAAGCCATCACAGGTACAACATCAATATCATGCATATCAATATATTTAATTCAATTATTTGAAATTTTACAAATCATTTTATGATGCAAGAAGAATTCTTTCTCTGGTACTTGCAAGTATGATGCCCCGAAGATGCAATAAGACGTATGTTATATATTTGAGATGTTATAATATAGTCATAATTTGTATTTATTTCTAAATACATTTTTTTCAGAACAAGTTTCTCTAAATGCTAAAATTTTTACATAAGATTTAAAAAATTGCATTCCTGGTGACAATCACAAAGTCCCACATGCACATTGTAGTCTCACAAGATTGTAATAGAACAACAGTTCCATTGCCTAAAGATGTCACAGCTGCCAACTAATGATTCCTGGTACATTCATATGTGTGATGATGTTCATGTGCAAACCTTCTCTCTTGCCAGTAATGACAAAAATAGAGACAGTCGTGGTAAGGAAAAACAACTGCTGCTGCTTTATGAATTTTTGTATCATGTGTTGGTTCTCTTTATACAATGTATTTATTTTAAAAACACAAAACACCAATAGAAGACAGTAGCCCTTTATTTGCTTGGTCAAAACTGTCCAGCTATTACATCTTGCATGTTTTGTACCCGAAACCAGCCACAGACAATTACAGAAAACTACAACTGATCTAAATGCAGACAACAAGTAACAATAGGGTGCCATATACATTGATATAGCAAAACTCTTGCACCTAAGGTTCAGGTAACATAATGGAAGTCGGGGAAGAGATACTAAGTTTGTGTGAAAATGTATCTTGTAGCTATTACAGTGAAACTTTACAGACAATGCTTTAACAATATGGATACGTGCAGAGTTCCTGATGTAGTACAACACCAACAGTTGTGCTAGCATAGAAGAGAAAAATCTCAGAGGTTTTACACCAACTTAAGTAAAAATAGCAATTAAGGAATACTGAGAGTGGGAGACTTAGTCTTCCCTACGGATGATCACACTAACTGCTCATCCAATAGAAATGGTCAGCCCTAAAATCAAGTATATACAAGTCACACTAAATGGGCTGAGAAGGCTATAATCATATATTTTGGGGGTGTACACACACCGTATACACAAACACACACACTAATTAAACAATAAACTTTGAAGAAAAGGAGGCAATTAGAAATAAAAACCGGTATATGGAAGCAATGAGGAGGGATACATGGGAAGAACTGGAAGAATCATACATAAAATAATATAATTTTAATTAAAAATAGTATTACTAAAAGATCAGCTTCATATATTATACTGGCAGAACACCAAGTATTCATATCTACTATAGCTCTGGATTTTTCTCCTGTGCCTTTTTAAACCTCAAGTTGTTTATTTCAGAAAATTCTAGAAAGAAAAGATACACACACACACACACACACACACACACACACACACACACATCACTACACCACATCAATAAATATATTACTTAAACTAAGTATGCAGAAGACTATACCAGCTATATTTAATAAGTACACTAATATCTTCACCAAATAAGAATACTAATACAATCCTGTCCTGTTCTCTTTACTTCATGGTAATTGTAAATGTGAATATCTCATATACAAACAGCAAATTTACCTAAATATTGTTATGAGTTATGGTAACGGATAGACTTTTACACCTTTGTTTACTGTAGTCACATGCAACCCAAAATTTGTAGACAGCCACATAGGTCCCTGTTTCTATCTTTCAAACTAATATATAATAAGCCTAACTGTTAGGAGGAGCTTTGCTACAAGTTTGAGTTCAGCCTACTCAGTATATGAAGTTATGGTCTAGCTAGGACTGCACGATAAAATACTGCCTCAAATAAAAATAAACAATGAGATAAATATGTCCATTTTAAATATTTACATATTAATGTAACAAAATATAGATCACCATAAAGGTTCGTTTAAAACATTTGCATTGTAAAGCACCTATTTATATGTGCATTCCTAGTATCAACATATGTCCATATTTCTATCTATGTCTCCTTGCACTAGAAATAGACTTTATCATTTTTACTAAAGCAAAGTTTATTAAAAATTAAAAAATAGTGCTAATGTGTGCTGAAATGGCATATCAAGATGGCAATAATGGCATTTTGCATTTATGACACATTTGCCAAGGCTGACTCTGCCTTTGGCAGAAACCTTAATAGGCTGTTTACTAATAGCTCTGTAGAGGAGCATGGTTTCCATGGTAGCAAATGAGCAATACTAGAGTCATTAATCGCTCCTACATTATCATTGTATAGTTTTCTGTAAAGCAATGCTTTGTAGTTTGATAATTACAAGTCTAGAATGATTGCACCTCATGAGTTGATTAGCATAAACACTTAAGATGAAAAATGCCAATGTTGAAATGGTGAGTGCATTATAAACTAGCTAGGGCTATCTAATAAACTTGATAGTGTGTAGAACTGTAAAACTGTGTCTTTTAGTATTATTGGGACAGGATACTTTGATAGTGCTCCATCCTCTAAAGGATTTTTATAAGCAGAATACATGCACATCATACCAAACACTTGGTATTAGGTTTTGTTTGGGGTTTCCCCTTCAGAAAGTCTCCTTGAAAGGTGAAGCCTTACCTGTGTTTAGAAGCTGAGTGAGTAAAGGCTTGTCTTCTGATTAGAATGTGATATGTCCCTTGTAGCTACAAATGATTGAACTCTAGATTCATAGTTGGTGTTATCCTTTATGTAGAGCCTTTAGTAGGTAGACACTTGGGAGAGGAAGTGGTCATTAGGGGTAGGCTTTTCTGATAGCCTGGCTTGAATTCCTGGCTACACTCCACTACAGTATAAATAGATTAGATTACTCAGCTTCCTGATTTTCTCACATCCTTTCCCTGTCACCTGCCTGGCCCCTGAAAAACTAGACTGTCCCTCTGAAACTGTAACACAAGTAAAACTCCTTTCTCTTAAGTTGCTTTTGTCAGGATCAATTATTACTGCAAAGTAAATGTAGAAAAAGAGAGTCTGTGTATGACTTATGATTTTAAAACACTTATTTCATTCAAAGTTATGTACCATAGACTTGGCTATCATATATTGTTTCAAATTACGGTTGCTTCAATTCAGTATTCTGCACTTTTACATAAAGGAACACTCTAGAAACTCCTTTTAGAGGCACAATGAATGCTCCATGTTTTTGGATATTAAGATATTTGCTTAGTGCATCCTTGATCAGTGGCACCCTCTCCACAAAACAAAATAAGTATTAATGAAAGAAAGAGAGAAAGAAAGAAAGAGAGAAAGAAGAAAGAAAAGAGAGATAACTAGAAAAGTAGATTGATAATCAATTAGTTTTATGCAAAATTAACAATTAATGCTCACATAAGGAATCATAATTCTAGATTTGTGTCTCTGTAATTAAAGTATTAGGTATGTAGATTATATATTAATATACTCATTCAAACTTTATTCAAATGCATTATATTGCCTTTTTACATAGTTTTTTTTTAATAAAATGTGTTTTAAACCAAGTGTAGAACTGAAACTGTCTAGAAGCATGTGTTTAATTTTTTTACAAATAGCAGGTAGGATGTTCTATGACTGGCCACAACAGTACTTATTTTGTGTCTATAAATAAAGAGGAACCAACAATAATTATTCCAAAAAACATCTCTGAAAATAATAATTATCTTATTAACTCCTGGTTTCATTTGCATAATTTTATTGGTAAATAAGTTAATATAAAATTGTAAAATTGGTCAATTAGACCATAATGTCAAAGATTAGAAAAATCCACTGTGTGTAACCATTAAATTTCCTGCTGTTTTTATGACAAATATGATTCATATATTATATAGTCCATTATATTTTGATATTTTACAAGGTGTAAAGCAAATGTTAGATCAAGCTCAAGGACTAAGATACTAAAATGTAAATGTAAATATACATATATATATATGCACAAATATGCGGTACATATACAACAAAGCACATGTTCTTAATACTTTTTATCTTATCCTGGTGAGTGTTTGTGCATGTGTGTGTGTGTGTGTGTGTGTGTGTGTGTGTGACTGATTTTCGTAGATCTAAGATGTTTATTATGTTTTGGTGAAGAATTCACATTCCTCTCATACACTTGTATGAGTAGGATTGTCTAAAAATTTTGTGACAACATATCATTTTAATGAATGCGTGAAAAGCATAACATGTCTTAGATTTACTAAATATATTTTAAACTGAGTTTAATATACACAAAATATTTTCTTGGAAATGATTGCAGAATTAACACATTGTAAATTTATATCAATGCAACATATGGACTATAGAAACATCTGAAATTTTACAGATGTAATTGCAGAGAAAATTTCTGCTTTTACAAAATTATTTTATGGAAATACTTCTAACCTCGCCAAATAGTTAAATCAAGACTTTTAGGGATGGCAAGCTAAAAATCTGGATATAGTATGAAGCAGCTTACATTCTTTTTCTGTTTACTAAGAATATTAAGTTATGGTATATACTGTGATACAGTAAAGCAAACATTGTTTAATGAATTTAAATTATTTGATGTGAGCTGTTGATTAGAAGTTTAGATTCAATTAATAGTGGGGATTATTGTAGCCTGGCATGGTGGTGAACGCCTTTAATCCCAGCACTCAGGAGGCAGAGGCAGGCAGATCGCTATGAGTTTGAGGCCAGCATGGTCTACAGAGTCCAGGACAGCCTAGGCTGATACACAGAGAAACCCTGTCTTGAAAAAAAACAATATATATCGGGAACTGCTAAAAGTGTTGCATTATTCCTTACACAACTTGTAGCAACCTAATTTTTTAACAACCAAAGAATGTGTTGCATCTTTCTCCTGCTTAAAGAATGGTCTTAATGTCTAGAAATTTCCCCCTTTTCCTTGTTTCATGACACATTTTAATTTATTAGCACAATTATTAACTAAAGAATATCTCATTATCCTTTGAAGGGGTAACTCTTTTGGTAACTTTAGTTATTTAATTTAGTTATAGATGTGAAACTTTTATGATTTGTTTAAATTGTGTGTAAATGTCATTGTCTATTATGTACACCACATAGAACCATATGCCTGCTGTGGGCAGAAAAGACCATTAGATTTCCTTGAACCAAAGTTTTAGGTGATTGTGAGCTGCCAACGTGGATGCTGCGAACAGAGCCTAAATCCTTTACAATAGCAGCAGTAAGTAATCGTAAACCCTGATCCATCTTGCCAGCCTTAGACATAGATTTTTTAGATGGGTATAATGATATTGAAATGTTTCCTTTTATTCTTTCCTGACTGTTGTCTTATCATCCATATATATGAGGTGTCATCATTCAGTTCCTAATTTCAGATTTCTCTTGGGATATCTTTTGTTTTGACCCAAAAGTTGTTTAGGAGAATATTATATAGTTGTCACAGATTGGGTAATTGTGGATTTCAGTCCAAGACCACTGTGTCTGTAATGCACATTTTATATGGCTTTAAAATGTATACGTTTACAGATATTTGTCATTTCACCTAATAAATGATCTATCTTAAATATGATTTCTTGTGCTCTACAGAGCAGGGCATTTTCTACACGTGTTAGGTGCTGTTATATTATGCATCCATTATGTATGATTAGCTTACACAATTTTGCTCTTATGTACACATGCGCATATGTTACCTAATTGTATTATTACCTTTCTGGGTTTTTGTTTGATTTTGATTTTGTTTTGTTTTGTTTTGTTTTTCGAGACAGACCAGGCTGGCTTTGAACTCACAGCGATCCGCATGCCTCTGCTCCAGAGTACTGGGATTAAAGGCGTGCGTCACCACTCCCAGCTATATTATTCCGTCTTAAATTTGTAGTTATTAAATTTCTAGCTATTAATATTGCATTGTCTAGTTATAAATTCAAAATTTTCAACACATATTTGGGTGGTTTTTTTGCATATAGTTTTATAACTGTCATACCCATTCATTCAGAGTAGAATGGGTCTCATATCATTCAGTACTGCTGAAATTATCCCTTATGACAATTTTTGTCTTTCTAAATCTGCCTTGCTCATTATCAGTGGCATCACTCCACATGCTTCTCAGTTGCTGATTACATGAAGTGCGAACTTCCAACCTTTCACTTTGATTCTCTCTGTAATATGTTACACAGAATGAGCTACTCTTGGAAAGAATCTTACGAACAATTGTAGGTATATGTCTGTTGTTTAAAATTTTGCTGCTGTTTGCCTTCTAACTGAATCATTTGACCCATTTATACTGAACCTAATTTCTGCTAAAGACTTATTTCCACTAAATAGTTTATTAAAATTTGAAATTATTATGCTTTAATGAATTTTTTTGTCAGAATATATGATTATTGTCAGATTCAGTGTTTATAGTTTTGGAGATGTGGTACATTTTGTTTACATGACATGTCTTCTCCTTAGAATCATTTTTTTTATCACTTCATAAAAACTGGGTCATGTAACAAAGAGAAGATAAAACTTAAAATGTGTTTTGAACTTTGTCTCCAAGTGCTAGCACTGTCAGTTGCCTGCAGATGTCATAAAAGATTCATTTTCTTATGAAACTATAATTGGATTATACTTTTTATTGAAAAGTAAAACAGAAACTCCAAAATATTTCCCAGATCCATTAACCAACACCTCTGTGTAGTAGCATATTCTTATAAGAATGTATAGCTTTCTTATTTATTGTATAAATCCCCTGGATAAGATAGGTTTCAAATGTTAAATTATATTGATCAACTTGAACCAAATATTTTCCCAGTAACTTCATATGAGAAAACTTCTTAATCATAAGTGAATTATTAATATTAGTAGTCAATGAACTCCAGGGATAATTTGAAAGCAAAAAACTACATGATTAAAATTGTTCTGAATATTAGACTTTTCATCACTGTGTAATGAATTGTTTTTAATAAGCTTATTCAAAAGTTATGCTGTTTCAAAGACTTTCAGTAATATATATATATATATATATATATATATATATATATATATGTATGTATTTCAGTTTGATAACCATTGAAAAGCTAAACCATTTAAATCTCTTCAATTCTGTATTTCAAAGTCAGAAGTATCAAACTCATGAAAGAAGATACAAATATGCATATAATTTCCACATTTTCAATTTCAAACTCAATTGAAGCCATCTGTGATATCAAATTCACTTTTAGTATGCTTGTTTACTCTTGATAACTAGTCAGCCATAGAAAGGGATTCATTTTAGAAAATAGTTGTTTGCGCATTTCAATTCTTGAATATTTTAATACATAGAAACTCAGTGTTTGAATCTTCATGAACTTAGAGAGTAAGTTTACAGACTTTGCTTCTTTGAGTTTACTTAGAAAGCCTGATACATAATGATATCTCCAGAAACTCAAATTCTAAGGATGCTTTCAGTGCTAACAGTAGGTATTAAATACATTTTATCCAAGTAACTCCTTTACCCATTTAGTACATGACACCTCTGTGGCCAGTGAGCATTTTTCCTGGCTGGCACTGGAATCTTTTCTCTAGAGATCCTAGCACAACAATGTAGAGATGAGATGAAGGCAAGAGGATTATGAGGAAGAAAAATGTACTTGTACAGAAATATTGACATGACAGATTTTACAGGTGAAAAAAGGAAGGAACCCATGATGTGTATCATCTGCTTGGTTGGTTGGTTGGTTGTTTTTTCTGAAACCAATCTAAATGAAAAAGAAGACTCCTCATTTTTACCTTACAGCTTCTGCTGCTTTGGCATATCAGAGCCAGAAGCTTAGTGCATTTCACTTTGAGGTTAAAAAGTTCTCGAAATACATCAGCTATCCTGTTGTACAGAGAACTTTTGTTTGTTTGTTTGTTTGTTTTTCAAGACAGGGTTTATTTGTATAGCCCTGTATGTGCTGGACTCACTTTTCAGACCATCTGGCTTTGAACTCAAAGAGATCTGCCTGCCTCTGCTTACCTGAGTGCTGGAATTACAGAGACGCTCCTTTGTGCCTGGATCAGACAACATTTTAATAACTGTGTACAGACTGTCTTTTAATCCTTAAACATCTTTCAAACTCTTTCAAACTGGAGATGATACTGTTAAGAATACAAATGAAAACTTTTAGAGATGATACTGTATTGCCTACAATTGTGAGGCAGGGATCGCTTCCTCATTAGCATATTTGGTTACCTTCAGTTATGTCCTGTGGTAATATATTTTTCTGAGCATATCTTTTGGATTCAAAGAGACTGGAATTTTACAAAAACATACAACTAAGTTGATAAGATGCTTTGAGATCACATGTGACTATCCACTCTATCTGTCTTGCACTTTGGTTTTCCCAGGTAATCAACTTTTACAACCATATTTAACACACAGCATTAGCCTTAAATTATGCATTATTCCATGCCTCTGACTTAGGTAATACGTATTTGTCTATACTTTGGCAATCCCGTGATAGGAGTGGTATGAAGATAAACTTACACAGCAAATATGCAATAAATGTTGATAGCATCTGTGTGCATGTTCCAGTGCTGTTCTTCACAAATCTATGGGAGACATTTCTCATTCAAACCACTACAACTACCTAATAACAAACTGATAAAATTATTGAAAAAGCAGTTTGGCATAGAATGAAGATTTGGCAGGAGACAAACTAAGACATGAAGGTACCTTAAAGGACTACTCGCTATCCTGTGTTCCAATACAGCATTAGACTGAGTACCAAGTAGTTTGACAAGGTTTCTCCGTTCTCATTGTTGCTAACATATTTTACACACTACTTAGATCATTTTTAGTAGTGAGTGTGTTATCCATCTTAGGGACACTTCATGGAACAAAATATTATTTACTAAATAAAAGATATCCAAAGATCATTAAAAAATAAAAAGACATGCAAGACATCATTTGCTGATATGTATGTATTTTGGCAAAAAAAATTAATGAGAAAAATACTGACATAAAATTTAAAACATGATATTATGTTAAAGGAAAACTTGTTTGAAAAATTTCTAATATATTCAGTAAATTTGTAAATAAATCAAATCACAATCAAATTATCAGTGTGAGAACATTCCTTTTAATTTTTTTGTGTATTTTATGTTATGTTTTAGACTCACTAATAATGAAAATATATACTTAGGATTAATTTCCCTTAATAAATGCATATTTTAGTATCTTGATTTTTCTGTGTACTTCCTATATCAATAACAACCCTCATTTCTCGAGATCAACATATATTAGTGTTTTACATTATTTAATATTTAATTTTTCAAATTTTTTTGTATTACTGAAAATATACATGAAGTACTTTTAAACCCACAGAGGTGGTACAAGCTAATGAAATCATCCCTCACTCGATGTAGGTTGAGATAGAAGTTTAAAACCTCAATAAGAGGCTGACTATATAGGCAGTGGTTTGCCAGTATGAATTGCATATTGAGACATATATATGTATACACACACACACAGAGAGAGAGAGAGAGAGAGAGAGAGAGAGAGAGAGAGAGAGAGAGAGAGAAACAACTGAAGAAATAAACTAGAGATAATGAATTGAATGAGAACAGAGGTCAAATAGAAAAGTTTGAATGGGAAAAAGGAATGGGAGAAGATAATATAATTCTTTATGATTTAGAAGTAGTAGTAAAAATTAGTAAACATAAGGAAAGAAGGTTTGTGATTTCAGTTTTACATATTATGACTCAGAACTAGAATTGTTTTGGATTTTGCATATGACATTTTAATTGAATGTCAGCATCACTAGTTTCGAGTTTTAATCAGAACTCCAAGCTTTGAAAATGTAATTTTAAGTGTAAGTTTTAACATAGTTGTGTATTAGGGGGTGCTCAAACATGTCACTTGCTTTCCTGTTCTATTATTTAGTGAGAATTCTCATCACTTGCTTTATTTCAACATTGTTATTTATCATTATTAGGTGCTTTCACAATACTGTAATAAACAACTAATATTGTATCACCTGGGTTTCATTTTCAGGTTTTTTTTTTTTTGCAGTTTACTTATAAGAAGGATACTTTCTCTAATAAATACAAAGAACAGTTTATGGATTTGGAAATCAACTTTTATTGGTTGTGTGTAATACACATTAGTCAACTTTTGACTTATACACACTTTACTATGATGGCTTCTGAATATGAGTAACACTTCAAGAACTTAAAGGAGTCATGCTTTCCAGTTATTGTTAGTGCCACTGTATTCTATTAAAAAGAACCCTATCTCAACAACAATATATACATTTATATTCATTTCTGATTTTAGCTTACAGATATAAGCATAAATCTAACTCATTTGGAATTTATATCAACAAAAGCAGTGAGACAAAAATTCATATTTGTTCTAATATTCTACTTAATAAACCATTTATGCCTTCAAATCTTTTTTTAAAAATGGTCATTTATGTTTATTTTGTACATTATATAATAGGCTTTGCATTTTATTTTTATTTTAGTTCTCTTTAATTAATTAATTAATTAATTCTCCTCATATCCCAGTCATAGAACACCCCTCCCTCCTTTCCTCCCAGTCCCACTCTCCCTTCCTTTTGTCCCCATACAGTTCCTCAGAGAAGGTGAGCCAACAAATAACCCAGCTCATTAAGTCTCACCAGGACATAGCATACCATCTTTCCTTGTGGCCTAGTGAGGCAGGCCCACCAAGGGGAAGTGATCAAAAACCAGGAAACAGAATCTATGTCAGAGACAGCCCCTGTTTCCCTTATAAGTAGACCCACATGAAGCCTGAGCTGCCCGTTGGCTACCTCTATGTAGGAGGCCTAGTTCCAGTCTATGCATGATCCTTGGTTGGTGCATCGTCTCTGCAAGCCCCTCTGGGTCCCGGTTAGATGGCTCTGGTGTTCTTCTTGTAGAGCTCCTGTTACGTCCAATTCTTTCTATCCTTCTCCCCACTTTTCCACAAGAAATCCCACACTTTCCCCAATGTTTGGCTGTGAGTCTCAGCATCAGCTTGACCCACTGTTTTGTACAGCCTCTCATAGAATAGCTATTCTGGGCTGCTTTCTGTAAGCATAGCAGAGTACTGTTAGTAGTGTCAGGGGCTGGCTATTTCTTGTGGCTTGGGTCTCAGATTGGGCCAGGCATTGTTTGGACATTCTCTCAATCACTGCTCTAGTTTTATCCCTGCACACCTTTCAGGCAGGGTAAATTTTGGATTGATGTTCTTCTGGGTGGGGTTGGTGTTCCTCTCCTTCTTCTCAGAGTCCTGTCTAATTAGAGGACATCCTCTTCGTCCCTTAGACCCTTACAATCTATACCTCTCATCTTTCACATAAGTCCTTGAGTTTGAGAAGAGTGAGCAATTTGAAGAAAACATCTCACTTAGCACTAAATGCTACAGTGTCTCTGTGCTAATGTCAATCTATTTCATGAAGCTTCTTTGGTGAGAATTAAGCAATTTTTTTAATCTATTGAGAGAACAATACCTTATCAAAAGTCATCTTACTGTTATATTCTTATAGCAGAATAATCATAATAGGTTTTTCTCTAAGGCCTGTTACATCTCTAGTTTCAAGTTCTTGTTCATTTTGGCGATATCAGGTATGTGTTTTATCTTGTGGAGTGGTCCTTAAATACAATGGCAGTTGTTTACTTATTTTACCTGTATATATTGAGTGTGGGTCATTTTTATAGTCATCAGGATTTGTTGATCAGTGTTCTTGAGGATTTCTTTTCTCCTTTGTTACCTGAAGCACCATAAATGCTTCTCAGAATGGGTCAAGATACCAGGTGAGCACCAGATTGATTTGCCTTCAGTAATAGAGCCTTATCATCATTTACACAGAGTAGCTAATAGCTTTGGCAGTAGCATTTGATATTTTTGGAAATGTGTTTGAATCCTTTCACTAAGAACTCAACAAGAAGCAATATGCTATGGCACTGGAAGTTTGAATTGATAGCATAAGTTATCTAGTTAGGACATTGTGACTATTGTGACTCTATTTTAATGTATTTTATACATTTGATAGAATGTTATTATCTGAAATATGTGATGAACTGAAAAACGAGAAATCAATAAAACAAAAATATTAAAGATGGAATGTAGAAATAAGATAATCTTCAATGATGAAACATAATATGTTCTACATCCTCAGCACACTGGGAAGTGAAAATTAAAATTACCATGAAATTTCATCATACAACAGTTAATATAATAAAAATCAATAAAACATATAACAACACACAATTTCAAGGATGTGTTGAAAACAGATCACTTATATATTGATCATGGAAGTGAAAGCTTGCACAGGCACTGTGGAAATCTGTCTTTAGGTTCTTTAAAACCCTACATATTGATATATCACAATATCTAGATATAGCCAGTCTTGAACAAATACATAGTCTATAACATACTACAGATTGATTTGCTCAACTATTTTCATTGCTATGTAATCATTATAGACTGATAGGGAAAAAAAGTGGAACATATACATAATGGAATGTTATTAGAATTAATATTTTAACAAAATAAGATTTTGGAGTAATATATGGGGCTACAGTCATCTTGAGTGTATTAACCCAAATCAACAAAAAACTAATATTGTATGTTTTATCTTACATGTATATGTTAGTTGTAAAACTTAAGTATGTATATTCTTATCTGAACAACTGCATAAATTAGGTATGTCATAAAGACTGGTAGGGATCATCTAAATGAGGAGAAACATCATGCAGTGATAAAGAGAGAACTAGAATATGATTAAATGGGGAGAGCTATGGCAGGGAAGAGTAGAGAGGGTCAAGTGGAACTACTAATATCAAAGTATTTTTAAATGCCATACGGATGCCTATTATTGTAGAAGCCTGCTAACATGTATGCATACAGGAAAGGATAAAAAGATTTAAATGTTTTGTTGCAACTTATTTGTAGTATTATTTGTTACACATTCAAAAACCATCTGTTAAATTACATACTCGACTTGCATGAACACTAATGCTAAGCTTATTAATTGTACAGCATTTTTTATGTGTTTCCAATAAGTTTAAGTTAGTAATATTAGTATAATGCAATGATTATATATTTAAAAATGATTTTGCAGCATGGTATTTTATGCTGTCATGAAATTTTAAAGGGCCAGTACCTTATTGGATGAGTGTATGATAGTGGCTATATTTAAAACTTTTATTTCTTATAATTTATGGATTTTAATTTTTGTTGGCTTGTCAGTACTTTTAATCATAATTAGAAATCAGATTTTATTAGAAATTAAGTGAACTGAAACATTTTAATGTACTAAATATCTCTTATAGCAGTTTCCTAAATTTGTATCTTCGTGGTTCTGATGTAAAAATAATTGTATTTTGTTTGTTCATTCTTTGCTGTTCACATATGCTGTTTGCATATGTTTTGTTTAGTATTGTGTATATGCATTTATCTCAGTTTGAAACATGAAAGAAAGGAATCAAATAGTAAATAAGGCAAAATATTTTGCAAAATAATAATTAATACCATCAGTACTGTCAAACTGAAAGACACAAAGAAATAACTTTAAATGGGGAAGAAACCCCCAATAAATCCAAAGAGGCTCAATCTGCTGAGAGCCTGAGTCTTAGTGTAGTGCAGATGATGATGTCTTTACTCTAGTGTTGTTGAAAGACAAACTTATCAGTCTGGCACAGTAGTGCACGCACAGAACTATGGGAGGCAGACACAGGCAGCTATTTGTAAGTTTGAGGTCAACCTTATCTATAAAGCAAATCCAGGACAGCCAAGGGTACACAGAAAAACCCTGTATCAAAAAAATAAAACAAAACAAAACTGAAACCCAAACCCAAACCCAAACAAAACAAAACACCCCATAAAAAAGACAATAACAAAAATAATAAGAAAAAAAGTAAAAAATTATCTTTTCAGCCAGGGACCATCACAGTGAATCCTAGGCATGAATTAGCAGCATTTTTCTTCCTCATTGTAGACCCTACAGGAGTCAAATGACTGAAGACAAGGCACATACAAATATATATCTGTGAGGAATAACACAAAATATTGTGTTCACATAACATAATACGATGCAGTGAGAAGAATTAGCTAGCTATGTGTCCCTGAAGGACATTGACAAACCCCACAGACTTGATTGGTCTGAATTATATGACAAATAATTCCACAGTCAACATACCATGAAATTTAGATAATTTTCAAATTCTTTCTGCAACCATAGAGAAAGCAGTGTCTTTGTAGCACTATGACATCCAGGCAAAACTTTAGATATTGCTTACTCAAAAAATAGAAATTGTTTGAAGTATTTGGAAAAATTGCTTTTGGTCATGAATACTAAATTATAAATTGAAGCAATTCAAACTCATGCTATCTTATAAAGTAATGATGTTTGGTTCTTTGCCAGAGATACTAAAATCTTATGCCAGCCAACACAATAAGGCATTCTGCTACTGTCTGTAAAATATAAATATGAATAATTTGTTTCAAATTTTCATTATATATATATATGGATGAATATCTATGTGTACACATATCTATTTATGTGAGTGTATGAGTGTGTATGTACATAGTGTCTCAGTACATGCACACATGAACACATGTACAGAGGCCAAAGGAGAACATCAGACATCCTAGTCTCTCTTTCTCTACCCTAAAACCCTGTGATAGTTACGCTGACTGTGGAAGTCTGTGTTTGTGTCTATGCCTCAGAGCTGCTGCCGTCTCTACCCTGCCAAGAGCAAGCATTGGAGTCACAAGGGCTGGCTGGGCTTTGAAATGCACAGCAATTTCTCTGCCCACTGAAAAATTTCCAAGCTCTGAGCTTCATGCTTTCTTTCCAAAGCTTTCATTTCAGTGTTACTGGTAAATCTATCATCTTTTTACAATTTTTTTATCATTATACTTGCCAATGTTTGATTGATATGGAGGTCAATTAGCATGACTCATATAAATTCACTTATAATGAACATTAAATATGAAAAGATTTGAGAGTTTACATTTGCATTTTAATAGAAAGTTAATCTCTCAATAAAACAAATTAACTATACTGGTAAAATTTTTGGTACCGGAATCTAATAGAAAACATAGGACAAATAATTGACAGAATCTTAATGTTGCTTATATACTTCAAAGAGGAAATCTCATTTCATAAGCTTGTATATAACATTGATTCCATGTATATTACAAAGAAGGACAAATTAAAGTCCAGTAGACAAACCTCTATATTGACTATTACTTGATTGTAAATCCTACAGTTAGAAGCAATTTTCCTCTCGCTAACCACAGTAAAGGTTAGTGTTCTGAATAAATAATCTAAACACATGTCAGAAACATAGGAAGAGGGAATGAAGTTACCAAACTGAAAACCAGAGTAGAGGCAGTGTGCACTGCAAGACTGCTTGGTTGAGGGGCTCCTCGGAGCATCTGGCGGGAGCCACATGGTGGTTTTATGTTCCTCTGGTCTCTGGCTCTGGGTTTCTGAGTGACTTGCAGCAAGTTCTCAGGACTTCTGATGAAAGGAATGATGCAAAAATGCTTCCGTTGACTGACTCTTGCCTTTTCATTCCTCCCAAGAAGGGGACAAGCCAATGCCACACTCCAACCAACAGCTGAATGCTTTTACTTCCCTTCAAGCACTGGAGTTGGATCTGCACAGATTGATGGAGAATGCCTCCTCGATCCCTGTCTGAGCGAGTAGCTGAATTACTCTCACCTGCTTCCGTTCTCTGGGCACTAGGAATCTGAGGTCCAGAAGTATCAGCAGCAAACATGTCTAATAAGCCACCTGCTCCTTTCCTGGTAGGTTCTACCTACCCCAGAATGTACCCTCCCCAGCTGTAATGCAGCCATTACCAGGCATGCCACTGCCCTCTGCTGACAAAGCCTCTGCCCACCTATGGACCTCCTGGTCATCCATTGCCTCTGCCTTGCTTTGTGCCCACTCACATGAATGCAGATGACGAGTACAAGCCTGAAGGTTTCTACCCTTCTCCAGGCCTTCATCTACCAATGGACTAGTACCCACCAGGATCCTACCTACCAGGTTCCTATCCTGGCTCTAGGGGCCACATGTCCACAGTCTTGGTCCCATCATGGGCTGCCACCACAGTGCCAGTGTTGCAGGGAGGGATCTTTGAAGGTGCACCTGTGCAGACAGGGTGCCCCCACCAAGAGAGCTGGTCATCACCACCAAGATCTCCTACAAGACTGGCCTAATGAATTTTGTCCTGGGTTACTTCTGCTGCTTCGTGGGGGTGAGATCTTGGCCACTGCTTGATTCCCTGCCTCATCCAGCACTTCAAGGATGTGACATACGCTTGTCCCAGCTGCAAAGCCTACATCTAGACATACAAGCACTTGTGCTGAGGGAGCCAGATTTGGCCACCCCACCAACCCAACTGGCTCCATGTGCTTTGCTCCCCATGCTCAGTAGTCACTAACCCTCAACCCCCTCGTAGGGTTGGAAATTCTACCCCTGTACCCTAGAAGTTCTGTCCTCCCCTTGCCCTTCCCTGAGTATCCCATTCTTCCAGAAAAAAATCCATTGGATGTGAGGCCGAGAGCCAGTGGGTGGCGTGGGGGTGGCAGTGATCTTGTGTGTTACTTGGGCATTTGCAATCTTGAAGACAAGCTGAAGAGGTTCTCTTACAGGAGTGCTCATTCTTCCTTTTCTGTATAAGGCTCAGGCGGATCCTCACTCTTCTTAGGACCAAGAGCGCCAAGAAAACATCAGCATGTTCCAGATGAAGCCCTATAGTGAGGGCTGTGTCTGGACCAGCAGTTGTTCCAGACCTGCTGGAATGAGGTCAGGGCCTCATCTAGGGATAAGTGGATGCAAACAAGAAAGGGTCTTAAGGCCTGGGTTTATGTGGGCTATGGTGTCTGGGGTACCATGGTGAGTAAGGTAAGAAGGAAATGACTGCCAACCCTGGACCAGCAGAACTCTCAGGCATGCAAACCTAGGACTTTTACCCACTGTCCAGGAGGTACCCAAGAGCTGCCTGGTATAAGACAAAAAGGCAGCTGAGCTAATTAAAGCCAGGGTAACCCAGAACTTGCCTCTCTTATTCCTAGCTTCCTTGAGTCAGTCAGTGTGCTGATCTCCTTTCTGGCCAAACCTCTGTGAACCCCTTAATTTTCTGGGGGCCAGAAGGAATGAATGCCCATGAGCCTGTCCTGTCTACTACTTTTATGTCTGTGCAGTGTATGGGTCCAATTTCTGCCTGGTGTTTTGCTGATGGAAGATCAGAAAAGCCTCCTCATAAGCTTCATTGGTCTCAAATAAGCATCAGTCTTTTTGCTATAGTTGACTCAATTCTATATTGGAGCACTTTAGTAGGGTCAGCTGTGGCACTGGGCTGTGTACCAGGAAGAAGTCAGAAAATGTAGGGATGTCCTAGAGACATGAGTCGTGCCCAGGATGTAAGCCCAAACTTGTCCATTTCTTGAATGGTCTGTGAAAAAGCCCTTGTGGACACTACCCTGGTCTCTCACTACCACTGCATGGCCTCCTGTCACTGTAAGCTGTGCCCTTGTCTCAGTTTGTAGTTTCCTTAAATTGGCCCAAAACTGCCCCCCAAAAGAAAAGAAAATCAGAGTAGAGTTTACAATGACTCAGTCCACATTTTCATAAGCACTATGCTAAGTTTAAATCAAAATCAGCAACATTTCACTGTTTTAAACTCTAGTGTTTATCTTCATCAACAGACTATGATGTGTTCAAATGAAGAGCCAATTATATAAAGAAATAAAGATGTTTTATCAAAGTCATTTTCTATCACTAATGATATGAAGTATAAATAATCAAATAACGTTTATTATTTAGTCTGATTTGCAATAATGATCACATTAATTTTTCCATTTCTGGAGCATAGGCTCTGCTTTAGTCTCCTAATGTTTTCATTTCATAGTTTCTTTATAAAAACACAACATGTAATATACTCATCCTTCTAGTTTGATCTTTGTAGGTGGAAGGGAATTATATATGTATATGTTCGGTGGTGGCGGAGCACTTGTAATAGAGAACTCAGTCGCTTGTAGCAGATGGGAACAATCATGAATTTCTATAGTCAATGAAAGTATGATTGAGCCCAGTGGAACCCTCATTGCTAGAGTTACATCGTTCTGACTCGGCTAACAAGGCAAATAAACCAAGAACAAATTTCTTTCTAGAACCCACTGATAGGAATGTAGGCTTGAATTTTAATCTGAAGAGACATATACCCAGTTTCTGACATACAATACATATTGAATTTATCTGCTTAAAACATTAGACATGTGGGGAATCCATATGGCAGGAAGGGATAAAAGAATATTATAGTATAATGAGAATCTCTTTACTGGGCGTGCTGAGTGTTACATAGACCTTTGCATTTGTGTTTCTTCTTTAAAGAATGCTGGACATATTGAGCTGGCATTACCACTTATAGTACAGTGCATTTCTTTTAAATTTTTAGTTTTGAAGTCTTTTATGTCAAGCTTACACCAAACTAAACTATTTCTTTTGTGAGGTGCTTAGTCATTTCCCAAAGTATTATATAATCTTCTGTATTATAAATTGATGGGATTTCAGCGTCCTTTTGCTTTAGTGTCTCTGGAAATATTTTATAGTTTTAATATTCTTATAGTTCATGTTTTGCTTAATATCATGAAATGCTCAGCTAAATATGCAGGTTAATATTTAGATGGATCTTGCAGAGGATGCCCTGTGTAGACTTCTGAAACTACTTATCAGAATTTCTCCTTTTTTATGTATACATGTCCCACCACAGTTCCAATTCTATCAATTGAATCAACGTTTCTATAAGTTTCATTTTCCCAGCAAAAAGGAATGATTCTGCTTTGGCTCATCTTCCTACTTATACAAAGTTCTTCCAGGTGGCAAGACAGAGTTGTAGAAATCGCTCATTTCTTCCACTTTCCAAATTATCAGACCTATTTACTTATTTGTAGCTTCCACATGTCAAGATTTTAAAATAATTTTATGATTATTTTCCATTTTCCTATTTTTAGATTTGTTTCCTGCTTGATTTCATGGTAAACTATCACGTATAAGATATCCATTTTGTCTCTTTAAAGACTTGTAATTAAATAATTTCATCTTTAAAAGTCACACATGCACAAAGACATGCCATTAACATGTATATATATGTGTGTGTGTGTGTGTGTATGCTTTCAAAAACATGAACACACACACACATATATATCAAATAAATTGTTATGACTTGGACATTCTCAGGAGATTATTTTTCTGGTCTGCGAAGATGCTTGGCAACTTAACAAGAAATGTATTACATGAGAAAGAGAAAGAAAGAGAGAGAGAGAGAGAGAGAGAGAGAGAGAGAGAGAGAGAGAAATGAGGAAAGGAGGAAAGGAAGGAAGGAAAAAGAAAAAAGACAGGAAAGAAAAAAAGTAAAACAGGTTACATGAAAGCCTACTGTTATAGGATATTTATTATAATTTTAGTAAAAACAATCCCTGTAGCTCAAATATAGAAACAACTCTACATTTAAATAGACACACATTGGCATCTTAAATTAATTCAAGGAAAATATTTAGTTAGCAACGCCATTTAAAAAAAAAGAAACAGTCTGAGATTTGGAACAAAGAAATCACATAGAAATTAATATCTTGTAGTAGAAAAGGAAGAACGGAGGTGCCAAATACATCCATATGCTCATTCCTCCTTTGACCTCAGTACACTGAACCTGAAATATATAAAGTCAAGTACAAGGGAAAGGTGCAAAAGCTCATATTTACTCATCAGGCTATTTTAATTTAAACACACACAGTCACTGTTGTCAGTAATATCATTGCGATATTAAGATAGTATTCACATTCATGAGTTTTTAGAATACTTAATGGAATAGACTTGGAGAAGTAAATTTGTCTGCAGAACTCTCAACATTCCCAGTCAAACTTTCTACTCATTTTATCCATTTTGACACCTTCTTCTCCCTCCAGACAATCACCATTTGACTTTCTGCCTATGAATTTAATTGTAATAAGTACTTCCCATAATTGACACCATAAAATGCTCATCTATTTACTACTATCTTCTCTGTACTTTTCATCCTGTGTCCGGCTTTCCTTCATTTTTAGACATAACAATATTCTCTGGTACATAGATCTCACTTTGCGTGTCCTCTCATCCTCCAGTAAATAGCTTACCCCATGTTTTTCCTATTAATAATGTTTCAAACAGGGTTGCTAACCCACATATGTGAGCCTTGTTTTACCCTTCAACTGAACATTTACTTTGAAGTTGAATTGTTAGACTACATGTAGGCTCCGCACGATTATTTCTCAGGAATTGCATAAAACATTGACAGTCTTTTTCTTCGTTTGTATTCTCTCCATCAGTGCACAGAGTCCTCCCATATTTCTTTTCCTTCCACTTCTATGGTGGTGTTCCCTGAGATCTGAGAAGAAGGATGTGAGGGAGACATCACATTTATGTTCAAAGGATTCTCTCAATCTTTGTCTCTGTCATAATCTGTCTCTCTCTCTCTCTCTCTCTCTCTCTCTCTCTCTCTCTCTCTCTCTCTCTCTCTCTTTCTCTGTGTGTGTGTGTGTGTGTGTATGTGTGTGTAAGTGTGTGTGTGTGTGTGTGTGTGTGTGTGTGTGTGTGTGTGTGTGTGTAAAACATCTAGGTGGGCCTCTACATCTGTTCCCATCTACTGCAAGGGGAAACATTTCTGATTATAGCTGAAGAAAGTACCAATCAATAGGTAGAGCAGAACACCATTAAGAGTAATTTACTGTTACATCATTTTTAGACAAGATATTTCAGGTTTTCTCTAGGTCTCTGAATTATCTAAAGACTTTTTATTCAGATTATATTGCATGAAATAAGAACACATGGCCAATAAAAGACAAAAATAAACAGTTTTTGTAATTTTATTTATATTTTAAATTTTCTAAGTTTTTTTCAAAATGGCCATGTATTATTTTGTAATGAGAGAAGATGCATTTTAAATTAATATCTCAAGATAATTATTTATACAAGGAAAGCATAAAAACACAGCTGTATAGGAGGCTATTTTTGGTGATCATTTTGTTGTTCTTCTAAGTACTCAATAAATACTTGTTGAGCAAAACCAATACCAACCACAACAAAATTATCATAGACAGAACATGGAAAGAGTTAATTTCATAGAATTTCCTAAGCATTGAATAATTTATTAATGCTTTTATTATCTCTTACTATTCATTTTTTCAATTTAAAACATATTTTAATAAAATAAAATAAGCTACCATGCTATGAAAGAAGACTGTGGTGCAAGTCATGATACTCTAATGGTCTAGAAGTAAAAATAGAGAAAAACCCATAGACAAAAATCTTCTCTGCATAAGATTCCCATAAATAATAATAATAATAATAATAATAATAATAATAATAATTATTATTATTATTATTATTATTATTAATCTATGTGAATACTTTAAATAAAACCCTTATAAAGGGAAAAACTCTCAGCTGAGTGATGAGTAACACAAAGAGCTAGGAAATACTCTAAAATGTGTTCAATTTCTCTTAAAAAGATAGAGGGTGCAATTTCAGATTCTATACATTTCAGTAACTATGGCTACCATCAAGGATGCAAATGAAAGCAAATTCTGTTGCCATTGTGGATAAATAGGAACTCTTATAGTGTTAGTAGGTATGTAAACCAGGGCAGTCACTTTGAAAATCAGTTTATAGTTTCCTCAAAAAAAAAAAAAAAAAGCAACAACAACAAAATAAATAAATAAATACAGAAATACAGAAATAACGACAATTTGGCCAAATACTACCAATTCTGGACATATGTTTTTATTCAGTCAATTAAATGGATAAGCAATTATCATTATTTTATGAACATTCAACCAAACTTATATTCTAGAATAAATACTTGTAATATTCAAATAGTCATGTGAGCTATTGACTATTGTTATAATCTAAAGATTTCTTAGAGGCCTTCATAAGAAGACAGAGAAAGCTGGCTCTGCAACTTTGACCAGAGGCAGACTTGGCAATGTTTGGTCAGGACCTGGCACCTGGTAATCTACAATTTTCCTTGAGGAGACTGGAGTTGTGTGTTCCAAAGCTACTATGTGCACATGCATACATTTGAGTACAGTTGAGAGAGCTATTGTTAGTTTTGTGCAGCATTGCTCTATCAGCTTGCTGACAACTTTGTTCTGCTGTATGAATGACTTTGGTTCACTCTGTTTTCCCTGAAAATTGTGTGAAAAGAAGCCATACTTCTTAGTAAACACTTTGTCCCAAGATACCATATTATACCAGATTTCTTGTTCTTAGCTTTCCAATTTTCCTTATTTCTTCATTCCAGGCCTAGCCAGTCAGGGACCTGTCACTGAGGAATGACCTGTTGGGTCATATAAATAAACAAGTTGACACTGGATGACAGGAACATGAAAGACTAAAATATATGTTTTATAAGTATACCTTAAACAAAAATGTTAAATATACTGTTAAATATATAAGAATAGAGTTAAATTAGTAAATGTCAAACATACTAAACATAAAAAAAATAGAAATTTGACATAAGCTAGTGTGGCACAAAAGATTGGTTTTCAAATTTTTATAGATATTACTTGTACCTTAAGATGACATATGTATGTACCTACATGTGTGTGGTAACAATTAAAGACAAAAGAGGACATGACCAAGAAAAATGGTGGGAATGGGTGTATGGGAGGGTTTAGACAGTGGAAATAAAGGAGAGAAATGTAATTAAATTTTAATATAAAAAACAATAAACATTCCTTAAAACATAGACAAATGGTAATAGTGCACAGGAGTGTTCTGAGAATTAGGGGCCATAATATATTTATATATAAGACACATATTCAGTCAGCACTAATGGGAAAATCAGTAAAAATAGATAAATGGCTAGCTCAGTGCCCATTTATACAGATCTGAGACCTATGGAGAGAGGACCAGAAGAGGATTTTGCAACTACAGCCTCAGTATGCAGAATATCCATGAGCAAGATTTAGCCAGAGTTATAGAGCTCAATGAAAGACCACTCATCTGCGGAGTCACTGGGACAGAAGTGGCCAGACTCCCTGAGCCTCACTTCATATGTACGCTGGCACTGGGAAGTGATCCACACGTACATGCCGAACAGAAGTTCACAGACACTGCAGAAACAGGAAGCAGACCAAGTGTTTCCCTTCAGGCAGGTGCTATCAACACAAGAGGTGAGTTGTACATATCTATGCTGTCACAGTGCAAAGAAAGGCAAAGCAAAATCATAGATGATTTCCCAGAGAAATAACTGTTTCCCTTTTGCTCAATGAGAATTAAGGTAGAGTTCAAGTGCCAAGTCTTAAGAAAGTTCACATGTTGGGATTTAAATGAATGTTCTTCATTTTAAAGACAAAAAGAAAATTTGAAAGGTGAAAGTGGAAGGGAGGGAGGGATGGGAGGATACCAGCGATAGGATAACAATTGAGATGTAATCTGAATAAATTAATTAAATAAAAAAATAACCTGTTCAGGAAGATAAGAGGTAAAAGTTGGTATTTAATTGCCTATAAATCTTACTAGATAATAATTTACTTGGTCATAGAACAGGTTTGTTTATTTTCTTGTATATGTCTTCAAAAGAATAGATTGATAACTGTAAGAATAAATAAAAAGTTGGTCTTCAATAAAAATAAATAAATAAATAAATAAATAAATAAAATAAAGACAAAAAGAAAATTTGAGATTTATTCTTTTGTTTTAACATAGTATTTTTATTAATTTATTCAGATTACATCTCAATTGTTATTCCATCACTTGTATCCTCCCATTCCTCCCTCCTTCCCACTTTCTCCCTATTCCTCTCCCCTAATGATATTTTATATACACAAAAATTTATTATAAAACAAACTGGAATACATGAATTCATATTGTCACTAAACAGCATATATTATGGTCTTATTTTCTGTAAGCTTTCTGCTAAATTATACAAAATACTGCAGTCTAATGAAATATAATAATATAATCTATTGTTTTAACACTCTGAAAATCATGAGGCTTAGCAAGTATTAGTTTCATAATTTTAAGCTGTATTTTTATTTTCTATAATTATAACACAATAAATTGACTCATATAATCTAGGCAATAAAATATCATGGGTAATTTAAATCTTCATTTAAAATGCTTAAAATTAATTATAACATGCAAAATTGACGAAGAATAAATTATAGATCTGAATTACTGAAAGAACAAATCAAGCAGAGATGAACAAATCCTTTACAGAGAACATTATGTTACAAGTGGTAGTAGTATCCTAAATTGTAATTCAAAACAGAAAAATGAAAAGAAAATTTCATATAAACCAATGGAATAGAATATATGCTCAAAATTGAATTCTGGGGTCAAAAGAATATCTGAAAACTCACTAAGAGACCAGGCTTATAACAAAAAAAGAACAAATACAGAAAACTATTTAGAAATTTAATAGATAACAGAAAAAATATAGACATATTGGCCTTACACATTAAAGAGATAATGAGAAAGCAGAAACAATGCAGGGGGAAAGAAACCATGATGGCTTTGCTTTCTGCCTTGAATGACACTTAAGAAACAATATCATTTGTCCAATAAGTATTGTAAAGGAGAAATTTTCTTTACATGTTATTGAAATTGAATTTTATAAGCACTAATTTTAATTACCTTTTTGTCATTTCAATTCTTATTTTCTGCTGTGTAGGTTCAATGCTTCTGGGCTATAACTAATCAATGCTAACGATTTCACATAAAAAAAAAATCCTGCTTCTAGTTTGAACCAATCATAGAATGTTTTCAGAATTATTTAGATCCTGTTTGGTTGCTTGCAGATTCTCTAATTACTTTTCGAGTGCTATTTTTCTATAGCATGGAATGACTCGACTGTTTTGTTTTGTTTTGTTTTATTGGTATACTTAGAAATGGTACTTGGGAACAAATTTATTAATATATTTTTGTTGTATTTTATGAATATTCAGGATGTCTGATTACTGATAAGAAGCTTAGAAATCTTATTATAGTAAGAGAGTTGTCTTAGTGACTTCTCTATTCCTCATAACATAGCAATGATCATTAGATAACTAATTTTTTAACCTTGATTTTGTGTCAGTTGTGGTGCAAAGTCAAAGAGCTGCCTCTGACGATAGCTTTCTTTCTGCTACAGACAAGGCAGGCAGGGCTTTTTATCAGAGAGGCAAGGAGGTAGAATGGGTATCTTCTATGATTATCTTTTATTTTTCATATAAGTCTAAATAAAGCCACCAGTATCCAGTTGCGGGTGCTTCAATACGATGACCTCATCTGATCCTAACTATACCTCAATTACCCCAGATTTGGGCACTGTATATAGTCTAATTACATTTTCACCATTTTTATTTGGTTTTTTGTTTGTTTGTTTTTTTCATGCTTGTTTTTTGTTTGTTTTGTCTTTGTCTGATTCTTTTTAGCATTAGACTGCTCTTAGAAAATCTACCATCCTGCTACAGCTATCACACCTTTCTTCTAACTTATTAATACCCGAATAAACATTAAACCCCAACATAAATATTATAAGAGAGGAATTAGAACCCTGCTGTAGGTACCAGTTCTCAAAAACTAACCAATGGTCAATTGTGAATGTGTTTCTAAAAGCTAAAAAAAAAAAATACTGCTCTTCTGTTTCAGATTAAATTCTTTAATGTTATAGGTGGATTAATAAAAATCATGATCAGTATATCTCATGGTCATACTTACTCAGACGACATAACTACCATGCTTGGCTACACTTTAACTTCCTGACCCACCACTAACAATATGTTACTTGATCAAATTGTTATTTCAGAGTAGTATGTTTGAATTTTCTCTATGCTGTAATTTTCAAATAAGAACTAATTTAACTCTTATAATAGTCAAACAGATGTGATGCATTTCACTAGCCATCAAGTAGTGGCTGAAATAACAAACTCTGTGTTGTGAACTAGCTGAAGGAGAGTTTGCATATTTAATGATTCATCTCCTACCATCAGTTAAGCTGAAGTTCAATCAATTCCCAGGACAAAGACATACCTTTGAGGCTCACATATTACATATGTCCTGGAAATCTATGCTATTTCCTTTCTTCCTCCATTTGTTTCAGAATAGGATTTATTTTTTGTTTGCCATACGTATACGTCTACAGAAAACACAAAATTTGTTATCAAGTATCTTATTCTTATAATATAGTAAACATGTACCTGAAAGGGAATAGTCAGTATTAAAGTGTCCAAAGATTCAGTAAAAAACAGTTTATTAATTCTGTATATATAGGAATTACATTTTAATGTAATTGAACGTTCAGCTGACTAAACATAATAAACATTTATTTATTAGAAAGCTAGATGTGCAAAATATCTAAGCAGATTCTGAATAACTATTTGGTTTATACTCAGTGATATATATGGTGCTAAAGGAAATGTTTTGGAATTGCTTCAGTGAATGGAAATATGTCTCAAACAACTTGATTGGCATTCTATGAAATTTTGAACCAGTGCTGGGATAGAGCAGCTGCAGCAATGTCTATAGGCATGGATGGCCGGAGCTAATGCTGTTCCCTTGAAGGCTGTTAGCTGTTGTTGGCTTCTGGGTTGGGAGGAGCCTATTGTGTTTGGGGATTATTGCCAGTAGTAGGTTTCCTTTGTTTCCATGCATGACCCCATACCCACCCAAATGCTGTCATCTCTAATCAGACTCAGTAGTTACAAGAAAAAGAAAAGGAAAAGAAGAGGACAGGAAAGAGAAAAGATGTTTTGGGAGGCTCTTAAATACTAGGGGAATAGACAGATTATAATCCTGATGCATTGTGTATATGTTTGCCAATGCCAAAAAATGACTTCTAAAAAGATATAGTAATAATCATCTGAGAAGTGTCCTGAATGTGAGACAATGAAAACCATGAGAAATATCTCTACAATGGACAAAGGAAATGACTATATTTAAGGAAGAGCTCAGAGCATTAAGTATTAAGGCATGTGAATGGTGTTGCATACCAGAGAAAACCGAAATAAAATAGCCTAAATAATACAGAAGTGTCATTAGCTTAGATAACAAGCCATGCCAGGGATTTTGAGAGAGGAAAAGTTTCAAAAGCTTTTCCTGGACTTGGTTTTGTGTTGTATATCTTTATAGAGGGTCAGCTTGCTCTATGTTTTAGTTGCTATATGCTTGAGCAATGTACTTTAAATGTGATACTTTATGTATAACAACAAAGATCACCACAGTTTCTTGAACTTGAAGAGTTTTAAGTTGTGGATGAAGCTCATCAGGATTTGTCAATATATCCGTGGTCTGCTGCTCATTAAAAAAGACAGCTGTGTTTACTGACTAAGGAAAAAGACTATTCGGAAGGAAATAGAAATATGGATAATAAAGTGTAAAGAACTGTGGACTCAGGTCTTGCTAGATAATGTTGCAATTGATCTTGGGTTGCAGCAGAATTGTGAACAGAAAACAAATTGAATCAATTCCAGTAACTTGCCTTCCTACACCTGGCTACATTTGTGAGATGGGAAAGTGACGGTTGCAATTCTTTCAACACACCCTGAGCTTCAGATCCTCAATTGGTACATATATGCTACATGCCTTTATAGGGAGCTTGTGCTCTGTTTATTATGTGCTGACAGATAAGATAAACGTGAATGTAGAGTAATTCCTGGAAGAACATTTAAATATGTACTCTCAGACTGCAAATTAAATATTCAGAGGTCTAATCACAATATTTAATTTACTTATACATACATATTTAAAGACTACATATCATATAAAATAGTAATGAAGCCATTTTATTGAAAGTTTAATTTTCATCATCAGATACTAACTTTGCCATTGGAACTTTTTTTTTTGACAGATATTGCACAGAATTCTTTTTTTCAAAATATTTTTTCTCCTTTATTAGTTTATTCTTGTTACATCTCAATGGTTATCCCATCCCTTGTATCTTCCCATTCTTCCCTCCCTCCCATTTTCCCCTTATTCCCCTCCCCTATGACTGTTCTATACTCCCTTCATGAACAACTGTTCTATGAGATAATTATTTAAATTGGAATCCATCTGTAACATCAGTATGGGCAAAAGTTACCCATATCTACAAACCATCCTGTCACATGACAGCTGACCAATTTGACCTTAGATTATTCTCAGAATATCTATGTGATCAGGTGCACATGATAATTTTCTCTACCCCTTCCGTAAATTATTTCATAGCTTTGTTTATAATAACTTGCCTCAAATTCTTTGGAAGGTCACACTTCCAGATTCAATGATAACTCCTTAGCATGGGCTGAAGTAATTTTGGTTTAATGCATACTGTCTAAGCTTCTCATTTACGATGCAAATAAATCAATAATAAAATAAACAAAACTGAATGCTTTGGAATGTGATGGGATTGGTGTGTTAATAAATAGTATACAATATAGTCCTTTGGGGATTATTTTACAAGAGGATATATCTTCTTGTTTTGAAGTACACAAGATATGCAAAAGTTGTGCATGCTTGTTACCCTGAGTTTGATCTTCAGAAGCTATGAGAAGGTAAAAGGAGAGAATTGACTCCATGAAGTTTTCCTCCAATATTCAGAGGTCAATGGGGCAAACATATCCTCTTTCTTCATACACACATCATGTGTTCACATGCACAATATATATATTTTTAAAAAATGAGGAAAATCAAAACAGAAGTGAAGAGTTTCCAAAAGTTGTTTTTAGAAAAGAAGATCATGTGAAAGATGTGGGGCAGGGGGACAAAAGGGAAAACTGCCCAGAAAACAGAAACAATGTGTTTTGGGACCACATAATCCCTAGGAAAAGAGAGTCATAGTTGAAGGCAGGATATGGTTACTGAACCTGGTTACTGAACCAAAACCTAGTACTCTAATATTAGGCACATTTTTCATGAGATATTCAAACACACCTTATGTGATAAATTTAGCTATAAGATGAGAGTGTGCTTCTGATATCTGGCATCATACAGTGGAGAGTAAGGGCGTAGTAACAAGATATCTGTATGTCTGTATGCATTGACACTCTGAGCCTCCACAGAGATGCACTAGTTATCTAAAATTCTCCAACTGAACATTCATAACTGTTCTTCAAATGTCTATTTGCTTGTTTAATTTTATACTTTGTATGAATTAGTACAAAATTTAAATTATCATAATAAATAGAAATAATAGTTATAATACTGTTATGTATATTGTATCCCAGAAGCAATACACACACACACACACACACACACACACACACACACACACACACAGAGTGCATGCATACACACACACACACACAAACACACACACACACACACACACACACCCCAATGCATGCATACAAACACATGCATACACAAGTTTTCTGTTGAGAATTTGTTCCTGTCTAATTGGAATGTCAAAGAAAATACTGTCAGAACTTTTAACATCTTTAAAACTTAAAATATGATTCAGACCATGTAAAGCTTAACTCAGAGGATATAGCATCAAGATTGGCAAATATTTATCTTATATAACCTTTACAAGGCATAAGCTTCATTTCTATCTCTTTTTATGTTCACAAATGCTCTCTATGTAAGCACTCATAGGCACACATAGAGATATATCCAAATTAAAAAGTATGATAACAGAAATAACAGCCTTCCTTTCACATTTCAATAAAATATTGTAGTTAATGAACACAAATCCCCTAAGGGAAAGATGTTGAAATTCAAAGATGGAGCTAGCAAGGATGAAAAATTAAACGATGAAAGTTATTAAAATAAATAATGATTCTCCTTTAAATAAATATATAAGGGTAGAGAATGTTTTAGGATACAGCCTGGTTCATAGAACTAAATAAAGAGAGAGAGAGAGAGTATCATTGAAGTAAATTCAAGCCACTGTGACATTTTAATTTTTGTGTTTGTTTAAATGTGGGAGGATCTATGGTGCATGATGATTGCCACTAGCCTAGGTCCAGATTCAGTGATTGACCTTGACTCAAAGGAATATAGTTAAGAATATTAGAAGAACCAGATCCTATCTGATGACTACACACTTACACAGCATACACAACACAAATATACACCAGATCCTATCTGATGACTATACACTTACACAGCATACACAACACACATATACATACACATACACACACAAACACAAACACACACGCACAAACACAAACACAAACGCACATGATTTTACTATCATCTTACTCTATGGGTAGTCTGAATTCCACTCCTGTTTTTCTGAGAGGTACAACTACAAACAAGTTTGTACACTGTTCAGTTGCTACCTCTACACACATACTTGCCTCTGAGCTCACAGAATTTATGTCCTATTTTCATGTTATGTTCAAACTCCACACACTATCTAATATAAACTTAATTTTATCCATTATTGTTTTCTTTCACCACTCTATTCTTGCCATGGGAATAAAAACATTTTATTGTGTAAGCCACATTAAAAATGTTCTGACAAAGCATAACTTTGTAGCCCTCAGCATTTTTTATTCCTTTTTGGATTTAAAATAATTTTAATTTTTTTCTTCTGTTATCACTTTCTTTATTCTCTAGCTACCCTTTAATACTTTGTATTATTTTTATTACTCTATTATAATGCTAAAAGCACTTTTTAAATGGATTATAGATATTTCACTAATGTATCCTGTTTGGTTGCTTGGTTGTTAGTTGCTTTGTCATCCTCTAAGAAATAGTCATCCATTTCATGTCAACATGCTTCTATGGTTTTCTTCTGACACCACTGTCACTATTTATGGCTGTCATATCCACAGTGCCAGCTATTTTATCTTTTCAATTCATTGGAATAATCAGGTTTTTAACTATAATTAGTGCACTATGCTTTTCAGTGGTCTTGCCAGTATTGTCTATATTTAATTGAATTCTGAATCACTTTCTCTCCTTACCTGAAGTACAAAAGAAGTAATCTCTATGTAACTGAAGACAAGGGTATCTAACTGAACACTCATGACATTTAAGTTTGGAAGGCTCATAGAGATTGCAGTTGAGATATATCCAAACTAAACTCATGAAAATATCCCTCAGGAATTATTTGCCTTTCATTTTCCACACAGAGACATTGGTACATAATCTCCCTTGACTGAGACCCTGTGATAGGCTTTAGTAAATACCACAAGGTTTGATTAATCCTCACTTTTGGATGAAGCAGATACTTAGTGGAAAATGTCATGAGTCTGGAACAGTGCTTTTTCAGTTGTTGTCATTTCTTTCAATAGTGACACCTATCACATCTCCTTTACAACAATGATACAGTTAGAAGAAAAAAAAACAAAGAGAAATTACTGACCTCTAACTTTAGGTTCCATTTTATTTTAGTTTTTAATGTTTTTTTCTTTTTATTGAAAATCGATTCTTTTTTTATAAAATATATACTGATTACAGTTTCCCCACCCTATACTCCTTCCAATTTCTCCTCACCTCCCTTCCTTCTATACCCACTCCCTTTCTGTCTCTATTTAGAATAGAAGAGGTTTCTAAGATAACAAACAAACATGAAAAAGTAAAATACAGTAATATAAAGCATAAACTATCACATTGTGGCTGAACAAGTCAAAATAACAGAAGGAAAAGAACCACATGGGCAGACACAAGCCTCAGAGGCCCACATAGCCACACACCGAGGATTCCTATGAAAATGTTAAGCGAATACCTACAAGATACACACAGAAGACCTGGTGCAGAATGTGGTAGGCCCTATGTTTATGTTCCACTTAGGGTTACAAGTCTATTTATGTTCTTAATTTGATCTTTATTTAGCTTTGAAATGGGATATCTATCCAGAAAATTACCCATTTTATTTACTTTTTTAATTGCGGAGTACAGGTTTTTAAAGTATGTCCTAATGATTCCTTGGATTTCCTCATGGTCAGAGTTCTTAACCAGGACTTGCTTCTTTTTTTTTTTTTTTCTCTTTGGAATGGGGCAAGAAAGTAAAGAGCAGTCACCCCAGAGTGTCTGCTGTAACCCTGGCCTGAAACTGGAGGTTGGATGTTGAGGGACATCGGAGAAAAGATCTGCAGTCAGCCTACCTTACTTTCCTAACAGGAGTGGACTGTGGCTTGGCAAGAAATTCCTTCTGGAGCTAGAGGCTGGCATCAAGCAACAAGTAGGGATAGGCGGGTTATCAGGGGAAGTTCGGTGCAATTCACGTGATTGGTGGTGAAAAGAAAAATGGTGGCTGCAGTTAGTGTGATGCCTCAGAGACAGGTGTGTGACTAGGAGATTGGGTTTGGGGGAGAAGAGAGGAGAGATCAGGAAAAGTCTTCAGTTAGCTTACCTGTTTTCCTAGCCAGATCAGTCAGCGTGTTTACAGAGAATGCCTGCTCAACTTGAGACTTGGATAGGGGGATGACTTGGGTGAAGAATGGCTGGAGATCTCTGTGATCAGTTGGTAATGGAGTCAGACAGAAAAGGGAGACCACATCAGGTTTTCTTCTACTGAGCTGGGGATGAGTTCAGGAGGATTGGCTACAGTAGTGCAGTCCTTGCAGGTCTGCCTTCAGTGTGCTTGTTGCCCTGGGAACAGTGCCCTCTGGTTTATCCTGGATGCTTTCTGGGTCTAGAGGCTGGAATAATGTAAAAAGTCAGGGAGGAAGGTTATAAGAGGATTATCTGTGGCCTCCACTGATCATGGGAGAAGGTGAGCAGGGAAGGCTGTCACAGGTGCTCTGCTGCCCAGCTGGGAATAAGACTGGGGGATTGGATATGGGGGAATAAAGGGAGAAAAGTCTACGGCCAGCTTACCAGGTCTTCTGATCTATGTAGCCTCTGGGTGATGGAACAGCAGGCTTTGATACAGATAGGAGTCAGGTTGGGGAGGAGGAAGGTTAGAAGGGGGTGGTCTGTGGTTTCCACACATGGTGTGGGCCTGGGGAGAATTAAGGATGAAGCTGGAGTTCCTTTACAGTGCTAAGGATGAGAGTACAGATTGGGGGGGGGGAGCTGAGGAGGGTGTGGTTTTTCTGTTTTCCTTGCCTGCAAAGCCAGTGTAATCCCAAGGAACCCTTGTTGGTGTTGGAGGCTGGACCATTGGGATGTGTTGAGGAACAGAAGGGTGCGGGAGAAGATTTGGAGATCCATTGAGTACAGGTCTAGAGAGAAAAAAGGATTGCAGCATTTCTTCTGAGGCAGAGCTTGGGGAAGACACTTGGGGGGCAGGTGTTAGATCTGGGAGAACCGAGGAAAAAGAAAAGATCTGTAGGCAGTCTACTTTGTGGAATGGCCTGTTGTGTACCTTTTGGCTTTGGGTTTTGGCTAAAGGAAGAAGTAGGGGCAGAAAGGTTAGAAGTGGGAAGATCGGCAGGGTTAACAGGTGATGGGATTCAGAAGTCAAGAAGGCCGTCACAGGTGCTCTGCTGAAGAAATGAAGATAAAACCAGTGTATTGGATCTGGGAAAAAGAGACTCTGTGTGTGTGTGTATGTGTGTGTGTGTGTGTGTGTGTGTGTGTCTGTGTGTGTGTGTGTGTGTGTCTGTGTGTGTGTCTCTGTGTGTGTGCCTGTGTGTGTATGTGTGTGTCTGCGTACACTCGTGTTCCTGTGTGCTTGTTCATCTAGGTGGCTGTGTCTCTGTCTATGCACACAAGTGTACAGGTAGGCTGAGGCCAGTAGAAAGCACTGGTACAGCTGCAGACAGTTATGAGCCTTGTGAAATGGGTGCTTGGAAACCACAAGAACAATAAGTGTTCTTCATTACTGCACCACATCCAAAGATCCAGGTCTGATTTTATAATATAGACGTTCCAGCCCACTTGGTACATTACAAGAAGTTTTAACTAGGGACCACAGTATGTTTTAGCAATGTGGCTACCTCTGAATCAGACCATGGGACAATTTATGTATCAGGGTACTGTCAGAAAGAGTAATCAGTTAGTAATAAGTGGATGCTACTGGCTATATAGGATATCCTTGGAGAAAGTGAATATAGAATATAAGTAGGGAGATTCAGATATTCAATAGTAAAGATATCTTAGCTCAAATATAAGGCTTTCTTTTTTCAGCATGATTGGCCAAGATAATTTGAGACTCAGTACTTCCTCTAATAGGTGACCCAGTGCCAATACAACAGAGAGAAATCTAATGACAGTAAGTACTCTAGACATAGAAGATCACATCGAAGGCTTGTTCTCTTGCATCCTCTAATATCTAAACTCATCAATATATCATGAGATGCAGGAATAAACAAGACAGTGTAATTATACAATGATGGAAACAAAAATTTACAGATAGGGGTTAAAAGTAGCAACTCTAAATAATAAACTGAAATACCTAAAGCACACCTTTCAGGAAATATGATGATGAAAATCACTGAAGAAAATTTCAATAAAAGTAGAATAGAAAGAAAGAAAAAGAATTCTAAATTTGAATTACCTAATAAACTAGATGAAGGAGTCAATTGCAAATGTATGACCATAGAAAACTCATCAAACTTAAACAGTCTCACAGGTACATTACTTTAAGATTAAACATAAATAAATACAAATAGACAATCTATGAAATAGTCATAATTCTATGAAACTTAAATTTATATTCTTTTATATTTATTTACAAAATGAAGGAGTTATATTAGAACAAATGCAGTAAGGTAGTATGATAAACATCTGACTGTAGTGTTTAATAAACAACTTAAATGTCTTTTAACTAAAAAATTCTATATTGTGGAAATCCATGTTTATAAATTCATTCAATATTTATCATTTGTTAGCTGAACACTGAAATGATTTGCCGCATGAAAACTCATCTTCAAAGAGATGCTAAAAATTTCTCAGGCTGAAAACAAAACATACCAGACAAATTATGCAAACACACAGAAGAAACAGGAAATGCCAGGATAAGCAATTATGTAGGCAACTATAAAAATGTTATATTTGTATGTTTCTTTTACATTTATCTCTTAACCTGCTTTAATGCAAGTATATAAAATAATATGTGTATAATTACATTGTTTGTAGTATAACATTCAGAAATGTAACGTATTTGACAATAATAGCACAGAGGAGCTAAGTTGAAGGAATACTGTTTTGAGGGAGAATGGCAAAGTAGAAGGATCCAGAGGGTGCTAGAAGCCTACAAGTAGAACATTATGATAGGCAGATTTGGGCTCAGGGGTCCCACTCAAACTAAGGCACCAGCCAAGGACAATACAGGCAGTAAACCTTAAACCCCTACCCAGATCTAGACAATGGACAAAACACTCTCCACAGTAGAGTGGAGAGTGGGATATGACTTTCTCACATACTCTGGTGCCTCACCTTTGACCATGTCCCCTGGAGGGGGAGACCTGGTGGCACTCAGAGGAAGGACAGCAGGTTACCAAGAAGAGACTTGATACCCTATGAGCATATACAGGGGGAGGTAATCCCCCTCAGGAACATAGGGGAGGGGAATAAGGGGAAAATGGGAGGGAAGGAAGAATGGGAGGATGCAAGGGATGGGATAACCATTGAGATGTAACAAGAATAAATTAATAAAGGAGAAAAAAAAAAGAAATAAGAAAATTAGGCCAGATGCTAAATGTATAGAGAAAAAAGGTAATAGATCCAAGATAAACAAGAATAAGAATTAATATAACAAGATACATTTGTTCT
This sequence comes from Acomys minous, assembly GCF_964271855.1. Classification (NCBI taxonomy): domain Eukaryota; kingdom Metazoa; phylum Chordata; class Mammalia; order Rodentia; family Muridae; genus Acomys; species Acomys minous. The sequence continues at coordinate 65,677,274 of NC_140486.1, forward strand.
TATCTGTGAAGTCCTATCCTTTCTTAGTTTCTTTGAAAACTAAATAACTGTGTTAAGTAAAAATTGTAGCAAAATACTCTTGGTAATTTAATATCAAAGCAAGTAACTTTGCTATGTAGTAACTTCAACATAATAGCATAAAATCAGAAAGAAATGGCTTGATTGGAAATATAATTTCTAGAGCTCACTCGATTTATTGTCAGTCTGATGTAGATTATTTTACATTTAGGTGTATGTTAAAAACCATAGTGACAATAGAAATCAAATAAATTAAGGTGTTTTAAACATCATTAAATAAATTCTCACATTAGATAATATAAATTTATTTCAAAAGAATGTAAAGTGTTAGAGAATTATACACATGTATTCATTAATTCACACACACACAAACACACATAAAAGCACATACACAACATGAACACAAACGTGCATGCATGCACACATACAACTTAAAGATGCCTCTAAATTTTGACTTGATAGCACATGTGTCTGCATATTTTTTTCTCATTCTAGAATCCCCCAAGGATATCCCCATAATCACACATACCCTAGTGTGTTCATTGTAGTTTATAGGACAAACAGATCCTCCATTAGCATGGATCTGAGTTCTTACATAGGGAAATGGGATTTCCTTTTCACCTTCTTTGAAGATATTCAATCTTATGCCTATATAATATTCCCAATTGGAGAAATGTTAAAGTTCACAGCTCCAGTTCTAACAAATGCTTTCAGGGAAATGATGATTAAAATATTATATTTTCCAACGAAGAACTTAATGAGTTAAAGTAGAATTATATAACTTTCCCTTGTGCTTTCCTTCTCTCCAGTCCCTAACCGTACCCTCACTCTAACCACTCTCATCTTCCACCCTTCCAATTGATATCCTCTGCTCTTTGACTGTTAAACAGACAGACAGACAGACAGACAGACAGACAGACACACACACACACACACACACACACACACACACACACACACACATCTCTGCATACAAATTTAAGTTTTAATGGTGATGGAATAAATTTTGGTAATGTCAGTGTCGCAGTACGGTCCATCTACAAGTGTAAACTATAAGTTGCCTGAATCATCTCTGAGCAACACTGTTAGAAAAAGAAGGTATGCACTCAAATAGTGATTTCCCTACTTAGATCAATGCATGAATTTTATTCTAGACTATTACACATCAAAATATAGACACTATTTTTGAGATAAATGTTCTCAACTTAAAAGACTTTACTTTTGCACTAAGTCCTTTCCCTATTTTTGCTTACTCGTAAATATTTGTGTTGGAATATACTAATATAAGTTTAGTAAGATTTTTAAGTCCTTCCCTTGTTAAAAAAAAACAACTGAACATCTTGTGGATCTCCTAGGTATTATTCATAAAAATCAAAATTCGATTAAATCTGGGTCTTAGCGAAGTTCAGCCAGCAAGAGGTGAATTACATGACCTTAAATTCTGAAGCTCCACTAATATAGTCCTGTAATATATGTTTACTATGATTTTTCCATCATTATTACAAGTAGATTTTTAATTGTAAATGTACTTAAATATATAACATTAATATTTTTGATATCAGATTTCTGTTTTTATTTGGAAGCCATTTGGGTTAAGGGAGAACATGTGGGACAGGAGAGAGTTGGGAGAAAAAAAGTGATTTTAAATTACTTTCCTTCTTGCTAAAGGAAATGGCTTGCTTTTCTGGCTTTGCAGAACAGAGCCTGCTGAATTCTAACTGGCAATTCAGAAAGCATTCTGTAAACAAGAGCTTAACATTTAACTGCTAACATAAGAAATTTAGAGTAAATTGAGTTTTCTGTGGCCTCCCAGGTCCAGCAATGGAAATCCAGAAGCTGAGGAAGCCGGGTTAGTTGTTGCTAAGTTACAGTGAATACCAATGTAATGTCTGGGATGTACATTAATTCTGAGTACTGTCATTATGCACCGTGGTAATACAAAGAGAAAAAAAATAGATTGAAAATGATGTTTAAAACATTTTAAATTAACCAGTGCTTAAATCCTTTTTGCTCTATTTTATCCTTTTTTTTTTTGTACATTTTTTCTCATTGTTTATATTAAAACCTAACAATGAAAATGGAAGAAAATGTGGCTTTGCAGTTAGAAAAGTACACATACTCTGTTTCTGCCAGGAAGACAACAGACTGGAAAGAAGTTCCAAAGAGGGAACAATATGCATCTATATTTGCAGCCAATGTAGAACATTTTCACTGCTATCCAGTGACACGACACAATTAGTGCAGAACGTAACTCAGATAGAGGATTAGTTTGAGGCAGAGATTTACCATTTTCTTCTTTAAAAAAAAGTAAATAATCCTAGTTTAGCTACACTGAGTTTCTTCTTTTTATATTATTTATTTTTTGTTTTTGTTTTTGTTTTACAGAATAAGATGTTTATTGTGGAATAAGGCATGGCACCACTATTAGAGAAGTTGCAGAAGTAAACTAAAATGAGTAATTGGAGGATCAAAGGATATATTGGAAGCACGAACAGGACGGAGAAACAGACTTTCCAATTTCTGAACACTGGTTATACACAGCTACTGGGATAAAACTGAAAGTAAAGATCAGCAGTGGTAGATTAAAATGAGAGACTCTAAATTCTATATTTATTTGTGGGTTAGAATCTCAGTTGTTCAGAAATATGATTTATTACAGTCTTTATATTTATTTATTTAATTTTGTTATTAATTTATTCTTGTTACATCTCAATGGTTATCCCATGCCTTGTATCCTCCTGTTCCTCCCTCCCTCCTGCTTTTACTCTATTCCCCTTCCCTCTGTCTGTGACTGAGGGGGACCTCTTCCCCCTCTCTATGATCCTAGGGTATCAAGTCTCTTCCTGGTAGCCTGTTATCCTTCCTCTGAGTGCCACCAGGCCTCCCCATCAAAAGGATATAATCAAATATGGGGAACCAGAGTTTATGTGAAAGTCAGTCCCCACTCTCCACTCAACTATGGAGAATGTCCTATCCATTGGCTATATCTGGGTAGGGGTTTGATGTTTACTGCATGTATTGTCCTTGGTTAGTGCAATAGCTTAAGCAAAACCCCTGGGCCCAGATCTATTAGTCATAATGTTCTTCTTGTACATTTTTAGGGCAATCTAGATACTTCTATTTCCCCATTCTCCCATACTTCTCTCACCTAGAGTCCCAGTAGGATGTCCTCACATCTATCCCAATTTCCTACTAAGTGAAGACTTTCATGGGACCTGCCCCTTGACCTAGTGTCCAATTATAAATGAGTATATACCATTTGAGACTTTCTGTGTCTGGGTTAACTCACTCATTATGATTATTTCTAGTTCCATCCATTTGTTCATAAATTTTGGGAATTCCTTGTTTTTTTAGCTGAGTAGTATTCCGTAGTGTAAATGTGCCACAGTTTCTTTATCCATTCTTCGACTGAGGGACACATAGGCTGTTTCCAGGTTCTGGCTATTATGAATAAGGCCACTAAGAACATGGTTGAGCATATGTCCCTGTTTTATGGTGGAGCATCTCCTGTGTATATTCCAAGGAGTAGAATAACTGCATCTTGAGGAAGGCCTATTCCCAGTTTTCTAATACAGCACCATATAGATTTCCAAAGTGGTTGTACCAGTTTGCATTCCTATCAGCAATGAAGGAGTGTTCCTCTTTCTCCACATCCTCGCCAGCATGTGGTGTGACTTGTATTTTTGATCTTAGCCATTCTTATGGGTGTAAGATGGAATATCTGAGTAGTTTTGATTTGCATTTCCCTGATGACTAAAGACATTGAGCATTTCTTTAAGTGTTTCTCAGCCATTTGATATTCCTCTGTTGAGAATTCTCTGCTTAGTTCTAAGCCCAATATCTCAATTTGGTTATTTGGTTTGGTGGTAAACTGAGTTCTAAACCTAGAGAGAATGGTGTGTGCAACATTTAGCAGTAGATGTTCTTCACAAAGTCTATTCAGTCTGTGACCCCAAATGCTCATGTTACTAGAGTGTCTTTAAAACAATTTTTCAAAAACATTTTATTTTCTTGTTCACAAAGATGAAACTTTTTATAAAAGGCACTAAACATTACCTGTAAAATAAAGTTTAAATGTTTTCACTGTATAGTTTACTTACTTTTTTCTGAGTTCTGTATTCTATTATACATCTATTGGACAACTCATGTGTTTTTACCAATAGTTATAACACATGGAAAACATTTGTGATGATAATGTTCTTGAATCAATATCATCTATACAAAAAGGCCTCTGTCTATCCTCTCTCTTGCTTCATGAGGGGGACAGTCATTCTCAGACCATTGAGTTTATAGTAAGAGCTGCTCCACTCCTGCTATAAATTACCTTTTCCAGTAAGACTACTGGTAAGATCAGATAAGAGCCAGCTGCTCACGAGGCCACCCTGTTCCAGGAGGCGCAGCTCCAAGAGCTGTTTGCTTGACTAACCAGACCCTTTACAACTTCTCTCTTTCTGGAACTTCTCCCCTTTCAGTGGTGAGAGCAGCTGTAAAGGTAGATAACTGCTGGAGCATTTTACAGTTAGGTATCCATAGCAACCTCTCTTATGCAAATACCCTTGCCCCAGTAACCCCATAAAAGCTCTGTGAGGATTTTCAATAACCGAGGCTTGATCAGAATCCTGTCTTGTCTCCATATCTCTCACGCCTCCCTGTCCCCCTTCCCCTCGTTTCTAGGGTCTCCCATTGACTGTGCTGTGGGTTGGGACAGCTTCAGCTAGTCTATTTCTGCTGGTGTAACCAAGCCTTTCTCCCCAGTGTTTCATTTGTCATTTAACTATGTTTCAGCATTCATATGTGTCAGTTATTGATTCAACAAGTACAGATATATTTACCAGCCAGGTACCATGGGACAAAGCCACCCACCTTACACAGGAAGTAAGTAGAATATTTAACAGTCATTCTCTGAAAGGACTTCCATTCTTGCAACTTACTCTTTTTTTTATTTCATCAAATTCTTATTTTCATTTTAAACATTTAAAGAGAGAGAGAGAGAGAGAGAGAGAGAGAGAGAGAGAGAGAGAGAGAGATCCCTTTCATAGTACACATCTTTATAACTTTGGTTTTTTTTTCATTAATTTACTTATGTAATCACTTTACAGTATGATCCCAGCCCCTTCCCTTCTCTCCTCAAATAGCATCCATGCCACCTTTCCCCATTCCCCTCTCCTCGTCAGAGAAGGGGAGGCCCCACATGGGTACCAACCCACCCATATAATCAAGTCTTTGGAGGACCAAGTGCATCCTCTTCGATTGAGATCAGACAAGACAGCCCAGCTAAGAGAAAGGGATTCAAAGGCAGGCTACAGAGTGAGAAGAAACCCCTTCTTCCATTGTCTGCGGACATGATCATCAAGCTACACATCAGCTACATATGTACAGGCAGCCTGGTTATAGCCAATGCGTGCTCTTTGGCTGGTAATTTAGTTTTACTTCACATTTCTATCTTTTTATTTAATTAATTTATTAAGATTACAACCCAATTATTATCGCAACACTTGTACCCTCCCGTTCCTCCCTCCCTGCCTCTTTCACTCTACTCCCCTCTCCTAGATCTATGACCGAGGAGGACCTCTTCCCCCACTATATGGTTATAGGCTATCAAATCTCATCTTGATAGCCTGCTTATTCTTTGAGTGCCAGCAGGCCTCCTCACCAAGGGGTGATGGTCAAATAGGGGCACCAGGGTTCCTGCTCTCCATGTAACTGTGGAGAATGTCTTGCCCATTGGCTAGATCAGAGTAGGGGTTTGAAGTTTACAACTTGTATTGTTCTTGGTTAGTATAATAGTTTGAGCAGAACTCCCTGGGCCCTGATCCACCTGTGTATTGTATCAGATCACCATGGTGTATGGCTGGACTTAAACAACAACAGAAATAACAAAAAGCCTACACATACATGGAAATTAAACAACTCTCTACTTATTGACACCTGGATGGAGGAAGAAATAAAGAAAAAATTATGGACTTCCTGAAATTCAATGAAATGAAAGAAAAACATACCTAAATTTGTGGGACACACTGAAAGCGGTGCTAAGAGGAAAATTGATAGCACTAATGTCTTTATAAAGAAGTTGGAAACATCCCACATAAGCAACTTAACAATACATATGGAAGCCGTAGAAAAGAAAAAGAAGCAGAAACACCCAGGAGGAGTAGACATCTGGCAATAATCAAACTCAGGGCTGAAATCAATAAATTACAAACAAAGGTAATTTAGTTTTTGTAAGCCCCTATGTACCTAGATTATTTGCCTTTGTAAGTCTTCTTGTGTTGTCCTTGACATCTCCTTCTCTCTCAATCCTTCCTTCCACTCTTCCACAAGACTCCCCTAGCTCTGATTATTGTTTTGCTGTGGATCTCTATGTATGTTTTTATCAGCTACTGAATGTAGCCTCTCTGAAGACAGTTAAGCTAGGATTCTGTCTGCAACATAGCAGCATATTATTAATAGTGTCATGAGTTGGCTTTCTCCCATGAAGTTGGTCTCCAGTTTAGCCAGTCATTGGTTGGCCATTAACTCAATATCTGCTTTGTCTTTATTCCTACACTTTGATAGGTAAGACAAATGTTGGGTCAAAAGTTTTAGGGGTTGGTTGGTATCCCCCTCATTCCCTGCCTAGCTAAAGGAGAAGCAAGCTGGTGTAGCCATTTTGATATTAAATAAATTAGACTTTACACCAAAACTAATAAAAAGAGATGAGGAAGGACATTTTATACTCATCAAAGGTAAAGTCAACCAAGATGACATCACAATTCTGAACATCTATGCTCCCAATACAAGGGCACCCACATTTGTAAAAGACCTATTAACAAAGTTTAAACCACACATCCACCCCCACATATTAATAGTGATAAACTTGAACATCTCACTTTCACTGAAGGATAGTTCATTGAAACAAAAACTAAACCAAGAAGTAACAACACTAACCAATATCATGAGTCAAATGGATCTAACAGATATCTACAGAGCTTTTCACTCAACCACAAAGGATTATACCTTCTTCTCAGTACCCTATGAAACAATCATAAAAATTGATCATATAGTAGTCACAAAGTAAGCCTCAACAGATTCAAGAAGATTGAAATAATACCATGAATCCTATCAGATCACCATGGTCTAAGACTGGACTTCGAGCAACAACAGAAATAAAAAAAAAAAAAACCTACACATATATGGAAACTAAACAACTCTCTACTTGATTACACCTGGGTCAGATAATGGAAACAGCCTAAATGTTTCTCAGTTATGAATGGATAAAGAAACTGTTGTACATTTACACTATGGAATACTACTCAGCTACTAAAAACAAAGAATTTCAGAAATTTGTGGATGAATGAATTGAACTAGAAATGATCATAATGAGTGAGCTAGCCCAGAAGGAGAGAGACTCAAATGGTATATGCTCACTTACAACTGGACAGGAGCCCCAGGACCATGTCCCATGAAAGTCTTCACTTACCAGGAAAGTGGGAAAGAGGTTAGGACAACCTATTGGGACTTTAGGTGAAAGAAATATAGGAGATGGGGAAATAGAAGGATCCAGAGGGTCCTATAAACCTAAAAGAAGAACACTGTGATGGTCTGATCTGGGCCCAGGGGTTCTGCTCAATCTATGACAGCAACCTAGGACAATACATTCAATAAACATCAAACCCCTACTCAGATCTTGCCAAGGGACAGGACAGTCTCCACAGTTAAGTGGAGGGTGGGGTATGACTTTCACATGAACTCTGGTACCCAATATTTGGCCATGTCCCCTTGATGGAGAGGACTGATGGCACTTGGAGGAAGGATAGCAGACTACCAAGAAGAGACTTAATACCCTAGCATCATATTCAGGGGGACAAGGACCACCTCAGTCACAGTAATAGGGAAGGGGAATTGGGTGAAAGAGGGAGGGAGGGAGGAATGGGAGGATGCATGGATGGGATAGCAACTGAGATGTAATATGAATGATTTTATTTTTCAGTAAGAAAAACAGTTAAAAAAAGAATTCTGGTTCACAAGCAAGGGACACATTTGCACAATATCCTTTATCATGTTTCAATAGCTATATTTGCCCATAGAACAGAGATTTATATATCACTCTAGAAATGAGTTCCACAGCAACATGTCATATAGCAATTATTATTCTGGATGCAGTTGATAAATATTGAAGTTTCTGCTTGGCAGCACACAGTCAGAGCCATAATAAGACTCTCATTGTCTCAAGCTTTTGGCTAGATGTCTTCTTTCAACAGTCCCTGTGGGGAAAAGCTTTCCCTATGTAAATTTCATTAGGGCAGAGAAATAAAGAGAAAGGAAGTTTTTGGATAAAAACAGATTTCAAAGTAGTTTTTAAAGCATATTTACACCTAGATCATTCATAATATTTAAGGGTAGTGGTGATCAGTGGGAGTTCTTTGGAACTTGTCAAGCCTCAACAGATGTTCTCTATGTCTAGAGATTGCTGGACAGTCAGAGATCTGGAACTTTGTCAAGCAAAGTCTCTACCTCTTGTCCTTATGTCTCTTGCAAATAATAATAAAATTATTTAGTATTAGTTTTGATTTCTCATTTTTATTTATTCACTATGTACTTTTAACATGTTTATTGTTACTTTTGTTTTTGTTTTGGGGTTTTTGTTGTTCGGTTTGGTTTGGTTTGGTTTTTTTGTTGGTGTTATTTATTTATTTATTTATTTTAGTATTTTGTGGGTTTTTTGAGACAGGTTTCTCTGTGTAGCTTTGTCTGTCCTGGACTCACTTTGTATACTAGGCTGGTCTCAAACTCAAAGACATCTATATGTCTCTGCCTCCTTAAAGGCTGGGAGTATAGGCCTGTGCCACCATGCCTGTCTTTTAGCTTGGTTTTATATATTTCTAATATAGATGTACTTATAATGATTTTAAATTAGTATTCACATGGGTGGTATAATATTAATACAATTTTATTATAGTATCTATAATATTTTACAATACAACTCAACATAGAGAGACAGTACTCTTTCAATACATAAATAACAATTTTAATAGTAGTTTAAAAATTCATATACAAGTTTGAGCGGAACCCCTGGGCCCAAATTTGCCTATCATAATGTTCTACTTGTAGGTTTCAATACAGGCTGTAAACTTTAAACCTCTACCCAGATCTAACCAATGGTCAGAACATTCTCCATAGTAGAGTGGAGAGTTGGATATGACTTTCTCACATACTCTGGTGCCTCACCTTTGACCATGTCCCCTGGAGGGGGAGACCTGGTGGCACTCAGAGGAAGGACAGCAGGTTACCAAGAAGAGACTTGATACCCTATGAACATATACAGGGGGAGGAAATCCCCCTCAGGCACAGTCATAGGGGAGGGGAATAAGGGGAAAATGGGAGGGAGGGAAGAATGGGAGGATACAAGGGATGGGATAACCATTGAGATGTAACAAGAACAAATTAATAAAATAATATATATCTTGGAAAATTCATATACAAGGCATCATCTCAAAAATTAATCCAATACTTAGATTTCAGCAATATATACTGAACTCTGAAAAAATCATTGTGTTTCATTATATTTCAAGCTATAGGCAGAGAACATTGCATATGCATTCCTATTAGTTGCACCACCTTATTCTCTTCCTCCATCTGAAGATGAGTTACGACATTAAATACTCTTGAACCCAAAATCCAAACAACAAAATTATCTAAAGTTCAAAAAAATCTTAATAACTCTAGAAGAAAACAAACAGAAAATTGTATACCTATACCAAATTAGATGTGATGGGTCACAATTAGAACATAGGCAGAGAAATGCAGGTGAATCAGTGTCCTTCAGGAAATTATTAAACCACTCTCCTATCCAGACCTTTTAGCTTTGCATTTGCTTTGTGAATGCACCATTACATACTGTACTCAATTACCTTCGGGATGAGTGTATAGGTTATAGAAACAAATGAATATCAAATATAAACTTAAGTGCCACTACCACGATATCTCTTTATACATGTATATGAATATATTAAAATATTTTAAAATACCAAAATCTTAGACATCTTTCCAATTCTTAGGACTTCATATAAATCATGATATTCATATGTACATTCACTGTGTAGCTTACAGTGTGTGTGTTTATGTGTTTCCATAATCAGGAAGTGTAAAAAGAATGACCTGCATTGTCCTAACTGTGTAACATCCTGTATTCTTCCATGTAGTATTGCTTTAAGAATGTATTATTCATGGTTTTCAATATGAATTTAATTGAACAAAGGAATATATATGTATGTATACATACATATGAAAACTAAGGTTTACAAATATATACACACATGTGTATGTAGATGTGTGTGTATATGTATGTGTATAACCGAGATTAATTAGAGTGATAAACAGCCTGTGGTCCATCTGGCCTAGCAATGGCTATCTACAAATTTAAAGTCCAAGTAGTTGTGCAGCACAGGAGGCTGGATGTTTCAGCTGGTCTTTATTATATAGAAGCTGGAAGAAGCTGGAAGAAATAGGTTCTATGTTAGTGGAGGAAAGTGCTTGTCAGCCAGAGTGAAGGCAAGCAGACAAAGAACAAAGTACTTCTTTCCTGCATGTTTTTATACCAACTCTGAGCAGAACAAGGAATAGCCCAGAAACTTGTGTCTTCCCAACTCAAAAGATCTGAGGTTATCTTCTCACTTCAAAGAATCTAATTAAGGGAAATCGGTTCACAGGTGAACCTAGGCTCCTGAGTTTTCATTCCAGACACAGTCAGATGGGCATCAAGAGTAACTTTCATGAAGATCTAGCTACAATAATTAAGAAAATTGTAATAGAATGCTCACTGTAACTATACATTGTTTAGATGGAAACATCCATGATCACAACTTAATGTGTTTTTTTTTAATTTTTATTTACCTGCACTTGTATGCGAATATTTGCATAAGGGCAGTAAATGTTGATGCAAGAAGAGGGTTTCAAAAATTTAGGAGCTGGGGTTGCAATCAGTTGTAATCCTCCTTGTGTGAGTGCTGGCATCTGAACTCATTTCCTCTGTATGTGCAACACATGCTCTTAACCACTAAGCCGTAGCTCCAGCCCCGTATAGCCACCATTTATAGGACCACTTAAAGGTAATCTTTCTAAATGTTTTTTCATGGCAAATTATTTTTTTAGCAAGTTGCCATTTTTGGATGTGTTTATATATTTATTTGGTGTATAAATTTTTCTATTTGTTAGCCACTGTGGACTTTAGGGATGCAGCGTTACTTGGCTTAGCTTTAAGTAAATTAGTATACTTTCACCTTCAATGAGCTTGCTGCTTCAGCAATAGTTAAAACATGGATTGGTATTTAAAATACTTGTATGTCAGGACCAGAGATTTCTTAGTAACCATTGACCATTTAATGAGTAGCATTACATACCTAGGCACTATTCCCAGACTTTGATGCTTATGTACATGAAACAAAAGTGAACAATGCCTTCATGATTTCAAATTGCTCAAACCATTGTCTTTTCTAAGTAATTTCAGTATATAATCAATACTCTTATAAACATCATAATTATTTCCTGAAATCATAGGTATTCACAATTTATAAAAACCAAGGAGACTAGATATTTTTAACAACAACCATAAATAAAATTCAGGCTGCATAATTACTAATACCTTTGAATTGCATTGCTTTTTATCTAAAAATATTTATTCCATTATTAGTATGTGTCAGTATGTGAGTATGTGCATATCTGTATCATGATAGTGGAAGCTTGAAGAAGGTTCAGATCCACTGGAGCGGGAGTTACTTATGATCATGAGAGGCTCAACATATTTGCTAGAAATCAAACTTTGTTCCTCTGCAAGAGCCATTTGCACAGTCTTCACTATGGGGCCATATATCCAGGCCAGACTCATACCATGTTCCCATCTTTTAGAATGTGTGTAAACGTATTCATAGCTGAATAAAAGAATGGGTCAATATGCACAAATATTTGCATGCAATACCTCCTGTTATACTGCATTTTTCTCTACCTCCATACTACCCTTACCTTATGAAAATATTTCACAAATATGTGGTTATATCTTATTATGCTTTTAAAGAAAGGTAATAATATTGTGAACTTGTGGTGTGTCTGATAATTTGAATCATTTCCTTGCAATATCATATTTTATGTTATCATATGTTCATTTTAGATTTGTGCCACATTATCACTAACAAGACATTTCTTTGAAGATATTTCATTTGTTAAATGATTCTTGTGTGACTTTAACAAATGGAATTCATTACAAATTACAACAGCGTTTTTCTCCAATCTGTCATATACTTTTTTCTTTTTCATAGATATTACCCTAACTAATTAAGGGCTATCAAGCTATGTCTCACTTGCACAGCTGAACACAATCTCCTCACTGTTGCAATCTTTGGTGTCATTTACATAATTAAGTAGGTGACAGTACTTGGTCTATGACCCATTTAATTCAGGCTTGGAGATTTTATGGTTGTCCTGTAAATCAGAAAGTATACTGTCTTAGTGTCTGCTGCAGTCTGGACACTATGTCAATATTCACTGGCTCTTTGGTGCCAGCGCATCATGAAGACTCCCACAAGAAATCTTTTACCTCTCCTCCAGTGTCTGGATGTGCAGACCCAGAAATCAATTTATGCAAATGAATTGTTAATAAATAAACTCACTTTTTAGCATCTGCCACAAACACAAATAAAGTCCTTCCACCTATTATCAACTCTTCTAAAATAGAAAGGATAAGTATTTGCATAACATAAATTTGGCTTTATAAAGTGCTTTAAAATACAATGTTTGTACTCAAAGAGCATATTCTGATATATGCCATTTTGGTCATACTTGCATAAGGGGCACGGGTATTTGTTAAACGTCATAAACGCATAGTTTACCCTTAATTATTACTTGGAATACAAATTTTCCTTTCAGATCTGCCCCAGAATCAATTGTGTATATGCACATATTTCAATAAATTATTGTAGGACATCTCTTTAGATATACTATGTGTATATTAATTTATACAATTTCTTACTCATGGCTATTGTACACATAGATTAAAACATACTTTACTCTATAAGGCTTAGGATAGGGGCTATTAAATTCACCATAGTAGAGTTAAGTATATTTTTGTTTCTCTTCTAAGTTTTATATTTTTTCAGTATCTTCATCCATAGAATTGGCATGTGAGCCATTATCTATTTTTCATTTTATTGACATGTATATTTTTTGTTTATTTCTTGTTTCTAGCATTTAAGGCTTTCTTTTTGTCAAGAATTTTTGGATGTTTTTGTTTGCTTTTTGTTTTTTGTTTGTTTGTTTGCTTTGTTGTTGTTATATTCTTGTTCAATAGACTCTACCATTAGATTGTATCATTTAGACCTTTAATGAAGGTCTCCATCTTTTTCCTTATGGCTAAGTTTTATATACATAATTTTAAAACTATGTGCACATTCCTGAAATCCCTGTCAAAATGGAAATTATTCTTGCCCTGTGATCGCTTTATGGCTGATATTGTCTTTTCCAAAATTCTCGTGTATAAAATCAGCATATACTTTATTTCAGAATTTGGAAAACAATAATTTCTTTTCTTTTCTCCTTCTTTCCTTCATCCTTCTTCCCTTCCCTCTCTTCTTGCTCCTTAAGACTGTATCTCTCTGTGTAGTCCAAGTTGATCTCAAATCCAGTATGTATTCCGTGAAGACCATGAATACGATGATCCTCCTTTCTTAGCTTTCAACAAGCTGATAACAGGCACTTGTATCATGGCTTTTGTTGATCATTATCCGTGTATTTCTTTGGTGAGCACAAACATGCTGAGAAGCTTCTTGCATAGTTTCCATGGTCAGAAATAACAAATATAATCAGTTTCTCAATTAAGCACTTAAACCCAATTGAAATAGCATGCAGTTTTTTATTTATAAGTTTGTTATGCATAATTCATATTTTTAAATTTGAAAGAAGTTATTCTATTATACACTTCCTTTGAGTATACTGTTGAAAAGACTAATAATAATCAACACTTAGTCTTTCGTTGGTAATCTGTACTTTTTGAGAGTCTTAAAAGTAATCTTCATTTGAAATGTTAATTTTTTTCAGAAGTAGCTCTTGGTTTGTAACATTTTTGTTGTTCTTTTTCTTATTAAAAATTATCCAATATTTCATTGTTACAGTACATTCTGTTTCTCTTCAGTCATAAATTATTCTTAGTGGAAAAAAGTAATCATTATTTTTTTTTTAATTTCTCTTATCTGTATTCTTCTTTGAGACTCTTACAATGGACATGCTAATATATTCCTTCTTTTTTTTTTTTTAATCTGTATTTCTTGTCTCTCTCTCTCTCTCTCTCTTTTTTTTTTTTTTTATTTAAAAACATCTGTCTCATGGACTTTCTTCATGTTTCAGAAGCTAAAAATACCGGCTGCTAAGCCTAATGCCATGCATTTGATCTTTAGGACTCCTATAGTTAAAGGAGAAAGCTAACACTTCCAAATTATTTGGCCTTCAAGGATGCAGCAACACACACACACACACACACACACACACACACACACACAAAGAAATTAAGTATTTTTTATGAGAGTGTTGAGCTATAACTTTCCTCTAACTAAATGGTAGATTTGTGGATTCTAGGCTTCATGTGCATACATATTTTGAATATGATCATCTTATCCTATGTTTGTGAAGCACAATTGTGACTTTCTATAATATCCACCTATCTGGTGGCACACTATGCAGTTTTGGGTGTGGCCTATGTACACAGAACAGCCAATAGATAGACATCATTAAGAAATCTTCAAAGCTGTTAATGCCACATATTTTGGGTTAATTGCTTCTTGTGGTGATAAATACTAAATACACTATAACCTGGGGGGAAAACCTTCACCATTGTCAGAGAAAGGTGTGTGTCTGTTGATATTAAGGGAAGTGACATAGATGTCAGTGAATCGAATGTACACCTTTGAAGGAATAACACAATTTTATAATGCTGCCATTTTTTTCCTAAAGAAATATAAAAAGTCTTTCAGAAAAATATATATGATTCATCAGTAAAGAAGCTGGGGGAAATTTGCATGATATCTGTACAGAGAGTAAAGATACAGAGAGATCTTATTTACTTGATTATGGAATTGGTAAAAACAAAATTTGCAGAGTTAATCAGCTTGTTGAAAATTGTTATTGATGTTCTGATCATCTGATATAGGACAAGAGTATTAGGTAGTGTTTTTGCGCTAGAAAAATACTATTTTATTTTATTTTATTAAAAGTACATTTTTGAAATAATATATTATGAATTCCACTGCTCCAGCATCTTTCAGATACCTACCATGACTTGAAATCCACACCCTATCTCCTTCTTTCTTCTTCTTCTTCTTCTTCTTCTTCTTCTTCTTCTTCTTCTTCTTCTTCTTTTCTCCCTCTCTCTCTCTCTCTCTCTCTCTCTCTCTCTCTCTCTCTCACACACACACACACACACACACACACATAAAAAATGAATAGGACTCTAAAAACAAAGTATAATAATAAGTAAAATAAAATAAAAACAAATCAGAATAGGAGAACACAATAATATATATGGGAAAAGGCCAAAGGAAAAACATCAATTAAAATACACATACAGACATAAAGACATATATATTCACACACACACACATGCACACACAGACAAACGCACACACACACACACAGAGAGACAGAGACAGAGAGAGAGAGAGAGAGAGAGAGAGAGAGAGAGAGAGAGAGAGAGAGAGAGGAGAGAGAGAGAGACAGAGAGAGAGAGACAGAGAGAGAGAGGAGAGAGAGAGAGAGACAGAGAGAGAGAGACAGAGAGAGAGAGAGACAGAGAGAAACAGAGACAGAGACAGAGAGAGATTCTATAAAACACAAACTCAGAAGCCATACTATGTAAGTAAAATACCTATAAGGTTAAAAATAAACTACCCAGACATAAACATTGTCATACAAAATCTTTCCAGATTACTGCAGAGTTTGTTTTGCATTGGGCATCTACTGGTGAACACGTAGGTTGATCTTAAATATGGGTTGTATACCCAATAAGACTGCACAAAACTATTATTTATTTATTTATTTATTTTGCTTTGAGAGTTTGCCCCCTCATTTTCACTTTTTTCTTTCTTTTTATATTTTTTATTTATTATAGTTTATTCACATTGCATCTAAATTTTTATCATCTCGATCTTATCTTCCAGTTCATATCCTCCCTCTCTTCTGTTGTATTCCCCTCCCGTAGAGCTCTGATGTCAGGTGCGGGGAGGAGGGGCTTCTCCCTCAGGGCCAGATGTCAGCCTATGTGGTCTCAGGATAGCCTGCATCTTCATACTCACAAGACTGCCCTAACAGAGGACTGGTCAGATGCAGGACATCAGAGTTCCTGTCAGAGGTAGTAACTGCTCCCAACCTCCCATGAGAACGAAGGTGAAAAACAAGCTGAAAAACGAGCGATCCACCTGCTACTTCTGAAGAGGGTGCTTATGTTCTCTACTTTCAATGACCTTGTTTGGTGTGTCAGTTTGTGCAGACCCCCTGGGGGCTCTTGACCGCTCTAGATCCTCCCATATCTCAACTGTTCCATGCACTTCTCAGAGCTCCCCTAGCATCCTGCTGCCATTCTCAGTATATATCCCCACCCCACCCCCATTGGGCGGAGTCTTTCAGAGGACATCTATGTTGGGCTAATATCCACTTATAAGTGAGCATATACCATGTGTGGCTTTCTGGGTATGGATTACATCACTCATGATTATCATTTCAAGTTCCATCACTTTGCCGGCAAATTTCAATGTTTCCTTGTTTTTCATAGCTGGGTAGTATTCTTTTGTAAAAATGTACCAGTTTCTTTATCCATTCTTCAACTGAGGGGCATCTAGGTTGGTTCTAGATTCTGGCTATTATAAATAAAGCTGCACGCTTTGCTGTATTTTGTTTGTTTTGGTTTGTTGTTTGCTTTTGGTTTTTTATTTGGTTTTGTGTGGTTTTTTGTTTGTTTGTTTGTTTTTTATCAAATAGGAATAGCTTTTGTGTTGGGGATGACTGTTGGTTTCCATTTACCCTCTCTGTCCTTGGGACCCCGTATGGCTTAGACCTGAACAAGCCTTGTGCATGCTACTATAGTCTCTGTGATTTTATATGTGCATTAGTCCTGCTGTGTTTACAAGGCTTTGCTTTCATGATGTTTTGAATTCCCACTAGCTACTACACTATTTCTGCCTCCTTTCCTGATGTGTTCCCTGAATCCTGAGATTAAGGAGTGAGGAAATGAAGGATACACAACTCTTTTGGGATTTTATATTCCAAAACCTTTCTCATGTCTACACCTTGTCCATATGTGAGTGTCTATATATATTTCCATCTACTGCAGGATGACGTATTTTAGTAGGTCATGGTACTTTTCCTTCGTACTCATAGCTCCCTGGAAATAATGACTCATGAGACTCAATCCTTATTTTACAGATACCTAGGCCATATATCTAAGTTCTTCTCTGACTAGATTGTAACATAAAAGAACCCGTTATACTAATCTATATTCTGCCACATGGCTGGGCTCAGATACCATGTCCATCCTCACATCCCTCAGACTGCCTGGCTCTATCCCAGAATGCCTTTTTCCAACTAGATGTCCCTCCTATTTCTTGCTGCAGCCATAGGCCATACATTTTTTAATTGGCATGTGCTCCATCCACATTCCTTCTACCATAAAGCTTCTTTGATGCAAGACACTGACCTGTAAGCATAGCAGAATGTTATTATTAGGAATCTTTCTGTTGCTACATCCCTTTAGCAGAAGAGTAGCGTTTGATTTTATTCTAGGTCCCTAGGTTATCTAGTCTCTGGTTCTTGGCTATGCTAGTAATACCATATAGGGCATAGGCTCTCCCTTATTCAGTGGGCCTTCATAGTTCCCTAATTTTGTGCTGCCTTTTGCACCAACATAACTTGCAGCATATCATTGTTATAGGAAGAGAAATTTGTAGCTGTGTTGTTCTTTAAGTTTCTCCTCTAGCAATGTACCTTCCAGTACTATGAACACTAGTCAGTCAAGGCTCCTGGTGGGCACCAGCTTAAACTTCCCATAGTCAATAGTTTTGTAGGTGTTGTCTTCAGCAATAAGGCACTACCATTAGTTTGTAGGGAACAACCAACAACTTCGGCAATAGCTTGGGTTCTCTGGAGGTTTCTATGGGGCCACTTTGGCCAACAAATCCATTAGATGTAACCCATTTCTTGCAGTAGAGATTTCATTTGGTGGTGAAAGATGGCTTATTTGGGATTTGTCTCCTGCATTGTTTTCATACATACATATATTTTTAAAAACTGGTGCTTTATTATATTCCCATAAACCCCTCAAATGGCTTTTAGGTTTATTTGTTGCTCATAGTTCCCTTCTTAACTCCCACTCCCTCCCCATTTATTTTTGATTCTCTTGTCCCAGTCTGCCTCCAAGCCCAATCCAATCCTTCCATAAGTATTTATTCTATTAAATCCTGCTATGGAGATCCTTCCTTCCACCCTAGTCCCTTACTCTGTACCTAAACTCTGTGGTTATAGGGGTTGTAGCCTACTTGTTGAAGACTTAACCAATAATATGAACATATAAATTAAAACATATTATATTTGTCCTTTGGTGTCTTCTTTACCTCACTCGGGATTAATTTTTTCTAACTTTATCCATTAACCTGTAAATTTAAAGTTTCTAAGTTTGTTTATTGTAAAAGCTGAATTAGCAGTAAGTAATATTACATTCTGTAAATTTACCATTTTTATTCCTTTTCAATTAATGTACATAACATATTATCTTTCAGCCTGACAGCAGGAGTCATCTTCATTAGGGACATTGTTCTTTTTTCTTTAGGTTTTGGAAATTTTTGTTGAAGTTTCAGCACTGTACTGTGTAAAGTAACTTGCTTTACTGAACATATACTGTGAATGTTCATCACATGTAATAGCATCTTTCTCATTATCTAGACTGTCATATGACCAAACAGAACATTAAAGCACAATCATGTTGACAAATGAGGTTAAACATTACACAGGCCAAAGTGCTTGGAAGCACAACAAACTGTCAAATTCCTAAAGATTGATTTAAAAAAAACTTCAACACAATGAGAGTCTGGAATGAAAGAATCAGAGATATTTGTTTAATAATGCCTTATGTGCCATATGTAGCATTTACTCCCATGCAGATCAACACTGAAGATTGAAGGGTTTGTAGCTCAACTGGTGTTTACCTTTCTTCTCTGGTAACTCACAGAGCAACATCAAGAAGGAATGGATAAAGGCTCTAGGGAGGCACCATCTCAACTTCTTCATATTCGATGAGTTTTAAAGGTGTTGTCTTCAACAAGAAGACCTGTCCATTGGTTTGTGGTGAGTAACCCATACTCTAGGTTCTTTAGGGAATAGCAACAAATCTTTGATTGGATTTGAGGCTCAGTCCATGAGATAGAACCTATCCTTGACACTGCTCAAGGAGCCAGGAACCTAAGGCTAGATAGGCAATGTATCTTGGGGAAAACCAAATAGTACCATTCTCTTAAAAGAATACAGCAATAAAATAATGCCTAAAAACATTCTGCTACACTCCTGTATCCAATTTGATAAGCCACAATCAGAGAAGTTTTCTTCTGCTGTGGATGGGAACAAATACAGAGACACACAACTAGACCAAGGCAGAGAAGAGAGAGAACTTAAGACATTTAATGTTTAATGGGATGTATCCATTAATTCAGTCTCCTCATGGTTCAAGAAACCCTGTAGAAGAGGGTAGTATTGGTAATGGAGAACAACAAGAAAACAAGGCCTTCTAAACAAAGTAGGACTGATGTGCATATGAACTCGCAGAGACTATGCACAAGACCTGCACATGTCTGCACCTGAAGGGGTCCAAGTGCTGAAAGGAGATGTGCTCATGATCCCCTATAACTATATAAGACATTATCTGCAATTGATAACCACAGGCACAGGAAAAAATAGTCTTTACCAATGGAGACTCACTAGGTTTACAAACCACTCTTAAGTACCACATGCCCAGCAGTAGATGGCCAACACAAACTGAATCTCTTGCATTTGTCTCTCTTTGTTTCCTTTATAGTTTTGTCTCATAATGTTTTATATGGACTTTTAAATCTTTCTCAGTACACTACAGAACTTTTCCTCATGTACTATGGTTTTCGATTTTGTGATTTATAAGGGTTTTCTGCGAGGTCCAACTTACATGTGTGTGTCTGCTTCTATATATGTTTCCTGTGTTTTTCTGTTTGTTTTTCATTTCTTCAGGTGTGTTTCTTTATTATTATTATTATTATTATTATTATTATTATTATTATTATTATTTTATTATTATTAATCATTTTGTTTTCTAATGAGAGATACCAAAAAAGGATATGGATTTGGATATTTTGGAAGATGAAGAGGCTCTGTTAAATTGGAGGAGAGATTGTCCTAATATGAATATAATGTTTGAAAAATATCTTTTTTCAATTAAAAAGAAAAATAGAAACATTTTACTGATCTAAAACTGCAATCAATTTCAATTATGTATTTCAATAAGTGAGAAATAAATGTGTTTAGAAACAATTTTAGACTGTGACTGAGATCTTAATGTTTTTATTTACGTATGTTATGTGACAATATATTAATTGCTAAAGTTTCAATGAGACCAATGAATTATGAATACATTATATCCTAAGATGTCTAAAACACATGTATTGATAAATGTAATGAAACCTTTAAAAGACAATCTCTAGATAAGATCTTTTACCTTTCTCTTAAGAAAATGGCACCAGCCAAGGACAATACAGGCGGTAAACCTTAAACCCCTACCCAGATCTAGCCAACGGACAGAACACTCTCCACAGTAGAGTGGAAAGTGGGATATTACTTTCTCACATACTCTGGTGCCTCACCTTTGACCATGTCCCCTGGAGGGGGAGACCTGGTGACACTCAGAGGAAGGACAGCAGGTTATCAAGAAGAGACTTGATACCCTATGAGCATATACAGGGGGAGGAAATCCCCCTCAGGAACAGTCATAGAGGAGGGGAATAAGGGGAAAAGAGGAGGAAGGGAAGAATGGGAGGATACAAGGGATGGGATAACCATTGAGATGTAACAAGAATAAATTAATAAAGGAGAAAAAAAAGAAAATGGCTATTACATTCAGCAGTGTAAAATAATATCCATTATTTTCCAGTTTCACACTGGTATATTCAACATTGTAAGTTAATTCCAAAACTATTTTTTAAATTTTTATTCTTCTAGGTAAAATACTTTCTTAACCTAAATAGCTCTGTTTCAATTCTGTGATTTTTTTCAACTACGTTAAT